>NC_141160.1:62905483-63262149 GCF_053477565.2 Lygodium microphyllum
GGAAAACATGGAGAAATTAGTTCAGTGTTTTGCTTTTGATTTATGTTGTGTTTAGGGTAGGTTAACAGTAGGAAATCACACCCGAGAGGCAGAGGGTTGTTGCTGTGAAACAGGGAGAAAATCGGGGAAAACAGGGGGAAAATGGAGGAAATGCGCATGTAAATGTGTAGGAAACGCTAGGAGAGTGATCTGTAGTGTTCAGGGAATGACCAGCAGGGTATAAGTTCTGGAAGGGCAAGGGAATCCTCATTTGCAACCAGCTGAGAGAGAGAGAGAGAGAGAGAGAGAGCGAGCTTGGGCGACCGTTCGATCGATCAGGGCACGGAGTGACATTGTGTTCGGTGATCCCCAGGTACATAGATCTCCCCCTCATCACTCCAACCCTATTACTGGTGAATTTCGTGGTCAATAGTAATAGATATCTGGAGATCTATGGGCGAATCCGTGCTCGCAAGTTCATCGGGCCGACGGAATCGGACACCTGACTCAGTGTCCGATTCCCATAATCGGACACTCGGACAACCGTCCGATCGGACCACCCCATCCGACTCGGACACTCCGACAATTGTCCGATCGGACCGCCCTGTCCGATTCGGACGCTCGGACTCGGACCCACCTTGTCCGATCGGACGAATTAGGACACGTCAGCAATTGGACCACCTGTCCAGTCCGAGTCCCAGAATCGGACCCGCCCATAATCGGACCACCAGAATCGGACACTCAGACCAGCCCATCCGATTTTAGAACTCAGACCACCCTGTCTGATCGGACCATTCGGACGAATCGGACCACCCAAAATCGGACCAGCCCAGAATCGGACCACCCTTGTTCGATTCATTGAACACTTGCCCATCCGATTTTGAAAATCGGACACTCAGACTCTGAGACTACTACTCAACTCTGACACACCTGTTCCGATCCCAGAATCGGACCACTGGTAAATCGGACCATTGGTAAATCGGACGTCCGATTCCCAAAGAAGGGGGGAAACATCAAAACTTGACGCCCACGAGCGACTGGAAGCGCAACCCGCTCCAGGACAACATGGCGAACGCTTTGTAGGCAGTTTTCGATGTAGGAGTCAAGACCAGGGGACAATACTGGAGCATTCCCCAACGACCTATCCCCTAGTGAACAACGAGAAGCAGCGCAGACCCTAGAACCCACTAGAACGGCCAGGACTTGAGTAACAAAGCCTATCAGGCCCGAAACGAGCGAGCATGAGTAAGACACCGGGAAATTGCTTGCAGCACTCACGTTGAATTTCCGCACTTGAAGTACACTTAGGAAAGCTGAAAGCCTGATTGAGCACAAGTGCATGAGGAACAACACACTCACCGAGTGACCATAAGTTGAGAATTGTATTCAGCAATTAAAGTAACTCACTCAGATAAATCGCTCAACAAACCCACCAATAGGAGAGGACCCAAGACGTAGACAAACACGCGAAGCGCAGGGTAGAACCAAGCAAGGAGCGCCAATGACAAGGATCTGTCAAACGACTAGTCAACTTGATCGAAGCGCAGCGAGGCGCAAGAATTCGACCATGATGGAAGAAAGCTCAAACCATCGGTCTACCGAGGAGCTCGATGTGAGTGTGTTCCCAGACGCTATACAGCAAATGGTGAGCAGTTACGATGCAGACGCCCGGTACGAGCACCGTGGCAGGACGGCAGATGCAATCATTGCAGACCTAGAGGAGGAGAGAAGGCTAGCCCGTAAGGCATTGCAAGGCATAGCTGATTATAATAGGGATCAACAAGCTAGGAGCCAAAGGCAAAGCATGGAGCTACATGAGGTGCAGCGAGTGCTGAACTTGGCTGGCCGAAACCGAACAGACCATGAGAGAGCACTAGAGGGAGACCTGACACTGAGCGAGCTCCTCATGAAACGGCTACTCGATAACACCACAGTAGAGCAGAGTGCCACTGCACTAGCAACGTCTCTGCTTGCAGGATTAGGGGCAAACCAAGGCTCAAAGAGCCAGGCCAAAATACCGATTGTTGCCAAGCAACTCGACAAGTACCAACTGCATGACGATCCGTACAGCTTCGTTGAACAGTTTGAGCAAGTCTGCGAAGCCAACGGCCTCAACAACCAGACTCAACGTTCGCAAGCATTCGGACTTTGCTTAAGCGATAAGGGTAGGACGTGGTATACAAGCCTGGATGCCGTGGAACGAGCCAACTTCAATAATCTCAAGGATCTCTTCGTCAAGAGGTTCGCCGAGCCCGGATACTCCAACAACCTGCTAGTACGCTTGATGAATGTCAAACAGAAGGAGAAGGAGGACATCCACGACTACGTGACCCACGTGAGAAGTCTCTTTAAGAGAATCCCTTTAGGCGAGCGACCTACTGACAGGGCAGTTTCAACTGTATTCATCAGCGGAATTAGAGATGAGGAGTTATATAAGGCATTGGCAGGCAATTCAAGCTTGCAGCGGGACGTGGTGGCTAGAGTTTTTGAGGAAGCCATCAGAGTCGATGACCAGCTGAAAGAGCGAAGCTCTAGGAGCTCAACTCTCGAAGAGACTAACCCGCAAAGCTTAGAATGAACGTCAACCTCTAGTAAGCGGTCAAACCCATCATCCCAAGATAAGGGGAAGACCACCGAGACAAACCAAGGCTTGGCTAAGGTCAAGATGGAATTAGCCAAAATACAAGACATGTTGAGACGACCAACGCGCCCGCACATCCAGTGCGTGTACTGTGGCGGAAACCACATGCCACCAGAGTGTCAAGACCCTAGGTCAAGACCTTGCGCTAACTGCGGTAGGTTCGGCCATGATGCCGCACATTACAGACTGCCACGAAGACTTCCATACTCGCAACCCTACGGCCAGCCTTATCCAACTAATAGGCTGCAGCCATTCTTCGAAAGGGGAGCCACGTTAGCCCTACCCGTGCCTAACGATATGAAACCAGCTGTCCCTAGAATGGACATAAATCCTACCGGCATTCCTAGACCGCCTGGTCCTTATGTAAAACCCACCCACCGAGCGACGCTCCCATACACTACGTGGAGGAGCCCAGTGACGAAGAGACCTACATATACCCTTACGTCTCGCATGACGACGAGGGCAACACGGTCCTCATGGATTATCGACCCGTGCCGGTGATGGTGTTAGGACGAGGACGGGGTAGAGGCCTAGGAGGGCAACCACAGGATCCGGTCACTTGTTGGACTTGCAGACACCCCGGTCATGTCTCATCACGCTGCCCTGAAAGAGAGCAGCAAAACAGGGACAAAGCTGACCAAAGGTGTGCAGAGTGCGGAATCACCCATCTTTTCATAGACTGCCCAAAGCGTAAGTCATCCTCTGGTTCAGCTAATTTGCCATCCGTCCCATTGGGGCTGTTTGGTGTTGAAAACCCCGATGGGGAGGCCACGCTAAGCAATTCATCAAGCATTGTGACGAGTGCCAATGGACAAAAGTCCCGATTCGTAAGGATCAAATGGAGTTAACCCCTGTTATTGCTCGCCAACCCTTCGAAAAATGGGGGATTGACTTCATAGGACCCATCAGCCCTGCGGTGCAATACTCACAAACCAAGTACATCATGGTGGCCACCACGGATTACCTCACGAAATGGGCAGAGGCGAGAGCCACACGAAAAAACGATGCTAGGACGACTACCAAGTTCTTATGGGAGCAAGTGATCTCGCGCTTCGGTTGCCCCATCGAACTGGTTAGCGACCAAGGAACACATTTCATCAACGAAGTGATAGCCCATCTCCTATCCGCCTTTCTTATCATCCATCGCAAATCCTCACCATACTACCCTCAGGCTAATGGCCAGGCGGAATCAACCAACAAAATTCTCATCAACGTCCTGACTAAAGTAGTCTTAGCCTCACGAAGCGACTGGGATAACAAGTTGATGGCAGCCTTGTGGGCCTACTGCACAGCTTATAAAACAGGCGTCGATCAAACCCCTTTTAGGATGACCTATGGGACTGAAGCCATTCTCCCATTAGAATTCTTTGTCCCTAGCTCCAAGAATGATGGGAAGGGAAGGAAGCATGGACGCAACGCTTGGTCGAGCTGGAACGCCTATCAGAGACTCGTCTTCTAGCCACCCACGCACTTATCTGCGAGAAAGCCCGACGAAGAGCTGGTTTGACAAACATGTCAAGCAACGGGAGTTTGAGCAGGGTGACTTAGTGCTCCTCTACTCAGTTAAAGGACATAAGCAAAAGATGAAATTCAGAGGTCTCGGACCCTTCAAGGTTCGGGCAATCAGCCGAACTGGTAATGTCGAGCTTGAGACACTGGACGGTGAAGGAATAGGCTTCTTCAATGGCAGCCGTGTCAAGAAGTACTACCCTCCCACTCATCCTTTGCATGAGCCACCAATGGTAGAACCGCCTGTCAAAATACGAGTAGCCACAATTACTGAAGTCTACGAGAATGAGGAGGAGGCTGTAGAACCCGCCTACCTCCGTGTCACGGTCACTGCCAAGCAAACGTGCTCCTTCAACACCTTGATTGATGAGGGGGCAGATTTCAATGTCTTAACGCACAAGCATTGGATCCAACTTGGCAAACCACTACTTCATCCCACAACTGCCAAATTAAGCCCATACGGGGCTCAATCTTACGCACTTCTCGGCAAATGCAGAGTCACCATTGCTGTTTTACGTATCGCCGAGTACTACGGACGCAGGCATGGAGTCACTGCTTGGGCAAACCTTTAAAAAGCAGACTCACTGCAATGTTGATTATGAGTCGCAGCACATCCACCTAGCAATCGGCAATGTGCGCATTGTCACAGCTTTTAGCAAGGGCCTTGTAGCACCGTCACCGTCCACAGGGCCACCGATAGAAACAACCGTAGGCAAGACTAAGGAGGAGGGTAATGCATGTCTGCCGCCCCCAGATTCCCATAAACCGCAAGCCGCAGCAACCAAAGCAAAACCCCGACAACCTCACTTCCAATGGGTGCCTAAACAACCTCGAGAACCGCCTAGGACTAGATGCACATGTCTGCATAAGACCTGCAACTCTAAATCTAGGAAACCAAGACGCAATCACCGGAAGCGCCGCGTGATTAAGCAAATATGGGTCCCTAAAATCCTCCTACATGCGCAAGGCTACTATGAGGGGAATGCCTCGCTGTGGATCCCTAAGGCCCCTACTGCCAAGGGCACTAGTCCTACGCCGACCTCAAGTCTGATCAGCCCATGTCCCCTGACACCTCAAGACCATAGGCCATAGTGCTCTTCAGAGCCCCAGCCATCCGACTCCTCTACGCGTCGGTCCAAGAGAGTTGCACAAACCTATCGGCCCAAACAACGGCCACCACCACAAGTGGCATCATCCGACCAAGTCAACCCGCCTCTCCGTAGCCTAGCTGACTGCAGCAGCCCAGCTGCTGCTGTGACCGAACCTAACCCACCCATCTTGCCAACAGCCAAGTTGCCAACTCAAAGGGACTCCCAGTCGCAACTCTGTACAGTCAGAACCTCTAGTTCTAGCAGACCTCAACCACCCGTCGGCCTTACGCCCTCCTATGAACGAAAGTCATTTCTAACGCTGGCCGCGCTGACCTTGCAGAGGACACCAGAGATGATGTGGTGGACTGCATCAAACAGCTTGATGCCACCTTTGTAGCACTGGCCCTCAGCTATGACCGCTTGGACTTGAGTCTATTAGCAGAACCCTTTGCAACAGAAGTGCGCAATATGCCTTGCTCTTGGGAGACTTTTGAATTCGCCTTTGCCCAGGCTTCTCGCTCTACCACTGAGTTGCTCGCTAGCGAGGTCTCCAAAGAGCAAGCCATTAAGCAATGCCTTATCACATCATATGACCCACAGACAAAGTCTGCCATCACCGACCAAGAGATCGCAAGGTTATCCCACCTTGCTGATACGGGATTACCCTTCTTGAGGCAGTGGTACGCTCTTAGGTTGCAATGGGAAGTCGACGGATGTCGCATAATGACCAATGCCGAACAACGCCGAGCCATCAAAACGGTCGAGTATGATCCCACCTACGTCGCGCCTACCTCGTATAGAGTGCTAACCACTCTTCGGGGTCGACCCATGGACGAGCATATCACAGGGCACCCCTATCTTGACCGCCTCTTAACAGAGGAAGAGCTCCACATCGCAAATCGGGTCGACTCCGGTGATTTCCTCACAGATGTCCTCACGTACATCACACATGTAGGAATTCGACCCTTTGATCTGGACCGCGCTGCTCAACTGGAATATAACCCCAACTTCTACGCTTGGCTCCTACACAAATAAAGATGAACGCCTTGGCCTCGCAACCTCCAATCCTGGGACGGATTCTTCTTTTCCAAAGGGGGGAAGGGGTAGTAAGGTGGATAAACGAAATAAAATCTAAAAAGTAAACCAAGTGTGAAACGCTTAAATTTGAAATGCAAAGGTAAAAGGTGGTGATAGAAGTCTGAAAGGCAAAGTTAAGGCTATGTTCAATAAAATCTGCTATGCTTTTGTTCTTCCAGCAAAGTAATTGCCAAAAAGTACTAAAAATGGAAATGACTAAATGTGCAGGTGGCGACCATGGCAAGCCAGGACAAAGCAAGCAAGCTTCCCTTCTCGGAGGAGGAACAAATAAAGTATGGCCTCACGGTGGAAACAAGAGCTTTCAACCAGTTAAAGTTTCGCCACGTCTTCAACCTTGAAGACGTAGCCATCGAAGAACCGGCGGTATGCCAAATCATAGAGCAGTGCCACCTACAGAAGTACCTGGACGCGGTGGGCCGGAGGGTAGATTACACCCTGTGCGCTGATTTCTGGCATACCTTCAATAGAAATAGGGGCAGTCGCGGTGCATGACAATGAAGCTACCAGACAGGTGCAGATCGAGCTAACCCCCGAGTTGGTGGAAAGGGCACTAGGGCTGCTAAATAAGGTGAAAAGGAAGCCAAAAAGAGACATCTATGCCATGTTGGGGATGGATAAAGTGAAGGTTCACACCAATGACGGAATTAGCCTGGCGGACATCCCCAACCAAGAAATTCAGCTGCAGGCAAAGATGGTGCACGCCCTGTTCTCAAGCCAGAGGTACAACAGCATTATGACCCGAATCAATGTACCTCTGCTTGACAGCATTGCGGCGCAATCGCTGGATGAGGTGAACCTTAATGGGTTCGTGAGAAAGACAATTGAGGCCTCGGTGAAGGCCCTGGTGACAGGAGGAAGAGTCGTGGTAGGAGAGTCCCCGTCATCCCGATGGACTCGCAAGGCATCATCCTCTAAGGCCTTCACCATAGGGTTTGGAGGTGTCCTTACGGCAATCATCCAAGAAGCGATAGGGCATGGACAAGTAGGAGAAGACAAAGAGGGAGGTGACGAGGAAAGTGGCGAGTCACCGTCACAGTCCCCGCCTCACATAGAAGAGCAGCAAAGGTCGTCTGATGAAACGGAGACGGACGCCGACGAAGAGGGAGAATCCCAGGCTACACCACAAAGGCATGCGGAACAACGAACCAAAGCCCTGCATGGAAAAAGAGAGGAGAAGTGAAAGAAGAAAGAGAAGGAAGATCTGGAAAGGGTTCGAAGGGAGTCAGTGAAGGATGAGGAGGAAAGAAAAAAGAAGGCGGAGGAGGAGCTGAGAAGGAAGAGGAAGAATTGGAGCTGGCAACCCGTCGCTCCATCGAGGAGCAACACAGAAGAGATGAGGAAGGAGTAGAGGGTCCGCACCACCCGAAGCACCCGGTCCCAGTACCAGTGTGCCGGAAATCGCACCCCTACCCCCTGTAGAAGGAAAAGGAAAGGACCCAATCATGCCAACTTCCCCCCTCCTCATACCATCCATGCCAGCCACTCCTATCATGACGACACCCCTTGCCACCGCCACCCAAGGGCCCACCCCAAAAGTCGACGAGAGCAATGTGGTCACTTGGCTACAATTTTTGGTGGAACGGGAGCTGGCAAGGGAAGCGGCCGTGACCACCCCAGCTTCAGGAGCCAAAAGGGCAGCCACGGCTGAACTGGAGCTAAGACCGGAACTGAAAAGGCAAAAAATAGAAGATGTCGCCACCACTACGACCATGCCCCACCCCCACCTCCAGCAGGCCAATACGACGAGTATGTTAAGGAACTGTTCTCGCAGTTGCAAAGGGCCAGGGAAGAAAGGAGGACAGCCGTGGAGGAGCTGGCAGCGAAACGAGAATCACAAGCCGCCCTCCAGCTAGAGAGAACAAAGCAGATAACAGAATATCAAAGGGAAATCGCTGTGCTCAGGGAGGAAGCTAGCACTAAGGAGGCGGAAGAATTAAAAGCCCTGAAGGAACGTGACGCTGCTTGGGAGGGAAGGAGAAAAATCTTGATGGAGCGTCTCAACGGGGAGAGGGAAACGAATGCCCATCTTCGACGCAAAAATGATCAGCTATCTGTAGTCAACCTGGAAGCACAAAGCCAGCTTGACAAGATCAGATAGGAGACTGCATCTAGTTAAGGGCAGAACAGGTGCAAAGGATGCAGGTGAAGCTGGACCAACTCAATGCGCAGATCGCAGATGAACGCCAGGAGCAGTCCCGCCTACACCGTGAGCTCGAGGCCCAACAGAGCAACAGCTCATGGCAATGACCCTCCATCAGGGGGAGAGCATGGAAGATATGGAAAAAAGAACAAAAGAATGGGCCGATCACAATGAGCAGAGAGTACGGGACTTAGCATGCCGGCTAGCCAAGGCCAAAGGAGACATGGTGCTGGCTGAGAATCAGGCAGAGGCGGCCCAACTCTCCATGATAGCCCAGTAGCACACCTTCCTCAATACGCTACTCCACTCCACCAGACCGGAAGGAGATGAAGCCAATGATCAGCTACAAAGGAAACTAACCATTGCACGCAGAGCTCTCACAGCGGGCCTGCACGTGCCGCTGCAGCTAGGAGGCCCGCCGCAGAGCCTAGAGGAGCAGAGGAGATATCTTGCACAGATAGGCCTGACAGCACAGGAAATAGATGACCTCGGTTTCACAGAGGCAAAAGCACAAGAAGACGAGCAAGCAGAAGGGGGTGAACCGGAGTTCGATCTGGGACCTCAGGAGGAGGAATACGTCCCACCACCCCCTCAGCCACAACAAGCGGAAGTGCAGCCCCCTGATGCATCTGCCGAGAGAAGAGTGGCCCAAACCAACCGCAGGAAAGAGATGGTGCTATGGGGGCAAGGCTCAAAGCCAAGTGGTTAGCGGAGTGTGAGGCTCACCCAACTGCTTGGGGAGCCAAGGATCGCAAATTTTGGCAAGATAAAGTCCTCCAGGTGCCTAGATCAGTGGAAGGCTATAATTGCCAACCCATCTGGAGGAGACACATTTTTGACATCAACCTTGACGCGTGGATGGCATTTTGCAACACCCTCCCCTTGGAGAGAAACGACCCTACTTTTATGCCGTATCCTCGAAGGGTAGGGGTAGACTTCAATCTGTCCATCCATGGCAAGTTCGATTTCCCCGTTATCTATAATACCAATAGCACCTCCCATAGGGACGCCCTTCTCTTTACCCTCCCCGATTTGTATAGCTCTATAGATAGATTTCTTAGCGAGTTCACCTCTTGTCCCGACCCCGCATTCATCACCACTTGTAATTATCTTAGGCTAATTAGGATCCTAGTCCACCAAGAGCCTGCACCCCAAGAACGCCACCTCCCACCCCTCTATTTTGACCCAACGCCATAGAGAGCAACACCATGACTCGCCTCATGATGCATGCTTCTCTTTTGCATCTTTCTGTGTTACACTACTCAAAGACATGAACGACAGCAAATTCACCCAGTGCAACCACCCCTTCCTTTCTACCACCACACTCAAAACCCGCCTCCACATCAAAGGCTACTTGTTGAGTCGAAAGTTCCTTAACAAGGCCCCCCGCCCTCCGCCATCCGCTACCCGCCATTCAGATGACGAGGAGTAAATTCCTGTCATGCCCTTGTACCGCTTGCCTCCATGTATACGCCTCCTCATGCTATTATATTTTTTATAAAAAAAAGAAAAGAAAAGAAAAGAAAAAGAAAGAAAGACGCACCACAATCACCGCACCTAGGATCCTCCCTAGCCCCCCCCCACTTTACACTTAGGGCACATCAAGGGCAGGACTTTCAAACTTGTCACCCTAAGACTTGCACTGCACTGCCAACAAAGCACGAACTGGGTCCTCAAGTGTGGGACGTTACCAAGGGCTTGCCCAAGGTCAGACCGATCTCCCAGTTCCACTGCCACGTGCACCACACACTACACAGCAAGACAGACAGACCCCTTAGGGAGTGCACAACTTTTCTTGCAGGTTATGTTCGCACTTCAAGACATGGCAACCCGCGGAGGAGGATCACCCACGGCTTCCCTTAATGATCAACACTTCTTTTCCTGTACCGGCATCCAGCCATATGCCTGCTGATGGCCACCCTAATTGAATCAAGTCAAGGCAGAGCTGCCATTGGCATAGATCTTGGAACCTCATTGTCCAATGATCCATGCCCAATGCCCCAAGATCTACGGATCGCTTATTGATTCCACCAGCCTGAAGACCTTCAACTCAAAACTGAAGACCTTCAAATCAAAGACAAGGATCTTCAATCAAAGCCACGGGTTTTCAAACCAAACAGCGTTCGAGGGGTTTCTCCAGAATAAATCCCTCCAATACCATCATCCTAAGGGATTGCTTATTGCTTCAAGCGTATCTCATACTCAAAAGATGACCGGCTACATAACCAGCACCACAACCATGTGACAGACGCCGAGTATCTCCATCGAGCCTAAAGCACACCGGCATCTCTCCTGGTCATCATCCCTAACCACCCACCTACCTGTTCCGCCTAACAGCTGACCTAACTTGCCACTATATCCCTCCGCAATGCCATGGGACTGGCACTGGGCTAGGAAGGGGGTAATGTTATCGTGTTTTCGACCGTGGTTCCATAGCACAAAGGAGTGGAAAATGGAAAGAAGAGAAAATAGCAAAAAGGCGCAGGATAAAAATTAGAAAAGAGAAAAACAAAAAAAGGCGCCTTGACCGGCAACCAATCTCTGAAAAATTCAAATGATCAGACACGACCCGCAAGAAGCTTCGGTGTCGGGCCAAGGCAACGAAAGAGGAAAAAGGCGCACCATTAAAATGCAAAAGCACCCTCAAATCTGTGTAAAAGAGTGCCAGGCTCGCTCCTGTGCAAAGTGTAGGCATTAGTTGGGAATAGGATAAATTAGAATGGTGGGAAATGGGAAAAAGGGCCTAGGCTACGGTCGGCCATGTAAAAGAGGAATGACCGCCCAAAAAGGATTTAGGGCTTTGTATATAAAGTTGAAAAAAGAGAATGAGAAGCTCATTCTTTGGTGTGTGGCAAAAAGAGTCCTCTTCTTCCTCTCTTCTTCTCTCCTTCTTGCTTGTATGTGCTCTTGAGAGAGGGAGTGTGAGAGTGTGAGGGAGTGAGTGTGTGTGAGAGTGAGGGATCAAGAGGGTGAAGCTCTTCACCATCTCCTCTCCTCTTCTTCTCTTCTCTTCTCTTTTCTTCTCTTGCGCGCACGGCTATGGAGGATGGATCTTGGAGATGGAGGAGGCTTGAGGATGCTTGAGCTAGCATCAAGAATCGTGGAGCTACCGGAATGCAAGAGAGAGGAGGGTACTCGATCGGGATTCAAGGTAAACTCACAACACTCGTAGGATCGACGGTGCGTCGGCTAGGTGAGAGATAGCCATTAGAGCTCGCTTGGAACGCTTGAAACAATAAGTGGTCCGTGGGTCTTGGCGGTTGAGTGAAAGCTCCCACAGCTAGCAAATAACTCATTGATACAAAAATAAAATATTCCACAACAGACGGGGAAGGGTTAGCCGTGGTCTTTGTTGTAAAGAAGTTTATATATTATCTTCTAGTGATACCCTTTACCTTCTTCATGGATCATCAAGCATTGCCTTATCTTATGAACAAACCCTGTGCAACAGCACACATTGATCGATGGTTACTTTTTCTTTTGGAATTCAACTTCTCTATGGTAGTACGCAAGGGCAAACAACACTATATGGTAGATCGTATGTCCCACATACCTATAGGTGAAGCAGTTAGACATGGCATCATTGATGACCTACCAAATGCACATCCTTTTAGAATATCCAGTGAATGGGATTTGTTTAGAACATACCTCACACCATATTGGGCGGATGATATAGTCCACATCCTAGAGAATAGATTACTTGAATGACCCATAGAAAAAGCTAGGTTAAGGAGAAGAATCTTGAAGATCCAACCGTACTAGTTGATTGTTAGTCAATTATATAGGTTAGGACAGGATGGACTCTTAAGCAAGTAATCTCGCAGTTTGGTGGTCCCATAAAGTTTTTTTAGTAACCAAGGCACACACTTCATCAATGAAGTGGTTTCTCGCTAGTTATCCACCTTCTTGATAATCCATAGGAAGTCCTCACCATATTATCCTCAAGCTAACGGTCAAGATGAATCCAAGGACAAGGTCTTGGTGAATGTCCTAACAAAGATAGTCTCTACTTCACATAGTGACTGGGACAACAAGTTCATGGTCATATAGGACAACTTACAAAACGGCCATAGGAAAGGCCATATTGAAATAGACCTACGAAATTGAGGTGATTCTACTAGTAGAATTATTTGTTCCAAGCCTGACAATAGTAGTCCAAGAGAGATGGGAGGGCAAGGAATCATGGACAAATCATTTGGTAAAGCTAGAATGCTTATCCAAAACTATGATTAGAGTTAGTTTGACAAGCGTGTCAAACAACAACACTTCAAGCAAGGAGACCTTATCTTGTTGTATTCTGTTAAGGGACATAAGTAGAAGATAAAATTCAGGGGACTAGGACCTTTCAAGGTTCACAATATTAGTAGAACATTCAATGTCAAACTCAAAACCCTTGAGGGGGAGGATATAGGCTTTTTCAACAAAATTCGCATAAAAAAAGTATTACCCTTTGTCACATCCACTTCATGAACCTCCAATGATAGAACCATCAATGAATGTGAGAGTTGCAACCATCACTAAACTAGAGGATGAGGATGAGGAAGCAGTATCACTAGCCTACTTGACGAATAACAATGACCGCTCAAAAGGAATACGCCTTTGATGCACTAATTGATGAGGGAGCTGACTCTAATATCTTAATGTATGATCACTCGACCGCCATGGGTCAACCGAATTGCAATCAATCAATGCAAAACTCGGTCCATTTGTGGGGTAGTCCTATCCACTCTTGGGGAAGTGCAAACTAATGGTTTCTATCGAGACTCGGAGCCTACCCATAAACTTTCATGTTCTACCTAACAAACAAAGTGTTGATAAGGAATCATTGTTGGGTCATGTGTTTAAAAAATAAGCTCACTATAATGTTGACTATAACTCACAACACATCCACCTTGCCATAGGTAATGTTAGAATTGTAATGGCTTTCAACGAAGGCACCACAACCACCCAAAAGCTTGAAGTGCCACTCTAAAGTGGAAGGTGAATGAAAAATCAAAATAGGTATTGAACTTCAAAAGAATTTTCTTCTTCCTTTAGTAAATATGCTCCATGAAGTTCTTGTGTGAAATGTATGGATTGATTGACATGGAAATTCTCATTTCGTGATTTATACCTTTCATCATCTTATAGTGTCCTTTTTAATCACTTTACTCTCTATGTGAGAAATATCCTTTAAGGAGAACTAATTATGGGTTGTTGTGTGGTGACATGAATCCAAATCGTAAGGAAGCAGGATGAAACTAACAAGCTCCCATTCTTGGAGGAGGAACACAGAAAATATGCCTTAGCCATGGATATACACACCTTCAACCAGTTAAAATACCGCTGCATCCACAACTTGGGGGGGCAAGTGACATCGGAAGAGGCAGTCATGCGGATAAAGAACAATGCAATCTTGCCAAGTACCTAGAGAAGGTGGGCCAAGAAATAGATCATGGCAAATGCACCAAGTTTTTGAAGACGTTTGGTGTGCAAAAAAATAGTACCACAATAACAATCAGATAGGGAGATTCCACTAGAAGGGTGGAAATTGAACTTAGCTCAGAAATTGTGGAGAAGGCCTTGGGACTAGTGGACAAGCCAAAGAAGGCCTTGGGACTAGTGGACAAGCCAAAGAAGAGGCTAAAGAGAGATGTCTATGAGATGTTGGGAATAATGGATAGGAAGAAAGTCTACATGAACAATGGAATTAGATTGGCTAATATTCATGAGCTCACTATCAGACTACAAGTAAAGATGGCCCACACCCTCTTCTCAAGTCAAATGTATAACACCCTCATGAATAGAATACGAATGCCCTTGTTGGAAAGTCTTGCAGCAAATGAAATAGATGAGGTGAACTAGAATGCCTACGTGTGAAAAACAATCCAAGTGCATTGGCAAAGGTACTAGCAATAGCACCAAGGGCATCATGGGGAGAGTATCTGGCTAGAATAGCGTAGTTAGAGAGGGAAAAACTAGTTTCCAAGGCATCAACCATAGGGTTTGAAGGGGTGCTGACAACTATAATCTAGGAAGCCTTGGGGGAGGTGAAAAGAGAAGAAATGGTAGAGGAAACCCCAAACAATCATTGATCCAAGAGGATCATTGCTCTCCCACTTGAGTGAGCCATCCCATCTCATTCTCACTAGGGAGTTTGGGGGAGGAATAAATCGATAGAGATTAGCAGGAGAAGACAAAACAAGCTACTAAGGAGAAAGAAGTTGATTGCCCTACTCAATAGTGAGAAATCTCAAGTGAAAGGACATCCAGCAAATAGTAGAGCTCATAGCCATCAAGCCAAGGAGAAAGAAGAAGGATCACGTTGAAATTCCCTATTAAGAGAATCAGATCCACCATAGAAGAAAAGAGAGAAATGTAGAGGGTGGAAGACGAATCTAGGAAACATAAAGAGGAGCACAATAAGAGACAAGAGGAAGAGGAAGAAATATTGAGACAAGAGGAGGAGTAGGTAGCTTTGGCCATTAGAAGATCGGTTGGAAACCCTTCCAATTTTAGGAGTTAGCTATGATAAGCCCCACACGGGAGGACTTGCCAAGCACAAGTGTTGTTCTAGAAGAAGTAGGACAAGAACCAATGGCGAAAGGGAAGGGATAGGCTCCTCTACATACAATCCCTCCATTCATGATCACCCTAACAATCACCCCTATGCAAGGGACCACCAAAGGGGTGGTCAATGAGAGTAATTTCATGGTATGGGTGTAGTATCTTGTGAGAAAAGTGCAAGAACTTACACCTAAACCAAGAAAAGGAGCCCCAGTTGTGTAGGAACTAAATGGCCAGTAGCAGAAGCTGATGCAGAATCACACTAAGGGCCGAAGGTACCTCACCTAGAAGTATCAACTACTTTGGTGCCCTTGGCAATGCACAATACAAAAAAGTACAATGAACTAAAAAGAGAACTACAAAGCCAAGTTGACAAGATGAATGAAGAAAAAAAGGCCGCACTCACCCAATTGGAAGAGGAAAGAATGCCTTCGCAACCTACCACCTCGAAAAAACAAGGCAGATGACCATAGTAACGACGGAGGTGATGGCATTAAAAGAAGCTTTAAAGGCAAGGCAGGGCATAAAAAGTATAAGAGACTTGTATGATGAAGAAAGGGAGAGCTACATTGCCTTAGAGGCACAATGTACTCTTGTATCTCAGGATGACAAACAATGCCTTCAAGAAGAGGTCGATAGATTGAAGCAATAAAGAGAACATCTATTAAAAGAACTACAAGAAGCAAAGGCACAAAGTGAGCAGGAGGCAAGGAGAAAGATGGTGGAATTGCATAACCAACTCCATGTAGCTCTCCATGAGCAGGAAATCCTAAAAGAATAAGTAGAGCATCGGAACCAAGAAAAGAAACAAATGAATATATTATGGTAAGAGAAAGAGAAAGTCATCACCACCCTAGCCCAATACCAAAACCAAGGTTTGGAGCAAATGAAAGAGAAGGCAAAAGAATGGGCTGCCAAGAATGAGGACAGAATTAAAGACAATTCTATCTATGACTAGAAATTATAGCAAATGGATGTGAAGAATCCTTTATTGAATGGTACATTGGAAGAGAAAGTACACATGCATCATCCAAAATGATATGTACATCTAAAATATCTATATTATGTGTGCAAGTTGAGGGAGGCACTGCGAGGATTGAAGCAAGTACCAAGAGCTTGGTGTGAGAGGATCAACAATTCTTTATGTAGCATGGAGTTTCAGCAAAGCATGGTTGATTATTCACTTTATGTCAAACATACAAAATATGGAATGGTTTTTGTGGTCATCTATGTTGATGATCTCATTATTACAGGTACACTTAAAAGAGATTGTTGAAGTGAAGCATGGGTTGTACAAAGAATTTGGCATCAAGGACCTTGGTTTATTGAGTTACTTTCTTGGCATTGAGGTGATTGACACTCCACAAGGACTTTGGTTAGTGCAGTGGCAATACTTATTGGAGATTCTAGATAAGTATGGAATGATAGTATGTAAGCTAGTGGATATATCATTGGACCAAAACATTAAGACGATGGATGATGGACAATATGTGGAGAATGTTACTATGTTCAAAAAGATGGTTGGCAGCCTAATCTACCTAACCATAACAAGACTTAACTTGAGTTATTTAGTGGGAGTCATTAGCTAGTTCTTTGAGAAACCATGCAAGTCACATTTGGATGTAGTGAGGAGTTGAGATATATGAAGAAGACAATGAGTTTTGGCTTGTTTTATGAGAAAGGGATCAAGCCTACATTAATTGGCTACATAGCTGTAGACTAGGCATGAAGTATCATGGATAGGAGATCAACTAGTAGCTATGGATTCTCATTTGGTTTAGTCATGGTAAGTTGGAGTAGCAAGAAGCAACCCACAATTGCTTTATCTAGTACAAAAGGTGAGCATAGAGGCATTGCATTGGCAATATGTGAGCAGAGATGACTAAGATTACTATTATATGATATGGAAATAGAGATAGATGGTGGAGTTATCATGTACTATGATGATATTAGAAGCATCATGTCAACAAAGAACCCAGTCTACCATGCAAGGATGAAGCATATTAAAGTGCATTACCAAATTTTCATAAGAGAGAAGGTTATGCATGGAGAGATAGACTTCGTATATGTCAAAACCAATGACCAAGACATGGATATCTTTACCAAAGCATAAGGTAAATATATTTTTCAGTATTCTAGAAGTGCACTTGGTGTACTACAATTTCAAGCTCATTCTAAGATTGAGGGAGAGTGCTAGAAATAAAACATAGGTTGTCATATCCTATGTATGGATAAATAAAGTGGAGGCTATGTGTGAAGTGACTTCCATTACACATCCTATTCTATTCTTTTCATGACGGCCTATAATGTGAAAATTAGTCAAGTAATGTGTACACACATGTGATGCACACAACATATCTAGAGTCTCTCACTATCGATCTCATGGGTTACTCCACCCCTTGTCTATCCCTCCCTTGCCTATCCTCGATCATCCTTAGTCATCTATGTCAACAGACTTCATCACTCAAAGGGGTATGATCACATTCTTGTGGTGGTTACTAGATATACCAAGCTAGCACACATTATCCCCACCCACAACATGATTACTGGAAAAGGCATAGCCTAGCCTTTCCTTGAATATATCTACCATTATCATGGGTTACCAAATGACATTACTTTAGGTCAAGGACCACAGTCTTAAGAAGTCTCTTCAAACTCCTATGTATCCCAACTAACCTCTCTTCAATCAATCACCCTTAAAGTAATGGGCAAATAGTGAGAATGAGTCAATTCTTTGAAAAATATCACTAGTATAAAATCAAGTATCATTAAGAAATTTAGGTGGATTTAGTTTCCTTGGCTAAATTCACCTACAATAATACTAGTTATATATCTATTAACAAAATCCCATTCTTTTTCAACCTTGGAAGATACACTAAAATGGACATTTATATGAGTCACCTAGTGAAGAATCCAATAGACATGAATCTATTTGAGCACTTGACAAAGATCCATAAGTAGTTGAAATCACATATTCAATAAACCCAAAAAATATGTAAAGACAATGTTGAACTAAACAATGGATGCAACGTCCAACTTAGAATATTGGAGATAGAGTCAGGCTTTTACAATGGCAAGATTTATACTTTCATTACACTTCCTAGAAATTAGATTGTTGAAGTCTTGGTTCATTCAAGATCATTGGCAAAGTGAATCTAGTCACTTATTATCTCTAGTTACCACAATCCATGAGAAATTTCCTAATATTCCATGCCTTAGACTTAAAGCATTAACCATATATCCTCCATAATAATCTAGTCACTTATTATCTCTAGTTACCACACTACATATGAATTCACCCAATATTCCATGAATCAATCTTGTAGCCTTACCATATATCCTCCATAAGAATCTAGTCCCTTATTATCACTAGTTACCATAGTCCATTTGAATTCACCCAATATTTCATGTCTCAGTCTTGGAACCTTACCATATATCCTCCATAGTTATTGCAGTCCATAAGAATTACCCACTATTCCATGTATCAGTCTTAGAGCTTTACCATATATCCTCCATAATAATCTAGTCACTTATTATCTCTAATTACCCACAATCCATAAACATTCACCCAGTATTCCATGTATCGATCTTAGAGCCTTACCATATATCCACCATAAGGAGGAGGAACCTACAACAACCTTCCCTATTGAGATTCAAAGGGGGTGCCCATGGTAAGAAGTCTAGTCTATCATTGATTCCAAAATCTCTCATGGACGGCTTGACTATCTTTTTCATTGGAAGAGCTACAATGCTAGTGAACAAGCATGGGAGCCGACCTCAACCTTTGTTACAAGCACTTGCTTAAAGTAAAGGAGTTTTGTCAATGATATTCATTGAACCCAAGAGTCTTATAAAAAAACCCCACTACTCGCCATGGAACTCATCACTAAAGGAGGGAGTAATGTCAGTGTGATCATTCAGAAATCTAGTACTTTTAGAAACTTTAACACATAGAGAATGCACCCAAGATAGAAAGTTGAAAACCCTAGTCTTTCTTATTCTTCTTCTTTACTATAACAATCTTACAAAGCTTTCATTCCTGTGCTTGACATATGCCCCAAACTGCAATGCAATGATAGCTACAACATGGTCTTTAGCACCTAAAATATGCAAAGAATACAAGGTACTAGATTTCCATGCTTTGGCCACAACAAGAAATCCCTTGCAAAGCTTCCATATATGATAAGCAAAGATCACTCGATAACCACAATCACCAAGTTGTCTTATATTGATCAAGCCTTCTATCAAAGCTAAAACATAATGTACATTCTACAACATGAAAAAAGAAGGATCATTTGGTAGTGATAAATGTATATCCAAAATTTGAACAATGCTACATGCATAGTTGTTTTTAAGATGAATACATCCTCTCTTTCCAATATCATAAGTAGAGAACCAAGAATACATCACCAAAAGTGCATGCAAAAAAAACATCACCATCATTGCCACCACATATATTAATCTTCTAGATATTTTTTATACTTTTCTTTTTGCCATCATCTGTCATTTGCCTTCTTATCTTTTTGTTTTTTCTTCTATTTTAAGTAGTACTTACAAAAGCAACATTCTACATCCTTTTTGCGACATGACTTGCCTTTTGAATTGCCTCTCTTACAAGAGTTACCTGGTGTTTGATCTTCCTCTCACTATAAGTACATTGTAGCTCTTTGACCCTACATTGTTCTTTTATTCACCTCCTTGGTGAGCAAGTTACTCTCATCATTAGCACTCCTAAGACCACCTAAGGATGGAAATTACTAATGGAAAGGTAATCTTGAAAGTATCCTAACTCTCATGAAATAACTAACAAGAAAATGGCATTCAATATATCATGAGAGATAACATTCTAATATGTTAGTTGGTGAAAAATGGTGTTAAACTCATCGAGGTGATAAGATATCAAACCCCCTACTCCATGTGGAGATCGACGAGTTTTTTTAGCCAAGAAACCTACGAGGCTATACTTTATTTTTCATAGATGTCATTAAGCTTTTTCCATGCACCATATGCATCTTTCATGTCTCACATTGAAATACATGAACTTTTTAATAATGAAGCATGCAAGTACATCCAATTCCTCCCATGCATCTACATCCCTATCCTCAAGCTTAATCTCTCTATACTTCATTGGCTTTACATGCTTCTTCTAGACCAATACATTGTATATTTTCTCTTTCCAATATGAAAAGATTTGTCCATCAATATTTTCAATATTGAGCAATGCATTCACTGAACTTGATAAAGAAGCCATAATGGCAAAAGTATGTTTGCACACAAAAAATAGCAAGATATCTTCAGATGTTATCAAATATCAAACCAACATTAAACTAATGTAAAAATGATATTTTAGTTGTAATATTCCTTTCCCTCCACATGAACCAATGCTTGGTAGGGTGGAAGCTTTTTAAACTTTATAATGTTTTAAATCTTTTTATTTAACTAAAGAGAGATAATGTGAGATAATGCAAACAAATTACTGCCAAATTAAGCTACCACCCTCTCGAGCTAGTTGTGAATTCTCATTACAATCATCATCGACCCCTCATTGATCATCACATTGAGTCAGTGCGAGTTTTGGAAATGCCATGCCATCACACAATCACCTTAAAACCATCAAGGACGAGTTCAAGATTACTAACAACCGTAGCATGCATGATAAAACAATTGCCTTTAGCTAAGGCTTATAAGCCTTAGGTAAGGCTTAGTAATGCATTTTACCTACACCTTTTTTGCAAATACTTTGTGAGTGAGTGAGTGAGTGAGTGAGTGAGTGAGTGAGTGAGTGAGTGAGTGTGTGTGTGTGTGTGTGTGTGTGTGTGTGTGTGTGTGTGTGTGTGTGTGTGTGTGTGTGTGTGTGTGTGTGTGTGTGTGTGTGTGTGTGTGTGTGTGTGTGTGTGTGTGTGTGTGTGTGTGTGTGTGTGTGTGTGTGTGTGTGTGTGTGTGTGTGTGTGAGGAAGAGAAGTGAAAGGAGAGATTGGCGAGGAAGAGAAGTCAAAGGGGAGGACAAGGGAAGAAGAAGAGAAGAAGAAGAGAAGGGAGGAGAGAAGGTAAAGGGAAAGAAGGGAAGAAGAGGAGGAGGAGAAGAGAAGGGAGGAGAAAATTAGAAGAAGAGGAGATAAAAAATAAAGATAGATAGAAGGGAAAAACTAGAAAAAGAAGAGAGGAAAGGAGTAGCAGAAGGGAAGACAAGAAGGAGAGAGAGGAGGAGTAGAAGATAAGAACAGTAGAGAGGAAGGAAAGATGAAAATAGAGAAAAGAAGTAAAGTTGTAAAAGAGTGGGGATAGATGGGTAGGACACGGATTAGCACGCAAATACCTAATTATATTGATGGGCTATTTAAGGCACTGAGAAACCACGTTAAGGCATCAGTTAATCAATAATCAAGTCTCTTTTACACGTACTTCCTTCTAGCTTTCATGGCTTCCCTTCTCTTTCACTCCCTTTTCCTATCCTTCTCTCTCTTTTCCTAGTCTTTCTCTCTCTTCTCTTATCTTCTCCCTCATTCTCTCTCTTCTCTGCAGTCTCTCCCTTCTCTCCTTTTCTCTCCTAGGTCTCCTTCATTACAGTTGGTATCAAAGCATAGGTATTTGGTCCTTTCTCTTTCTCTTTCCTCATATCCAGTTATATTTTACAAAAAATAACCAATCAAATCGGTATAGCAATGGATAGGAGCTGTAAGAAGCAATGATGGCGTACCACATGGTGTTGGCAATTTTTAAGCACCCGTAAAGTGCCAAAAAGGAGTGGACTAATGCAAATTTTATGCAAGAACTTTAAAGACGATGGAAGAGGAACATGAGGATTCGACAATTTTAAGAGACTGAGGAAGAAAAAAAATTGCAAAACTTCGGCCATTGTGGTGATTGTAGGTTTTTCATAAATTTTTCGATGGTCAAATTGAAGAAAGATAGCTTCTCGGTCGTTTGGGATGTCAAACTGGACATGTAGGATTTTTTAGATCTAGAATTGGTCACCGGACGGAGGAGCTATGAGTAGCCAGACAATGCAAAGGTCAAACTTAACCAAAAAAGTGGACAAACAAATGGGCATGGCCTTTAGCAGGGCCATAGCCCCTAATTTTTTTAGTGTGGGGGAGGGGGGGGCGTTTTTTCAAAATAGCATGCTTAGTGGCAACCACCGCCCCCATGGCGACGATTTAATGAGGAGGGGTGTGGAGAACACCCCACCCAACATATCATGGACAACATCTTCTTAATTTTTATGCTCTCCATTGCCGCTTTCTAATAGAAAAATGACTGTCTGGTGGAGAAGATGCAAAATCAATATTTCTCTCTCCTCTCTTCGCTCTCCTCTTGTGGCTTGTTCATATGCATGAGAAGGGGGCGGAGTTTAATGAATGATTTTGATGGAATGATGAACCCGAGCAAAGGATATCATAGATCGGGGCTATGAGAGAGCATCAGTGACCAAGAAAGAGCGTCAATAGCCTCCCAACCATGAAATATGTGTTTTCTAAAGTGCGATTCTATGAGTAAGTAGTAGATTTATTTGTTTTATGAGAGATATTCGATGAACTTGTTTGGAAATGGTTTCCTTTGGGTCTTAATGATGCTGAAACCTATCAGCAATATTGAAGAAAACCAAAAACATTAGTCATATAATAATTTATACCAAAACACGTAAAAGTCGCAATTATGCGATTTTCATACAAATGATAAATTTTGGGGGGTTTGTTGCGATTTTGGGGTTCATGTGGATTAGAAATGAATATAAAATCAATTCTCAATGATTGTGATCAGTCCCAACCCATAAATCACAAATATCAGAATTTTTATTTAAATAAATGAAAAAAATAGTGAAAAAAGGAAAATTTTTGCGTAAAAAAATTAAGAAAAAATACTCTTTATGTTCGTGGATGTATGACATGGCTGGAGTATGAGGGATAAGCCTCAGTTCAACCTTTTCTTTGTGTTAAAGTATAGTTTTTACTACTTTTACAAGAAAAACACATTAAAAAAGTCTCCTACACCTATCAACCCATGCATAACCTAAATGGTAGGGAGGAGGGGTTTTGAGGGTAATTAGTTGTGGTGATAACATTTGAAATTCTGATCTATTTGCTTATGCATACCATATAGGATGTTTATAATTTAAGTTTAAGAGTGTCTAGCAACACGAGAATTCTTGGTGCTAACCCTTAGCAACGCAGCATTACGTGTAGACTGAAATCATTGAAAGAAATGTCTTTGCACTTCACCATGCTGATTTCTAAATCATAAAATGTTTGAGCACTATGGTCATTCACAATTTCATTGTGCATATCACATGGTATCATTATTGGATGCATTGCAATTGTTCTCTTATACATATGACCTATGTTGAGTTTTGAGATACCTAAGCTATAGGTTTCGACGATCCATTTCCTTGGGGACTATTTAGTGAGGAAAATATCTATATCTCCTAGAACATTTGAAAAAAAATAATGGAGTATGTGACGTATGTGCTATTTGTGTTAGCGGTGCATCGAGGGGTCAATCCTTGAGGTGTAGAAGAGTTATAGTGGGGCCGCGGCATTCAGCAAAGGAGTGTCTCTTTCTGTCCCTGCTTACGAGGTGTTTTACATAGATATATGTGTAGGGAGTCCCTTTGAGGAGGGTGGGTAAGGCTTAACCATTGGATTACAATCCAAAACAAACACAAAATTCACGATAGAAGTTAGGGCAGTGTATCCCTTAGATGCTCCTAGCCACGAGGTCGAGGGGGTATGTTCTTTGATATAGAGAGGCCCGTTGACTAGTTCTTAGAGCTAGTGTCAGGCCTATTTTAGGTCCCAACAATCTTGCCATCCACAACTTCTTGAGTAGCCTGCATGATTGCATCTACTATCTTGGGATCAAGTCCATAGCTACTAACCACCACTACTAACGTTTTTTCAAAATACCAAATGCTCATATGACTTGCTCTAGCATGTGTTTGCATGCATCACCAATCTCAAATTTCTGCAAAGAATGTCAGATTTGTGCACCCCAATACTTGTTTGTGTGGGGACCTTGACGGGTTCGAAAGTGTCCCACTCTTCTATGAACTTAGAGAGCATGGTGGAGATAAACATGGCAGAAATTACCAGATGATGCAATTAGCATTCTGAAAGCTTCTAGTAGTGCTACAAAGGTTATTGAGAAGCATGCATCATAGTTGAGTGTTCTTGCTGAAGCTTGCAATCAATCTGATTGGAGAGTTTCATCAGTAGGATCGTCTCCTGCACTTTCAAACTTTCTTAGCAACTCTCAGGCTACAAGTACTAGCACAACTTCAAGAGCCTTATCATCACATGTTTCTCTAAGCTTTCAATAGCCAACTTCAACTAATCATGGGTCAAAACCACATTTAGCAATGATATAAACTGCATCATCTTCTACATCATCTCTCATAGTGCTTGCATCTTGGACATTCCTCTTCCTTGTGTCTTGGATAGCTAGAAACTTTGGCACTATTGAGGCTTCAATCTTCCTTGTGGACTCTTTGTCAAGTAATCAAAGTGCACTACTATGGAGCATTGCAACTATGGTATACATGGGAGTGCATGATAGGTGTTTTGATGCTAATTGGTCTATGGATGTGGTATACTATGGAGCATTGCAACTATGGTATACATGGGAGTGCATGATAGGTGTTTTGATGCTAATTGGTCTATGGATGTGGTATACTTATGCCTCAGAGATTCTATCATAATTGCAAAGGATATTGATACATTTAATTTTATTGGAAATGACACATATGGTGATACTCATCTGCTCATGCTGACATTGAGGTGTGTATGAACTTGACAATGGTACTTATAGTGGTATGCCAATGTCTATGTTGGCAAGTATATGCCCCTGTTTGGTAATGATACTTATGTTGGTCATCATGAGACAATCATGCTTGAAAATGTTGTGCTCCTTTTGGCAATGCATTTGGCCATGGTGACAATGTTTTGGATCATATTGGTAGTGACTTCCAACCCACAATGATTTATAGGACAAGTTTTAGCTCATAATAGGCTTATACATGCTATGGCAGACTTCTACAAGTATTTACAAAGGTATTTGTGGTTTGGGAAAGTATTTGCAGGTACCCCAAGTGTGCTCACATGTCTTCAGAGGTCCTCATTCCATTTGATAACTTGGTTAGACCCTATAGGGTATCTACTGTTCAAAACAAGCTTCTCATAGTTGCAAATAGGGTGCTATACTTCACAGTTTAGCCACACATTTCTTATTACAAAAATTTCTATATAAGACATATTCCCACGCTCTTTACATAGAGGGGATTGATACTTTTGGGTAGAGCTAAAAATCTCCCAAATCGGAGCTCTCGTTGGAGAGTTACATTCACTTTTGTGTGCAGTAGTCCTACAGGATAGGCCGCAATCCCCTTCTATACAGCCAATGAAAGTTGTTCACAATCAATTTTGAATATTTTTTACATAAATTTTTTTGCAGAAAGGATAAGGACTTGATGACAATAGTATTTGCAAAAACAAAATAAGCCATGGCTCCTAGTTCTAGTTCCTTTTCTCACTCTTGGCATCCCCAAATGAATGAATTGAATGCTACTCTATGGTGACAAGAAGCTCTCCAGGCGAAGAGCCATTATCAACTACTTGAGAAACACAACCAATTCATGTCTAAGATGGACCAAGTGATCTCAACCACCTCAATCACCAACATGTAATCCAAGAAAATCAATGACAAACTTGCAGCCCTTACAACTCAAGTTGCTCAAATGGTTATGCTTAAAAGGATGGATGAGTGTGATTATGAACAACAACATGGTCATTCTCATGGAAACTATGAGTACCATGATCATTGGTATGAGTATAATTAGCAAAGACAGTAGCATGTGCCTACTTACGGTCATCATGCATATGATGATTGTGAATATTTTGAGTAGCAACATGCATCTCATGACTATACATGTTCTTATAAGCTACATTTTGGTCACATACATGGACAACCATCTAGATAGCCTTATGAACATGGGAAACATCATACAAATGAATGTGAGCATGTACATGGGGAGGAACATCACTATTAGCAACACAGTACTCCATATTATCAACCACGTGATCATTTCTATGAGCAGCATGCACATCCTTATGAGCAGCATCATGCTTCTCACGAACGATGCCATGATGAGAGCATCTCGTTGCAGCCTCATGACAAGTGCCCTATCAGCCCAATGCCCTTAACTTTGAATACCCAGTAGTAGCCAAGAATGTGGGGCTCATGGATATGCAATGCCTAGGGGTTGATGCAGTGAATGTAGTAGTGATTGCAGCCTCATCTGCTCCAGTTCTACATGGCATAGTGGTTCCCAATGAGTTTATGGACAGGTCAGTGCATGGTACCGTCTGGGTCAGTGCGGATCTTGTGCCACCATCAGTGCTTGAAGATGACACCATGAACCACTTTTATGATACAACGGATGCATTGGATCACAAGTATCCTTTTGACCCTGGTGATAGTACAGAGACCCATGCTTGTATGGATGATCCTTATGCTCTTGATGCTTATCATGTAGGTTATCCATTTGATCCTCGAGAAAGGAATGGTTTTGGAAAATCCCTACCTCAATCAACATTTCACTAGTGCAACCCTCCCCCTACTTCAAGGGTGCAATTTTGACTGAGGATTAGCTAACTTTACCCTAGTCTGCATTGTAGAAAACTTGCAGATATCACACTATTTTAGAACAATTTTTACTCTACAATAATAATAGCCAAGTGTCACCTATATGGGTTGAAAGTATGCTTCATGAGCTTCATTTTCACATGTTACACCTCAATAAGAGCTACTCATAGGAAGTTATGACCATTTTTCTCAAGCATGCATGTTCTAGACATCATGCTATCCACTGTTTGTCAACCCCTAATTGTCAAGAATTGGTGGTCAAACTCATACCCTATCAACTTGCACATGATATATGCATCATATACACATTTGTATGTCCCAATTCCACATGAGATTGTACTTCTCCATACCTCTGTTCTCCTTTGAAATGCTAAACCAAGTAGCATTGAGAAACCCCCATTCCCTTGTGAGCCACACTAATCATTCCTCTTTTTTGTTTTTGAGGGAAAAAACCTTCGGGGTTGGGATGGAATGTAAAAGAGTGGGGGTAGATGGATAGGACACGAATTAGCATAGGAATACCTAGTTATACTGATGTGGTATGTAAGGTATTGAGAGACACAATTAGGGCATCAATTGATCAATAATCAAGTCTCTTTTACCCGTCCTTCTAGCTTTCATGGCTTCCCTTCTCTTTCTCTCCCTTTTCTAGTCTTTCTCTCTCTTCTGCTAGTCTTTCTCTCTCTTCTTCTCTCTTCTCCCTCATTCTCTCTCCTCTCTGAAATATATCCCTTCTCTCATTCTCTCTCCTAGGTCTCCTTCATTACAAAATTTGCAACCACTACAACGAACTAAAGCCACATCACAAGGAGGTCAACAATGTCCGACCATCTCTCCTTCCTATCTTGCGGAGGCCTTGCCTGCATCCCTGATCTCCTTCCCTATCATTGCAGAAGCTCTATCTCACATATCTCAAGATTATCACACCCATCACAATAACCCCATCTTCCCCTTGCAAGATCCCATTTCATAAAGACACTACCTAGCCATTTGGGACTAGCAGCCAACTTATTCAAGCCCAACAAAGTTGAAAGCCTAGCATGCAAGAGGTTCCATGTCCACGATGGCCCCAAAGAAGCAAAGATTTAGAGAAAGAAGCATTGGAACCATGAACAAAGCCTCAAGTGTGGACAACGTTCCATCACTTTTGAACCAATCCCAGGTTCTTTCCATAGAATTTAAGATTCATTTAAAAGATAGAACATATCAAAGTTTTCTTCAAATTATAAATGAAAATTTCATAGTTTAGGGAATATATTTTGACATAAAGGGATGAAGGGATGAAATAGAAATTATTAATTTAAGTTATTGATTTAAGAGAAAGAGAAACATAAAAATTTTTAAACACTGGAGTTTTCTGTATTTCCTAATAAACACTATAGTAGGGAATTTGGGAATTTCCATGCACTTAGGGAACCCTTGATACCTTTATTATTTGACCACATGGTCAAATATTGTTGTCTTACTTAAATGTGGAGTCTATCCTAAATACTATATAAGCTATCTTCCCAAATCCCACTTTCAAATATGGATCAAGATTTAGCCAAGTGGTCAAATATTTATCACTTGTTTGAAATTGGGACATGGAAATTTTTCAAATTCTATATCACTGTGCTAATAAATAAATTAGCATAATAGAAAATGATAAAAATTAGTAAGATATTAAAAGATAGTTGAATTTAATCAAAGTGTAATGAAAAAATAGATCAAACACTAAATTTGAAAAAATCTACATAAAAATCTATTTTTGACAATGAATAAATACATTGAGTATATTAAGTCATCTTGAGTGATGTAGACTTAAGAAAATAATGATTAATCTAATTGAAAATAATTTATTATTTTGTTACAAAAATAAGTTAAATGTATGCAAAAATGTTATCTTTGATAGAATAAATCATAGATGTAATTAAAAATTATTAAATATGACAAAATTCTTAGGTGGAAATTGCCATATACATATATGGTCCATTGAGGGACCTTAGGATAACTAGGATAGGTTCACATAGACCCATATAAAGGAGGCATGGTCCTTATTCAAAGAGGAAAATTCAAGAGCCTATCGATCCTCTCTCAAAATATTAGAAACCTAAACTTTAGGAAAAAAACACTTTGATAACTTACTATAGTAAAGTAAGTTCATGCTAGGAGACTCTAAAGTTTTAATTAGCTTTCATAAGCTAAGCCAGGACTTAGATCTGTCAATAATTGCGTGGTGGGAGGACTTGCTTGAGATGTTGCACCAAATACACACTGTATACACAAGAGGTTGCTCACTCAAGAACACAAGAAGAGAGATGGAGGCCAAAACGTTTTCTTGCTGTTTTCTTCTTCTTCTTCTACACACTATACAATGTACCAAAAGTATAGAGAAGATACAACGTAAAGGAAAGTGGCCTACTAAGTCAAATAGTGAATAACAGACTACACTAATCGACTGGTGCTATATCTTTGCTAGTTGTAGGTAGGTGTAACAAACTAAATATAATAAGTGATAAGTCAATGGCCATGTGAGTATCATAATGACCACCAACGTGCTAACTATAGACGTGCGGACCCATCTAGCCAGGCGGTCCATCATTAATGTTTGCACGTGTTGAGCTTGTCATCTCAACAAGATCTTATATCAATACATAGAAAACCAATCTCTCAACTAAGGCTCTTAGAAAGATATAATTATGGTTTCAATAATTCTTGCAACATATTGATTGGCACACTTGAAAAGATATGATTGTACATTTTAGGATCCTAATTAAATTAAATTTACAATAGGATTAAAGAGTCACGCTTGACCTTCTTATGGCTAGTTGTGAAACCCTATACCAAGGAGTTAAAGATGCCAAGGGGGCTGTAGCTAGTAAACCCCTTAGACTTCTAGGAATCATCCAACCCCTACATGACTTATGATTGACTTTCTAAGAGTCCTATTACTAGTTAGGGGTAGAATCTTGGTGGAAATAAGACCTTCATATTTTTCTTCTTTATGGATGAAAGGTGAAAATTTATATAAGATTCTTCAAGATAAATAAAAGTTGTTTTTCAAAAGATGCAAAATGGTATAAGACTCTTCAAGATAAATAAAAGTTAGTTTTTAAAAGATTTATTTATTTTGTATGTGTGTCATGATCTAAATTTTGTGAACAAATCTTTAAATCTAAAAGGTTAATTAATTAAGCCAATTTTATAGTTCAGATATAAGGGTCATAGGTAATTAGTTAACTAAAGCTAACCAATTGAGGAAAGCGAGAGGATGAGATTCCACATGGATTTCGTCCTAAGGCAAGGTAGTCTTTGTGAGCCAAGAGCTTCTTCACAATTTTCCGTGTTTATTAGAAGAAAATATTGACCAAGTAAAGATTAGCTACAACCTTGAGTCCATGTCATTTTAGGGGACTGGAGTGAGACTATACCCTACGAAAGCGAGGTTAGTGTACCTATACATGCCCTCATTTTTCACTCTCTTTGGACCAAGTGTGACATGAGTCCACTTTGGTACAAGTGATCTACCACAAGTAGACACTCAAAAATCAATGCTAGACAAACTAACAAGTGACCTTAACTTACTTTAGGAGCTTGGAAGTCGATCCTTATGGGTACAATTAAAACCTTTCATTGTGAAGTGGACTTGAGAGAGCCAAAGCAACAAACCTTGCATTATCCTAAAGCATAATAAGTGGTATTGCTTAGGAAATCATCTCGATGGACCACTAAATCATGCAACTGAGGGCTTTTCAATCGAGCACTTTACACATGTTATTAGAGCATAAAATGAAGTTTAGATTGTGTAGTAAAAAATTATAAATAATTTGTTAACCTAAGCTAGGGATTCAAGAAGTTTGCTTATAATAGGTGTAACTTGAATAGAGATGGAGGCTTGGGATCATTTTCTAGTGTTTCCAGCCATGTTCACATTAGTGATGCGCTCCTCTAACTACAATCGAAGGAGAGAAGTGATGTGCATCCTAGACCAATTGTATGATCCGTTCCTATTGTATCGAGAAAGGAGATGGGGGTTATTGTTTCATAAACAGGGATTGCTTCCACTATATCTAGACGAACTTTAAAAGAATTCAATGGATGGAGAATCTAAAGGTCATACCTACTTTCATATGTACTCCATCAAGAAAATATCCCACGTTGTATACTCGTAGTCAAGTCAAGCCATTTGCCTAGACCACTATGTTTATGAGTGATGAAGTGACAAGAATAATTCCCGAGTGACATATTATTAGTACAAGGCCATTCACATTATCATGTATTCCATATACAAGGTCTTCCCAACTCTCCTTCACAGTACAAGATTTTGGATATCCACCCATGAACCACCATGTTATCATCCTATTGATCTAGGTAATTATCATCCTTAAGATTCTACCCTGAAGTTGTAAGCCCAAGTGACAAGTTTTGGGGACAAAGTTCTCCATACAAAGGACCATGTGGTTATGTCAAAAGGATACAATGACAACAACATGCCAATCAAAGAAAGAAGCCAAAACAAATATAGATGGAAACTTTGTACCTATTATTGGCAACAATGAAGCACCAAGGTGTTTCCATTGCAACGAGTCTAGCCACCTCAAAAGACAATGTCTAAAGCTAGGCCAAACAATCTACCAAGGACAATTTTGTGGCTAGAATCAAGAAACTATAACCAAGGAAAAATTTGTTGGAGTAACCTTCAAGGGAATAAAGGAAGGCAAAGATCCTACTTTGGAGGCCAACATGGAAAGAGCAATGATATATGCTACCCTCAATAAGAAGTGTTCAAATTACCAATTCTCAGTGATCTAGACCCCAACAACCTACCAAAGTAAAGCCTTCAAAAATTTGATTGATTGTGGAAGCACCCTTTGATTTATCTCACCAAAATGTACAAAATGTTTAGGGGTAAACATTGTACATGCATCAAAGTTATTCGTAGAATTAGAAAATGGAAAAGATGTAATTTTTGCTAAACATACTAGCAAAGTGCAATTCAACTTAGGAGACAATCTTTCCAACATGGGGTTCAAAGTTATGAACCTAAGAGTTTACAAGTGTTTGCTAGGAATGGATTGGTTGATCCCCAATGGCACTCGTATTCATTATGGGAGAGAAAGTACTTAAACATGTCATTGAATGTTTGAGCTGCTAGCGGGTAAAGGTTGAACATGTTAAGCTGTCACCAAAGCTCCAATCATTGGACATCTTGCATAATTACCCTCGGTTGAATTTGCCTACGGTGCATCCTATCATCAAATCATTCAGATGACTCCTTTCCAAGGAAGGAAACATGGTTTTTGTTCATGTCTGTCCTAAGAAAAGTTCACAATATATTTCATGTTTAGCCTATTCAAAAGGTACGTAGTTAACCCTAATCACATTCTTGAAAATCAAAAAGTTGTAATGCCAAGACAAGGAGTCCTTGAGCTTCAACCTAATGTCATACTTGATGTATACACCCTTAGAAGTAAAATAGTAGTAATACCTCATCCAGTGGAAGAATTGCCCTGAAGAGGATTCCACTTGGATCAATAGAGAGAGAGAGAGAGAGAGAGAGAGAGAGAGAGAGAGAGAGAGAGAGAGAGAGAGAGAGAGAGAGAGAGAGAGAGAGAGAGAGAGAGAGAGAGAGAGAGAAGGGGGGAGTGAGAGGAAGGAAGATAAGTGGAAGGAGAGATTGGTGAGCAAGAGGAGTAGAACCAGGAGAAAGGAAGAAGAGGAGAGCAAGAAGAGAAGCAAGGAGAGAAGGTAAAGGGAAAGAAGGGAAGAAGAGGAGAAGAAGAAGACAAGGGAAGAGAGAAGATAAAGAATGAAAATTTTAGAAGAAGAGGAGGGAAAGAAGAAGAAGGGGGAAGAGAGAGGTAGAAGGGGGAAAATAAGAAGATGAGAAAGGGAAGGAGCGTAAGAAGGGAAGACAAGAAGAAGAGAGAGGAGGAATAAAAAAGAGGAAGGCAAGAGAAATATAGAGAAAAGGAGGGTTGCAACCACTACATCAAACCAACATCACATAACAAGGAGGTCAATGACATCCAACAAAAATCCATCTCTACTCATATCTTGTGGAGGCCTTGCCCATATCCCTAATCTTATTCCCTACCATTACAAAAGATCTATCTTGCATATCTCTAGATATTCATACCCATCACAATAACCCCAAGACACTACCTAGCCATTCGGGACTAGCAATTAACTTATATAAGTCTGATAAAGTTGGGAGCCTAGCATGCAAGAGGTTCCATATATGTGATGGTCTTAAAGAAGCAAAGCTCTAGAGCAGGAAGTGCTAGAACTATGAACGGAGCCTCAAGCATGGACAACATGCCATCACTTGTGTGAACCAATCCTAGGTTCTTTTTGTAGAATTTATAATTTTTTTAAAGATGAAAACTTAGCAAAGTTTTCTTCAAATTATAAATGAAAATTTTGTAGTTTAGAAAATATATTTTGACATAAATTAATGAAGGGATGAAATAGAAATTATTAATGTAAGTTATTACTTTAAGAGAAAGGGAAGCATTTAAAAAATTGAACACTAGAGTTTTCTATCTTTTCTAAACAAATAAATTAGAATAGTTAAAAATGATACAAATATAGTAAAATTTTGAAAGATAATTGAATTTAGTCAAAGTACACTAAGAAATAGGTCAAATGCTAAATTTAAAAAAAATCAATTAGGAAATATATATTAAAATCCAATTTTGACAAGGAATAAAAAACAAATAAATGCATCAAATATATTAAGGCATACTAAGTTATGTAGAGTTTAAAAAAAGAATTATTAATCTAATTATAAGTAAATCATCATTTTGTTATAAAAATAAGTCAAACGTATAGAAAAACATTTTCTTTAATAGAATAAATTACACATATTATTATACGTTATTGAATAAGATAAAATTCTTGGGTAGAAATTTTAATATACGTATTTAGTCTATTGAGAGACCTTAGGATAACTAGGATAGGCTCATATAGACCATATAAAGAAGGAGATACAATCCTCATTCGAAAAGGGAACTTCAAGAGCCTATTGATCCTCTCTCAAAATATTAGAAATCTAAACTTTTATATCTTACTTAGCAAAGTATGTTCACGCTAGGAGACTTCAAATTTTGAATTTTCTTTCATAAGCTAAGCTAAGACTTGGACGTTATATCAACACATAGAAAACCAACCTCTCACAACCAAGGCTTACAATTAGATTGATTGTCCAATCTTTAGTAAGAGATTTAGACAAAAAGAGATTCCAATCAAAGACCTAAACAAATTAGGCAAGCTTATTAGAGCCAATGAAAGATTCAATGGGGGGATTATTAGCTCAAGGTTTTGAAAATCCTAGAAACTTTCAAGGAAAAGAGAAACCAAGTTGAAAGATTGAAAGATTTCCTATTAAGTTAAATCATCCTACTTTTGATTGCCATCTTGTTTGCGATTTCAGTAGTTCTTACAAAAGATTACTAGACTTACATAGAAAGACATGATTGTATAGTTTAGGATCTTAATTGAATAAAATTTACAATACGATAAAATAACGCACTAAACCTTTCCAAGGCTAGCTATGGAATCCTACACCAAGGGGATTGATCTTTTACTACCTCTTTGAGAGCTTGAACTGGCTCTGATGGCAAGAGATCACTCCATAGGGAACCTTTGGGTAGGAGCAAGTAAGGGTACTAAGCGGCTCTTGCTAGTAAAATTCTTAGGCTCCTAGGAATTGACCAACCCCTATGTGACTCGGGATGGACTTCTTGAGAGCCTTGTTACTAGTTATAGGAGCGGAATCTTGAGAGCCATATACACTACTTATGCCAAGTTGTTTGCAATGAATGATCTAGGCATGTTGGTGGTGGCTGATGATGAGGCAATTCAGGTTGTTTCTCAATGGCATTCCACTTGGGAGGACAATGACTTTTCGATAAAAGCCTCTTGATTCAAAAGGAATATGTAAGGACTCTCCCTCAAGATCACTTGCTATCATGCCAATTTATTCCTTCTTATGCTTTTGTGAGACCAAAATCCAAGACCAATTGGTACTTGACGAGCTTGAGCAGAATTGTCATTCCTCAAGTCTATTCTTGCAGAAGTAGTTTTCTCATCAACTTGAGATTTCTTACGATGGCAACTGTCTTATGACCATAGCTATGCAATGTTGTATAGTCAATACACTTCAAGCTAACCCAACTTATTGTGAGACCACTTCACTGTGCTCTATCATCCTAGCTCAGAATCTCACCTTACCACGAAAGTTGGTATATCACCTATTAGTTGACAAGATTCTGATCAAAGAGGAACTACACATTACCAGTCGCTTTGTAGGACCCTCTTTGCTTGGTGATCTGATTACTTATCTTTGTAGACTAGATACCAAACCACTTGACTTGGATGCTTTTGTCGAATTGGAGTGCAATCTGAATTTCTATGACTGGTGTGTTAGATATGCTCAATGCCCCACCCTCATAAGGTGCCACCAATGATCCATGGTGCTCAAAGTTGTAAGGCCCCCATTATGAGGAGAAGCCAAATGTAAGCCCGGACATTGGTTGAGTCATGACTTATATATCAAATGAGGTCTATGTGACCGGATGGCAAAAAGGTGACCATTGTGGGTCTAACATTTGGGTTGGACTGAGTAGTTAAGCTGGTAGCAACTCAAGGCACATTGCATTGAGTTGCAGGGTAAGGGAGTTAAAAGGGGCCCCTATTTTGGGGTCTGGGGGCCGCGAAATATTCCCAGGCTGACTAGTGGAGGCTCTGTAAACGCCCCGAACAACGTAGTATGCTTAACAATTATGATATTCGCTTGTTTTCGAGATTTAATATAAAAGAGAATGAACACTTAAAGCTGGAAATGAAAATTACTCACAAAATTACAGCCATGAAAATGTAAAAGTAATGGAGACAAGATTGAGGGTTGAAGATGGGCAACTCCCCCCCCCCCCCCCCCCCCCCCCCCGAAGGAATGTATTTCTGCTCAACCCAAGTCCCTTAGGGAAGAGCTCAGTTACAATCAACCTGAGAGTGAGGAGAAGTAATTCTCACTCTCACAAGATCATGCAAAGATGTACAAACACACATGCATTATCTATTATGCAATGATAATAACTGATTTCTTTACAATATGAGAGAAGAAAGAGGGGAAATCAGCCTTTCTCCATCGTTGATCAGCAGTACATGGATAGGGCTTGCTTCTTGTTGCTAAAATGGAAGAAAGAGCTCGAGAAGGAGGTGCTGTAATGAATTTATAGGCTTGCTGTCCTGTAAAACAGCAGTGATAGAAGAGGAAATATGGAGGAATTTGATAATGGAGAAGTGGGGGATGATGATGGGGATGGATGGGGCCAGTTTCTGGCTATCTGTGGGTGTTGTACATGAGTTTACAGCAAAGAAAAATGATGTTGAATGAAGAAAAACGAGCTCTTATTTATAGGAGAGGGAAGAGCTAGTACAAAAGGGGAAAGTGGAGTAGCACAAGACAAGTGTCCAGTCACATGTCATGAGATGTGACAAGTGGTGGGACACTTGGAAACTTGTGTGACAAGTGTCTTGACACTTGTCTCTTCTCTATGGCCTTCCTTTTTGGGTTGAATACTGTCAAGAATAGAAACAACCAAATTTAGTAAGCACAGTCAGAGTACAGAACTTACTATTTTTAGAATGACATCCCTATTTTTTAGGACTAGCATTTTTAGGCTAATTCGAGGCTCCTAAAATTTAGGGATCTCCTAAAATTTAGGAACCCCCCAATATGGGTGTCATATGAAAGCTTTTTCCGTGTACATCGCAAAAATGGTATCCGAATCTTCATGTGACTTTCCTATGCAAAGAAATGTGCATTTCAAGCTTTCAGCCCACACATGCACATTATACAAGCATTTCATGATCATGCCATCTTGTTGATTGTAACTGTCTGTTCTAGTGGATCTAGCCCACACTTCAAGGCATCAATCCTTTCTGTGTGCGAGTCTAACCCTGATATGCGTGAGTTCTAGTCACAGGCGCCCAATCGGGCCATATAGGTGGAAGTGTGAACTATCTTTTCTCTAACCCACCGCGTGGGTCCACCATAACCTATGACCACTCATCAGTGGCCAGCTCCAATGCACTTTTCTTTATATCTAATTAGTGCAAAGGAAATAAATTTAATAAATCATTATATAGACAAATTAATGAAAAAGGATACAAATTCTATTTCTATAGAGTTGTGACAGCCCTCTAGCTTTTATTCAGCTGCCCTCAGCTGAAAAGCTTCTTGATATTGCTGTAGAATATTTGGGTAATCCTTCATGAATTTTTCATCGACCCACTGTGCATCTGTTGTGGGTAGATTCTTGAATTTTAGTAAGAATTTTCGTGTCACAAGGCCACTTCTCGTGGTTCGATCCTTGAGAAACAAAATCTTTTCAGGTTCCAAGAGTTGCTCTGTTTCTTCAACTTCTGGGGGATCTTCAGTAATGGGTTCCTTTGGTTCTGGTCCTATGTAAGGTTTTAGCAAACTTACATGAAAAGCGTTGTGTATTTTCCAATGAGCAGGAAGCTCAAGTCGATAAGAAACTTCATTTATTTTCTCAATCACTTTGAAGGGTCCAAAGTATCTACTGGAGAGCTTTGGAAAAGATGAATTTTGACCAGAACCTTGTTTGAGCCTGCTTTTATCAAACTTTAGCAAGACATATTGACCTTTTTCAAAATCCAAAGGTCTTATTCGTTTATCTGCTTTCTTCTTTTGTAGCTCTTGGGCAACTTTGATAGTGGCTCGAACTTGATCCATTGTTGTTTTTAAATCTGAAGCAAACTCATCAGCAGAAAAAATCTTATCTTTAGTGCGAATAATTGGAGGAGGAATCACTTTACCCTGGACTATTTCATTTGGAGCTTTCCCTGTGGATGAGTGCACTGTATTGTTGTAAGCAAACTCCAATAATGGAAGATATTTCTCCCATTGTGACTTATGTTCACTAACATAAGCTTTCAACATATCCAAAAGAGTGAGATTCATCACCTCTGTTTGGCCGTCAGTTTGAGGATGAAAAGCTGAGAAGAACTTTAAAGTGGTTCCCAAATTCTCAAATAAAGCACGCCAAAAGTTACTTGTGAATTTGGAGTCTCTATCTGAAATGATCTCAGAAGGCATACCATGTAGTCTGAAGATATGTTGAATGAAAAGTCTTGCAGCTTGTGTGGATCTCAATGTTTTATGACATGGAATAAAATGTGATTGTTTGCTGAATCTATCAATTATGACCCAAATCATATCATGACCTTGAGGTGTTCTTGGAATACCTGAGATGAAATCCATTGTGATAGATTCCCATGGATCTTTGGGCACTGGAAGAGGTTGCAACAATCCTGGAATCTTCTGCCTATCATATTTGGATTTTTGGCATACTAGACAAGCCTCAATGAAGTTATGTGTATCTTTTCGTAATGTTGGCCAATAAAAGTAGCGCTCAATTGCACTTAGAGTGGCTGCCCTCCCTCTATGCCCTGCATAAGGGGGTTCATGACTTTCTTTAAGCACCTTTTGTCGAACAGGAAGAGTGACACAAAGGCGATTGTTCATGAGAAGGTAATCGTCTTTGATGGAATAATCTGGATGAGAACCTCCTTGTTGTAAATTTGACCAAATTGCTGCAAAATCAGTATCTTCATCATAAGTATTCTTCATCGTTTGAAAATCTTCATGATAAGCCACTGTAATAGTTGCAATGTGAGGCACTCTAGAAAGTGCATCAGCAACTACATTTTGTTTCCCTGGAGTGTACATAATTTGAAAATGAAACATAGACAAGAAATTTTCCCATCTTGCATGTTTCTCCTGCAAATGCTTTTGAGTCTTGAAATACTTCAAGCTTTGATGATCGGTTTTAATAAGGAATTCATTGCCTAAAAGATAATGTTTCCATATCTTTAAAGCATGAACCACTGCTAAGAGCTCCTTTTCATAAATGTCATACCTTTTCTCCACATCATTTAGACAGCGGCTTTCAAAGGCTACGGCATGGCCTTCTTGATTTAGCACTACACCAATACAATCACCGCAAGCATCTACTTCCATCACAAATGGTTTTACCAGATCTGGAATGATAAGAACAGGTCCAGAAGTAAGAGCTGTTTTCAGCCTTGTGAAGGCTGCCTTCTCTTTTTCCTTCCATTGAAAAGAGATCTTCTTCTTTGTAAGGTCATGAATTGGAGAAGCCATATGTGCAAAATGCTTGATGAAGCGGCGGTAATAAGAACATAAGCCAAGAAACGATCGCACCTCATGTACATCATGAAGATGAGGCCATTCTTGGATTATCCTGATCTTTTCAGGATCCATCTGAATCCCTTCAGAAGAGATGACATGCCCAAGGTAATTTATTTTATGCATGAAAAATTCACTCTTTTTACCATTTACCAAGAGTTGATTTTGTTGTAGTAATTGTAGAACAATTTCCAAGTGTTGATGATGCTCCTCTTCATTCTTGCTAAAGACAAGAATATCATCAAAGAAAGTACCGACATATTGTCGATGCTCTCTAAAGATGCGCTCCATCATTCGATTAAAGGTGGCTGGTGCATTGGTTAATCCGAAAGGAACCACCAAGAATTCATAAAGACCGTATGAAGTTCGGAAAGCAGTTTTGTGTAGATCTTGTGGTATTACCCTAATTTGATGATAACCACTCTTTAGATCAATGCGGCTGAAAACCTTTGAGCCTCCTAGACGATCCAAAATGTCGTCAATTCTGGGAATAGGAAACCGATTCTTCACAGTGATTTTGTTGAGGGCTCGATAATCAATGCACATCCTGAATGTGCCATCTTTCTTTTGAACAAGAAGAACCGGTGAACAAAATGGTGAGCTACTTGGCCTAATTAGCCCACGGTTGAGTAGGTCTTCGACTTGCTTTCTGATTTCTTCTTGTTGAGGATGGCTCACACGGTATGGTGCTATATTAGGAGGAGAACTGCCCGGGATAATATCAATATGATGGTCTTCTGGCCTTTCTAGGGGAAGCTGATAAGGAAGATCTTCCGAAAAACAATCTTTATACTTTTCCAAGAGCTGAAGTTGCTCTTGGTTTTCAGCATTCATATTATCTTTTACATCAGTGACATAAAGCAGACAACATTGAACACAATCCTTAATTTCTCTAGAGACTTGCATATGGCTTACCATAGGTATGGTGTCTCCAGAAACTCCAGCTTGGATCTCGTACTTCTTGCCTTTGTTGGTGAGTTCTACCTTCTTTTTCTGAGAGAAGATGGTTGAATCTACTCTATGATTCCAGGGCATGCCAAGAATCACATCGCAACCATCAAGGTCTCCGATACAGAAGGTATCTTCGTCACTGTAGCCTTGAATTTGAAACTTGAGCTTGCCAATGTAGGGTATCACAGTCTTCACTGTGTCACCTTCATCAGCATTTAAAGCTTGGCAAACTTCTGCCGGAGTGTCCATCTCTTCATTCTTTAATCCAAGCTCTTTAGCTAATTGCAAGGAAATGATATTTTCATTCGCCCCAAGATCTATCAAGAATAGTGCTTGCTTACCTTGCAACTGTCCCCAAGCTTTTAATAATTTGCGCGTCTCTGGAGTGTGAGTTGTGTTTGCAACTACATCACTGATAGCATTGATTTTCACTAGCGACTTAGGCTTGTTGTCAGAAACCTTGCTTTGTCCCTTGTTTGGACATTGCTTCGCTATGTGGCCTGTTTGTCCACATTTAAAGCACTTCCCTTCTTTCATGAAGCGTTGCTTTTCTTCTTCGGAAAGTTGCTTTGCTTGTGGGTATAGATTGGAGCGAAATTGAGGAGCATTAGGAGGTGCATAGGGCTTCATCTTCTTTTGATTTGATGATTGGCTGCTTTTGTCGCTGTTTTTGTCCTTCATTTGGGGCTGAATACTCCTCATCGTCAGCTACTCTCTTGTTATCATTCTTTTGGAATGATTTATTGCCATTGTGCTCCATTTCCCATGTCTCAGCATGGTCAATGAGTTCCCTGAGACTAGAACCATGATAATGATTAAGAGCAGTACGAAGTTTAAAATGCAAACCTCCTTGAAACTTCCTAAGCTTTTCCGAACTGCTGATCTTCTTGAAATGTTGGACCTTCAAAAGTAGCTCCCAAAATCTCTTGGTATAGTCACCAAGTGACTCATTTTTCCTTTGCCAAAGCCGATCCCATTCCAATTTTACATCTCTTTTGAAATGAACAGGAAGAAATTGGCTTTGTATCATGCGAACAAAGGACCGCCATGATTTTGGGGCAGCATGATCATATTCCAACCCTGTCCACCAAGTATGGGCTAAGTTGGTTAAATGTAAAGCTGCAAACTTAATCTTTTCTTTTTCTTTATACTTGTCACGACCATACAAAATTTAAAATTGACGAATAAACTTCAGAAGAAGATCATGATTTCGGGAACCATCATACATACTGAACTTGATCTTCTTTTCAAGTTGAGATAGTGACTTAATCTTCTTCTTCTTCTTATGCCTTCGTCCATGCTCGGATCTTGAGGTTGAAGATGATGAAGTGCTTGATGGGGATGAAGATGGAGACGAGGGTGAAGAATGTCGATGCCTTTGACGATGATGAGGTCTTCCAGGAGAAGGGTGTGACTCTTCGTTACTAGAAGAGGATCCATCAGAATAGGCGCCAGATGACTTTGAAGAAGAGGATGAGCTTCGACGCGATCTCTTTCTTTGTCTTGAAGTAGAATGGGACTGCCTCTTAGAAGTAGTTGGACTTCTTGATCGGCTCCTTTCATTGGTATGGCTTTGTCTCCTTGAAGTAGATGGGCTTCTTTCCTTGAATTCTTTGGGATTCTCAACTTTTTCTAGTTTGAGAAGTTGCTCACGAATTTGCTGATTCTCCTCTCTAAGACTTTGAATGGCTTGAAGGATAGCACTCGATTGATCCATTGAGACTCTTAAGAAAAAAAAATATGCTCAAGCACTCAATGCAAGGGCTGAAAACAAACAAACTTATAATTGTAAGCACTACCAGTGTTGGGGTGAGGACCGAGCCAAAGCTCTGATACCACTGTAAACGCCCCGAACAACGTAGTATGCTTAACAATTATGATATTCTCTTGTTTTCGAGATTTAATATAAAAGAGAATGAACACTTAAAGCTGGAAATGAAAATTACTCACAAAATTACAGCCATGAAAATGTAAAAGTAATGGAGACAAGATTGAGGGTTGAAGATGGGCAAACCCCCCCCCCCCCCCCCGAAGGAATGTATTTCTGCTCAACCCAAGTCCCTTAGGGAAGAGCTCAGTCAACCTGAGAGTGAGGAGAAGTAATTCTCACTCTCACAAGATCATGCAAAGATGTACAAACACACATGCATTATCTATTATGCAATGATAAGAACTGATTTCTTTACAGTATGAGAGAAGAAAGAGGGAAAATTAGCATTTCTCCATCGTTGGTCAACAGTACATGGATAGGGCTTGCTTCTTGTTGCTAAAATGGAAGAAAGAGCTCGAGAAGGAGGTGCTGTAATGAATTTACAGGCTTGCTGTCCTGTAAAACAGCAGTGATAGAAGAGGGAATATGGAGGAATTTGATAATGGAGAAGTGGGGGATGATGATGGGGATGGATGGGGCCAGTTTCTGGCTATCTGTGGGTGCTGTACATGAGTTTACAGCAAAGAAAAATGATGTTGAATGAAGAAAAACGAGCTCTTATTTATAGGAGAGGGAAGAGCTAGTACAAAAGGGGAAAGTGGAGTAGCACAAGACAAGTGTCCAGTCACATGTCATGAGATGTGACAAGTGGTGGGACACTTGGAAACTTGTGTGACAAGTGTCTTGACACTTGTCTCTTCTCTATGGCCTTCCTTTTTGGGTTGAATACTGTCAAGAATAGAAACAACCAAATTTAGTAAGCACAGTCAGAGTACAGAACTTACTATTTTTAGAATGATATCCCTATTTTTTAGGACTAGCATTTTTAGGCTAATTCGAGGCTCCTAAAATTTAGGAACCTCCTAAAATTTAGGGATCTCCTAAAATTTAGGGACCCCCCCCAATATGGATGTCATATGAAAGCTTTTTCCGTGTACATCGCAAAAATGGTATCCGAATCTTCATGTGACTTTCCTATGCAAAGAAATGTTCATTTCAAGCTTTCAGCCCACACATGCACATTATACAAGCATTTCATGATCATGCCATCTTGTTGATTGTAACTGTCTGTTCTGGTGGATCTAGCCCACACTTCAAGGCATCAATCCTTTCTGTGTGCGAGTCTAACCCTGATATGCGTGAGTTCTAGTCACAGGCGCCCAATCGGGCCATATAACCCACCGCGTGGGTCCACCATAATCTGTGACCACTCATCAGTGGCCAGCTCCAATGCACTTTTCTTTATATCTAATTAGTGCAAAGGAAATAAATTTAATAAATCATTATATAGACAAATTAATGAAAAAGGATACAAATTCTGTTTCTATAGAGTTGTGACATGCTCATATGGTAGGTCGGTCATTCTGACCTAACTGCCTTCACGGGCTATAAAAGCTAAACCCCTTCACAGCCATAGATCATCTATCTTTCACCCAGTCAAAGTTGTTCCAACTAGCCTTAAGCTCTTCACCTATCTTCTATCTAGATCGCCATCTAAGCTTCATTGTGGAAGCGTACGGGTGGACAAAGACATCTCTGTATCAGTTGTTTGGAGCTAAAGAAATTTTCTAATTCTCTTCTTATCTGTTGTCTACTCTCTATTTCTATCTCTTTCTCAGATTCTGTTCGCTGCGTCGTGTAATTTTTACATGGTAGATCCCAAAAACTGTTGAATACTAACTCTTTTTCATTGTTAGTCTTAGTTTCTTTGTACATATTTTTCTTTAGCTCAATTTGTTGCACTAACAATGGCAAAAGTCCCTCCGACTTTAGAAACAATGCTACATCTTATGTAAGGGCAAAAAATAAAAACAAGAGGTATAAGCTCAAACCCTTTGACTCCTTGTGTGATGGTGAAATTCAAGGAAGAAAAAAGATGTTTGTAAATTTTTCTACCTTTTTCCTTAAATCCATTGCATGGTACTCACAAAGTTTCACCAAGTGAATGCAGGAAAACAATAGGTGACAAAGCAATGCAATGAACCTCAAGGCTTGAAGACAATATCATCTGCACTAGAAGCTTTCCATGAATATCCTACGCTACAATAACATTAAAGACTTGAAGAGCTGACACTAGCATCAGAACCTTCCTAAAGATCTCAAGCTCAAGAGGCATCACATCAAGACATCAAAGACCAATCAAGACAATAAGTTTATCTTGGAGCCTCACCAAAGAAACACATAACTTAAAGAACCATCAACAATGAGGTTTTGCTTTCTTCAATGACACCATACCTTTACTACAACATCTAATGGTCATCTACTTCCTTAGGAGCAATTGCAAATTGCTTCATCAATGAGCATACTAGTCTTCACAGACAAGGTTAGGTTCTTCAACTATAGATTCATTAACAATGTGGCAATGTGCTTCAATGTTTAGGCTTAATGTTCAAATCTTCATTGTATGTACCTGACTGCACCGATCATCTTATATGCCAACTTTTACTATTTATAGTCAGCATTCTGATCTCATACTTCTATTTCTCCTTGTAAGGCAGCATGCCTTATTGTATATCACTGTTTTTACTTAGATGGTTGGAGCAGAGAATTAGACACCACACAAGGTGGTAATAGGAGCTTGCTAATTATTGGAAAGACAAGGCGATGGAGGTGCTTATGAAGGTGGAGGGATATGAAGCATAACCTAAGTGGCACAAAAATATCTAGGACTCTAACCTAGATGTATGGATGGCTTTCTATAGCAACCTACCATATGAGAGGAATGATCCTACCTACATGTCCTATCCATTGAGAATTGGAGCTGATTTCACCTAGGAGTCACCTAGGAGGTGCATGGTAGGTATGATTTTCCTATAATCTATAGCATGAATGCCATGTCTCCAGAGTTATGCTTAGCCTTCACTGAGAGGGACCTCCTCCCATCCATAACAAAGATTCCTTAGAGAATTCTCTTATTGTCCAGATCCTACCTTCATCACCACTTGTAATTATCTCCCCTTTTGCAAATACTACTAAAACAAAAGGCTACTGCAGAGAAAGTGTGGCAACCTCTAGAGAGCTTTATCACGTCCTCCACCACCCTTAGAGATAGTACCTTATCTACTGTTTGAGGGAAGGTGAAGGCAAATTCAAAGGGGCAGTTGTGATTTTCCCACTGCTCCCATACTACCAGTTCTTGGATCTAGTTCACAAAATCACACTTCTCTTCTTGAGGGACGGCCACATGTGGGAATTGCAGCAGCGGCTTTGGCTTGGAATCAGCGCGGCGAGAGAAGCCCTTCTCGCACAAGGAACAAGGGGATCAGTGAGATTGGAGCATAGAGGCAACACTAGCCGACCATCTAGCAATTCTACCTGATAGCAGCATAGAGTGGAGTCAAAGAGCACTATCAAGTCGTGACTAGGCGGGGAGACCCTAAAAATCAGTAGGGATGCAGGCATAGGAACCTATCAAGATAAACCCATGACAAGAGTGATAGAGTCATTTAGGCACTTGTCTTCTCACTCACTTTGAATTCCAGTCCACAAAGCACGATGGAGAAAAGCTAAAAGACTGATTTTGCGTAGTGCACAAAAAAGAGTACACACATGCACACACGCATAGAGTGAGGGTAAAATGAGGGCTGGGATTGTAAGTAACAAGGAACACAACCAGACTTAAACACTCGAAGGAACCCACCAGCAAGAGAAGACCCAAGGACATAAAAGGGAGATTGAGTCCCCAAAGAGTAGGACCAAGCAAAGGACACAACCTAAAATCCCAATGCAACAAGGGCAGACAATATCACGAAAGTGGATCTACCCGGCCTTATCAACTTGATTGACAACTTGGCAAAACAGGAGGTCCTAGACATGGAAGGAGGCAGCTCAGGCCGTAGAGCGATGAGGAGCTTAACCTATGAGACTTTCCTGAAGTTGTGCAACAATTAGTGAACCAATGCGACACTCAAACCTAGTTAGAACACATGGTAGATTGGTAGAGAACATCATAGCAGACCTAGAGGAGGAGAGAAAGCTAGCCTGCAGGGCTCTGTAGTAAGGCCTAGCCGCATACAACTAGGACCAACAAACTAGGAACTTACGCCAGAGTTTAGAAATGCAAGAGATCCAGAGAGTGCTAGCCCTAGTAGGCAAGAATCTGTCAAAGAGCGAGAGAGCGCTAGAAGAAGATCTCACACTGAGCTTCTGACAAAGCGGCTGCTAGATAACATGACCGTAGAATGAAGCACTGCAGCATTGGCAACATCGCTACTGACAAGGTTCGAAGTCAACCAAGGCTCTAAGAGCCAATCGAAAATCCTTGTGGTAGCAAAATAGCTGGACAAATACAGAGCTACCGACGACCCATATAGCTTCGTGAAACAGTTCAAGTAGGTCTGCGAAGCCAACACCCTCACTGATCCTACTCAGAACTCCCAAGCCTTCAAACTGTGCTTAGGTGACAAGGGTCAGACCTAGTATGCGAGTCCAGATGCTGCAAAGCATACCGATTTCAATGGCTTGACAAATCTCTTCTTTAAGAGATTTTTTGAACCTGGATACTCCGATAACTTGCTAGTGCAACTTATGAATGTCAAGCAGAAAGAGAAAGAGGATTTTCGAGATTACATGACCCACATGAGGGGCCTCTTCAAGAGAATCCCCATGGGTGAGAGACCAACTGAAAGGGTGATATTCACTGTATTCATCAACGGAATACAAAGCCAGGAGCTCTATAAAGCCTTGGCCAGCAACTCAAGCTTGCAGCGAGATGCACTAGCAAGGGTCTTTGAAGAAGCTATCAGAGTGGATGACCAGCTCAAGGAAAGAAGCTCCAAAGGCTCAAATCAAGGAGAGTCCAGTGCTAGGAGCTCTGAGAGAGCTTTAGCACCAAGTGAGAGAGCAGACTCAAGCATTCAGGACAAAGGAAAAGGCACTGAGTCAGGACAAGAGCTAGTTAAGATTAGGATGGACATAGCCAAACTACAAGAGATGATGAGACGACCAATGTGCCCACATGTCCAATGTGTGCATTGTGGCAAAAACCACTTGCTAGCTGAGTGCCAGGACCCTAGGTCACGACCTTTGCTGATTGTGGTAGGTTTGGCCATGACACCATGCATTGTTGATTACCTCGGAGGCTCTCGTACCCGTAGCCTTATAGTCAACCCCACCTTGCGAACAAGCCACCGAACTTCCTTGGAAGGGGAGTCCCATTGGCTCTTCTAGCACTGAATGACACTAAAACAACCATCCCCATGATAGAAATAAATCCTATGGGTATCCCTAGACTACATGGACCCTATGTGACCCATCCACTAAGTGATACTCCAGTCCATTATGTGGACGAGCCAAGCAATGATGAACCATATATAAGCCCATACATGTCATACGATAAGGAAGGCAATTCTATCCTCATGGATTATATACCGGTACCGGCGATGGCATTGGGACGATGGAGAGGCAGGGGCCTAGGAGGGAAAGCCCAAGAGCCAATCATGTATTGGACTTGTGGTCACCTAGGACATATTTCTTCACGCTGCCCCGAGAGGGAGCATGAGAACAGAGATAAGGCTGACTTGTGATGCATTGAGAGTGGAATCACTCATTTCTTTGTCGACTGCCCTAGGCGGAGACCATCCTCTAGTTCAACAAATGAGCTATCAATTCCATTGGGGTTGTTCGGTGTCGAGAAACTCGAGGGGAGGCCACACCTTTCCCGTTGCACGTCATGACCCATGTACAAAAACAAAGCAGGCTGGCATATCATTGCTAGGGCCTAGCAACCTTGATGCAACATCAATTGGAAAAAAGAGTCGGAGATGAATGAAGAAGAGACTAGATGCTAAGGTCACCTTCAAAACCGAAAGCGCCACGACTCTACTTGTTGGAGAGAAAGCCATTGATGTAGAAGAAGAGATGTCGGTGCCTCCAACAACTGAAAAGGGAAGTACTAAGGTTGCGGAGTACCCCAACCCAAAACACCAACTTGAAGCCATCAAGAAGGTGAAGGAGTGGGTGAAAGAGACCCAGGAACAACTAAAGGATGTTGAACCTATACTAGAGGACAAGGTTAATGATCTCTCAAGCATAAGCATGCCAATCTCTCCCCCATGACCAAGATCAAGGGAGGCGATGGCACCACAAGATGGGCTACCCAAACAAAGTTTAACTCCATGGTTCTTGGCCTCTCTCCTAACTCCATGGTTCTTGGCCTTGATTGGCCTTGATTGGCTGGAGCTGAAGTAGTGGGTTGAAGAACCAAATGAGCCAGTTGCCACAGATTTTCCTGAGCATGATGCAAAAACCCAAATACCGAGTCTAATGCTACACTCCATGCCCAAATCTCTATACATCAATGTCTTTTGGGAAGGCACAGAAATGCATGTAGTCCTACCCGTCTTAGCACTAGGGGATGTCACCAAAAGGGGGATCTTGGACACACATGCACAAGTGAGTGTGCTAAGCCATGCAGTACTCCAAACTTGGGGCAACCCACTGGTCAAGACTACTAGATTTAACATCACACTAGTAAATGGAATGAAGGTGAAGCCATTTGGAGTGTTAAAAAATTGGCCAGTGAAGATTGCAGGGGTTTAGTTTTCCGTAGATTTCATAGTCATGAAGGGAGTAGACTACGACATCCTGCTAGGCTAACCTTGGATGATGCACAATACGAGAGTCATAGAAGACTAGAGCAATGGTCTTATCTTCTTGGGCAATCGAAAAAAAGCAGGGAGAGTAGAGATGGACACTTGGAAGACTACGCCAGTCGACCTAGATGCCATCTCTACCATGCTAAAGGGAAATGGATAGACTAGGGGATCCTATGGAGCTCTTACCAAGTATATCTCGTGCCCTGAGGATGCACGAGACTGGATGCATGTTGTTGCTACCATCAACCTACTATTCTCAAATGTTGAGGAGTATGAACAGACCGTCAAGGCAACTAATAGGTTGAAGGACATGCCTTCAGTGCCAGTCTGCATGATGACCAGGAGTCTACGTGGAAGACCCATTGAGGATGCATTTCGAGTCTCGAGTTGAGCTCCAAGAGATCCTAGGATACTTAATCAATAACACCTTAAGCAATCCAGATGAGCCTGAATGGCGATGGTCCAAGGTGCACAATTTGAACTTGAAGTAAAATTGGGCCTAACTTCTCAACCAACAAGAAGGGAATTCTCAGGACCAAGAAAATGACGAGCAACTAGCCAAAGACAGCTCAGATGATGAATATGAGGACTATTGTTTCTTCATGACAAGAATGAAAAGGAAGTTGATACCCTAGAATACAACACTAGGGGGAATATCATTGAACAAATACAAGTAGACCCCAAACCATGCAAGCAGAGTGCATCTAGAGAAGAAAACAAAGTCAGACACAAGGGTTGTGATCAAACTTGGTTGGAGCACACGGGTGCAATTGACTGCGAGCAGGGAGGCCTAGCTCCGCTACATGATGCACCACTACTACGAATGCACTCACCTTTTGAGCTGCGACCGCCAAGGGAGAGCCCCTCTTCTAGTGAAGACAAAGAGTTCAATTCCAAATCATAAGTGAGCTTAGATAGTGACCCAAAAATACCTCAGCCTCCCAAGACTAGATGCAGCACTAAGGGGGACCTACCCATCCACCTACGACGTTGAATGGTTAAAGGAGGAATGACATGCACTGAGCAAAGAAACGTGGATGGACGAACAATGAAAACCATAAGACCTAATGAAATGATTCACAAAGTTCAAAAAGGGAGATAGGGTGGTGATCTTGCCGAGAGCCAAATGGCAGGGGCAAGTAAGTGAACCAATCAAGGGACTCACCAAGGTCAAGGAGGTCAATTTAGCCATGAAGGTGATCTTGCCAGGAGCCAAATTGCAGGGGCAAGCAAGTGAACCAATCAAGGGACTCACCAAGGTCAAGGAGGTCAATTTAGCCATGGAGGGGGAAATCCCACGACCTGTGTTTATAGCCGATGATTTGGTGATCTTGCCGGGATAGGGTGGTGATCTTGCTGGGAGCCAAATGGCAGGGGCAAGCAAGTGAACCAATCAAGGGACTCACCAAGGTCAAGGAGGTCAATTTAGACATGGAGGGGAAAATCTCACGACCTGTCTTTAAAGCCGATGATTTGGCTGAGAAGGATGAGGCAAGTCTCATTACTCTCTTGCGAGAGTATATAGACGTGTTTGCTTGGTCCCTAGAAGAACTTAAAGGGGTGGACCCTAGTGTGGTGACCCACAACATACCCATGACACCTGAGGCAACACTGGTCAAACCACGATCATATCCCATGAATCCAAAGCATGCCCATACTGTCAAGGAAGAAATCGACAAGCTAATGAGAGCAAGATTCATCTACGAAATTGAACACACAGACTGGGTTTCCCCCATAGTCATTGTATTAAAGAAGAATTGAAAGATTAGCAGTGTGTATTAATTACAAGAAGGTAAACGCAACTAGGAAGAGAGATAATTACCCATTGCCGTACACAGAGTACATGCTTGAGAGAATAGCTGTCAAGGAGACCTACAATTTTCTGGACGGGTTCTTTGGGTACAATCAGGTGCAAGTGCATCCTAATGATAGGCATAAGATGGCATTTGCCACACTGAATGGGGAGTCTTTGCCTACATTTGCCTACATCGTCATGCCTTTTGGATTTACTAATGCACTAGCCACTTTCCAACAATTGATGTGTACAATATTCAAAGACATGCTAAGGAAGGAGTTAGAAGTCTTCGTGGACGACTTGTGCGTTCATTCTACTTGGCGACAACACTTAAATAGGCTCCAACCAGTCTTTCAACGATGTTGGCTATATCGCCTTTGATTGAAACCCTTGAAATGCCAGTTTTGGATGAAGCATGGATGTATCCTAGGACACGTGGTGTCAAAGAATGGCATTGCCACAGATTTCTCAAAGATCAAGGTGATTGTCGATCTTTCACCCTTAGTTGATTACAAGGGTGTTTAGTGCTTCTTAGGACATACCGGGGACTATCGACAGTTTGTGTTAAACTATGCATTGATTGCTAGGCCTCTATACAAGCTGTTGATTATATTCGAATGGACTACGGAATGCCAACGCGCATATGAGAAACTAAAAAAGGCTCTAACCACTACTCCGATACTATGAGCCCTAGATTGGACATTCACATTCCATGTGCATATCAATGCTTCAAAATTTTCCATAGGAGTTGTATTGTGCCAACCTGGTGAGCACAACCTTGATTATCTAGTGAGCTTTGCTCGCAGGCAACTCATTGAGATTAAAACAAATTACTCAAAAACGGAGAGAGAGGGCTTGTTGGCCATGATTTTTGCTGTAAAGAAATTCTGGCACTATCTTTTGGCTATACCTTTTACTTTCTTTGTTGAGCCTTGTTGTATCTAGTTAATAAATCATGTGCTACAAGACGCATTGCCAGATGGCTTCTTCTACTCTTGGAGTTTGATTTCTCCGTAACGGTGCGTAAGGGGAAACAACATTACATGGCTGACCATCTATCTCACATCCCCACGAGAGAACCCGCTGGACAAGGCATTGTGGACGAACTACCAGATGTGCATCTATTCCGCTTGTCCAGCGAAAAAGATTTATTTAGAGCTGACATGATAACTTCTTAGGTAGATGACATAGTTCAAGTGCTTGAACACAGACTACCGGAATGACCGATAGAAAAGGCCAGCCTTAGGCAGCTTATCTTGAAAATCCAACCCTATCAGTTGATAGCTAGCCAACTTTACAGGCTGGGATAATATGGCTACTGCACAGATGTGTATATGAGCATGAGATGCATGATATACTGACAAAGGCACACATTGGAGTCATAGGAGGACATTTCAATGGAGACACAACAACCCGCAAAGTATTGTCGTCCCAACTGTGGTAGCCTACCCTCTTCCGAGATGCATTGCGATTTGTGAAGCATTGTGATGAGTGCCAATGAACTAAAGTACCTATCTATAAAGATCACATGTAGCTAACCCCAATTATCACACAGAAACCCTTCGAGAAATGGGGGATTGACTTCATCAGACCCATTAGTCCTGCGGCACAATATTCACAAGCTAAATACATCATTGTGGACACCCCCGACTATCTAACCAAATGGGTAGAAGTATGAGCTCCGATAAATAATGACGCTAGGACCACCGCTAAGTTCCTATGGGAGAAAGTGATCTCACGATTCGGCTACCCCATCTAATTAGTTACCAACCAAGGCACACACTTCATCAACGAAGTGATAGCCCACCTCCTGTCCTCCTGTCCTCCTTCCTAATCATCCATAAAAAATCCTCGCCTTACTATCCTTGAGAAAATAGTCAGGCCGAGTCAACAAATAAAATCTTGGTAAACATCCTAACCAAGGTCATCTCCGCATCACGCAGTGATTGGGATAACAAATTGATGGCGGCCTTGTGGGCCTACTGCACGGCTTACAAGAAATCCCCTTTAGATTGACATATGGTACAGAGGCAATCCTTCCCTTGGAATTCTTCATACCAAGCCTCATAATCACCCTTCAAGAAAGATGGGATGGGAAGGGGGCATGGATTGAATGCTTGATTGAACTCGAACACTTAACAGAAACTCAACTTCTAGCCACCCATGCTCTCATATGCGAGAAGGAAAGATGCAAAAGTTGGTTCGACAAGCATGTCAAGCAGTGCAACTTTGAACGGGGTGACTTAGTACTACTGTACTCAGTCAAAGGACATAAGAAAAAATTGAAATTCCGAGGGCTAAGACCTTTCAAGGTTAAAACTATTAGCCAAACTGGAAATGTAGAACTTGAAAACCTAGAGGGCGAGGGCACATGCTTCTTCAATGGCAGCCACATAAAGAAGTAATTTTCCCTCACGCACCCATTGCATGAGCCCCCAATGCCAATGCTACCAATCAATGTACGAGTAGCCACTATCACTGAGATGGACAATGAGGATGAAAAAGTAGTACCACCAGCTTACCTACGAATGATGGTCATCACCAAACACACATGCACCATCGGCCCTCGCATTGGTCGATGAGGGAGCTGATTTTAATACCTTGATTCATGACCGTTGGACCCAAATTGGCAAACCGTAGTTCCAGCCCACTAATGCTATTCTCACCCCTTATGGAGGCCAACCCTACAAACTTCTGGGAAAGTGCAAGGCTACAGTTTCTATCGAATCGAAAAGCATGCCAATAATTTTCTATGTGTTGCCCAACACTAAGAATGCAGGCACAAAATCACTATTGGGACGAACTTTCAAGAAGCAAGCTCGTTGCAACGTCGACTACGAGTCACAATGCATCCACCTTGCCACGGGTAACATCCGCCTAGTTATAGCTTTTAGCAAGGGCGGTGTGACCCTTTCCAAGTCCACAACGCCATCGGTCGAGAAACCCACCACCAAGGCTAAGGAGGGGGTCGTGACTCATCACAACCCACCCAGCCTTGGGGCCAACAACCCACTAGAACCCACACTGAAGCCCATGAACCCCAATTCAAATGGGTACCTAAACAGGGGGTGCCACCTAGGAATAGAAACCCACGGCCTCGCAAAGCTCATCATCCACACCCAGAACCTAGGAAGCCAAGGCTTTGCCATAAACATCAATGCATGGTCAAGCCACGATGGATCCCCAAGACCTTATTGCAAGCGCAAGGCTAGTATGCAGGTAATACCTGGATTTGGCTACCTAAAGCCAAAATGACCAAAGGCCCTACTCAAATGCCACCCTCAAACTTGACCACACGAAACATCATGCCAGAGACACTTACAACACAAAGGAATCAAGCTGCTAAGTCCGTAGAACCTCCGAAGTCTAGCTTAGTAGGACCTAAACCAATCTATCACCCAAAATTGCAGCCCACCCCCACTAGCAAAATCGTTGCTCTAGTGCTAATTATACCTCTCACATCTCGAAGGCATCTAGTGGCACAACAACCACAACTCCCACTAAACACATCGAATGTGAGGCCAAGTTCCCACCTAAAAAACAACCCAGACTGCACCTATTGTGCTGAACTCTCTAGTCTTGTTAAGCCTCAACCCCCCACCGGCCTTCAACCCTCTTATGAGTGATGATCAATCTTAACCTTAGCCATGGACTTAGCTAAAAATACGGGGGATGACTTGGTTGCTTACCTTCGATGCTTGGACGCTACTTTCATGACCATGGCTAAAAGCTACAAACAACTAGACTCAGGCCTCTTGGACGAACCTATAGCAACAGAAGTACAAACACTCCCTTGCTCTTGGGAAGATTCAGAATTTGTATTTGTCAAAGCTTCTGAATTAGCTCAAGAATTAATTGCAACTGAGATATCCTACAAACAAGCCATCAAGCAACGTCTCATTATGTCATATAACAAGACTAAAACCTTGGCCAAGAATCAAGAAATCACCGAGTTGGAACAGCTTGCCAACCATAACTCCTCCTTCTTACAGAAATGGTATGCTCTATGATTGCAATGGGAGCAAGTGGGATACCAAATAATGACCAATGCTTAATAGCGATGCGCAATCAAGGCATCTGAATATGACCCAACCTATGTCGCTCCAACTTCCTATAGGGTGTTACCTTCTATTCGTAACCAACCCCTAGAGGAGCACATTGAGGGACATCTATTTTTAGATCGCATCATCATGGAGGAGGAGTTCCATGTCGCTAGTCGAATGGACTCCAATGACTTCTTGCTTGACGTCCTCACTTATATTATGCATGTAGGCATTCACCCTTTCGACATGGACAGTTATGCTAATCTTGAGTATAATCTGAATTTCTATGCATGGCTCATGCGAAGGTAAAACTCTCACATTAGGTGTTGAACGGCCGTCATCCTCCAACCCTTTAATCCTAGGAAGGATTCTTCTCAATTCAAAGAGGGGGAGGTATGGTAAAACAAACCAAAACACATAGCAAGAACCATAAAGGAAAATAACACAATGCTAGACATGAGGGACCTCAATGGTAGGATGAAGTAACTTGTGATTGAGGAATTGACAATAAAACTTGAAAGCAATGGACTTAGACTGTTGAAGGAAAAAAGTCTAACCATGTATTAAAAATAGGTTTATCTGCCAAGCATGAAGTCTTGTCTTTCAGTAAAGCTAGGTGGAAAAGCACTAATGGCAAACCATGGCTTATGACAGGAGCTGAAAATGTCGCAGCAAGATCAAGCCCACCACATACCTTTCACGAAAGAGGAAAGAGCAAAGTATAGCCTATCCCTTGAAAATTGGGTGTACAACCAGCACAGGTTTAGGAGCACCCACAAGATCAAACTTGGAGTGTTGACCAACGAATAGGCTATCAAGAGGATTGTGGATCAGTGCAACCTTGTTACGTATATTGAAAAGTTTTGACCACACTAGGTGTGTGAAATTCCTGAGGACATATAACCCTGACAAGGAGAGTGGGACAGTGTCCTTGGCGACCAGAGAAGGAACTAAGCAGGTGCAGGTCCCACTCAGTAAGACCTTAGTGGAAAAGGCTCTAGGATTGGAACCAAAGGTGGAGAAGAGGCACAAAAGAGACGTCTATCCCATGCTGGGGATAAGGAAGGAAAGAGTCTTAACAAATGATGGCATAAGCAAAGGTGATCCACACCCTCTTCTCTAGCCTAAGGTACAATTCGCTCATGCATAGAATCAACGTGCCCGTGTTGGAGAATGTGGTAGCTCATTCATTGCATGAAGTGGATTGGAATGGCTATCTTAGGAAAACCATAGAACAATCAACCAAGACACTCGACCTCGAAAGTAGACTGGTAGGTGGATAATCCCCATTATCGAAGGGAACTGATATGAAGAAGCCATCGGCCAAGGCCGCATTCATAGGGTATGGAGGAGTCTTGACTACCCCTATTCGAGAGGCTATAAAAGAGGCACAAGAAGACGGAGAAGAGGGATCAAATGAAATGCTTGAGAAGTCACCTCCTTGTCACGACAAAGAACCATCAAGTGAGAGGATGATTAGTGAAGAAGAGGGAGAGCAAGAAGCTCAATCCAACAAACGGAAGGCAAAGACGCCTAAAAAGAAGGCAACAAAGAAGAAGCAGGAGGAAGAGATAAAGAAAAAAGAAGCGGACCTACTTAGAGCCAAGGCTGAGTCAAAAAGAGCTATGGAACAAGAAGAGGAGTTGAGAAGGAAAGAAGAGGAGGACCTAGCCCAAGCTGTACACATGTCCATTGAACAACAATGCAGGCATGAGAAACTAGCACCAATGAGCCCACGTAGGCAGGACAGGCCGGGAACCAATGCCTAAGTGGCAGAAGACTTGCCTCCACCCGTCCCTGAAGGAAAGGTCAAAGCTGCACTCTACGCGACCCCGCCTACCCTTTTGCCCACTACCCCAACCATTACAGCAATGCCAAGCACCCTAGCCATTGTGGACGCCAGCAACCTCATGGCGTGGGTATAGTTCTTAGTCAATCAGACACATATCCCAATGCCCACCTCTAGTGCAAGAACCCCAACCACAACAGGAGTGAAAAGATTGGCTACTGCAGATGCCGAATCTCAACAGGGATCCAAGCGACCAAAGGTACATGCTACCACCACGGAGCCGCAAGCCGCAAGCCGCAAGCCGCAAGCCATAGACCAAGAGGAGCAGTTTAAGGAGCTCTATGCTCAGTTAAAAAGGGCAAAGGAGGAGAAGAGAGCGATAGTGGCGATGCTAGAAACAGAAAGGGAAATGGCAAATGCCTCCCAACTAGAAAAGACCCGCTAAGTGGCCTTGCAACACAAAGAAATCCATGCGCTAAGAGCAGAGCTAAGGGCCAAGGAAGACAACGAAGAACAGTGGCAAAATAGACTGGAGGAAGAGAACCAAGAGCTAGTCGCAATGCAAAGGGAATACAAGCTCCTAGTTCTACAACAAACAAAGCTCAAAGCATAGGTGAAAAAACTTCAAGAGGGTATGAAAGAGCTCCTCGCGCTAGAAGCAGAGAGAGCACAAGAGCAGGAATAATGGAAAAAAGAGAGAGAAGAAGTAGAACGTGGAATGCAATGACACAAGGAAGAATGAGCAACACTAGAGGAGAAGATCGGGTGCCTAACAGAAGAAAAAGAGGACCTTGTACAAAAATGGAAAAGGCAAGAGCCGGTGATAGTGGCATTGCCACAAAGGTAAAGCAAAGGCCTGGAAGAAATGAGAAAGAAGGCAAGGGAATGGGAAGCCAAGAGCGAGAAGCAAGTGAAGGATCTAGCGAGTCTCTTAGCCCTTGCAGAGGGAGGTGGAATATTAGCAGAAGGCACGGCAGGCGCTGCTCGAGCTAGCCTCAAAATCCAACAACGTGCCTTCCTCAACACAATCTTAGATGTCACACTCTCTGAAGAGAAGGAGGCAGTTGATGTGCTTAAAAGGAAACTAGAAATAGCCCAGAAGGCGATCAAAAAAGGGCTGTTCTCCTAGGTCCAAGATGCAAGTCTCGACCCAATCAGTCAAGATCAGCAAGAGAAATGGTTAGGAGCAAGCTTGAAACCAGAGGATATTGATGCCCGAGAACTTTAAGAATGACAATCCCAGGAGGTAGGGGTAGGGTCAAGCCGTGAAGGGAAGCAACAAGATGAGGAGTGGATCCCACCACCCCCCTCACCACAACCAAAGCCCCCGCAAGAACAAGATGCCATAGCAGAAAGGAAGGTAGAAGCAAAAAAGAAGAGGGCCTGAATATTAGATAAAGCACGCAAAAGAGCTCAAGCACAATCACTTGCAGTTCCACAGCCACCCATCCCACTACAAAGGGACTGCTTACCCATGAACTGGAATACAGAGCTCTCAATATGGGAGTAGTGGTAAAATCATCACCAACCCTTCGACTTCACCTTCCAATATCCAACGGGTTTGAGCAAAGTGCTATCTACCAAAGCAGTAACAGAGGTAATCACCATGGGAAAAAGACTTGGTGAAATACGACTCGTTGAAAGAGAGAAAAACCCAATATCTTGGGGGACAAAGCCCCAGATTACTAGGAAAACAAGGTTGAGGAGGTACCCCACACAGTGAAAGGCCACGAATCCCAACCTAAGTGGAGGAGAAGAGTCTGGAATGGCAATGTGGACATGTGGATGTCGTTTTGTGGCTCCCTGCCCTTCAAACGGAACAACCCAACCTATCTACCATATCCCTGAAGGGCGGGAGTAGATTTTGACCCGGACATCCATGGCTAATATGACTTCCCGAGGATCTACAATGTCAACGCCACAAAACCAGAGGAGCCGCTCGCCTTCTCAGAACAAGATCTATGGAACTCCATGGCCCGTTTCCTAATGGAATTCTCCTCTTGCCTAGACCCTGCCTTTGTAACAACATGTAACTATATTAGATTACTTAGGACTCTCCTCAAACAACCCCCCGCACTGGCAGATATAGCATCTTCTGCAGCTCTTTTTTGACATTAATGCGGGAATAGATGGGTGTGCCATGACTGGGCTAATGCTACGCGATGCTTTACTCTCATCCTTTTTCATGGCCCTTCTTGAGAACATGAACGACAGTCAATTTACCAAATGTAGCCATCCATTCTTGTCCACCACAACTCTCCATGTTAGAATAGGCCAAAAAAGGTGCATGCTAAGCATGCACTTCCTTAACAAATCATTAAAGCCCCCAACTTCCCCATCCCACCCCTACAAATCTAGAAAATGAATCTGTCATTGTGTATTACTTCTCCAAATTCAAGAAACTGTTTATTTCAAAAAAAAACAACGCAAGCTGCACATCGATCACCATCAATGCACTTAGGGGTTCTCAAGTTAGGTGCACCCGGTGGCCCTGGTCAGCCGGCTCCGTTCCTAACCCCCTAGCCTCATTTTGATCCCACACTTCTGAGCTGCGACCGCCAAGGGAGATCCCCTCTTCTAGTGAAGATAGAGAGTTCAATTCCAAATCAGAAGTGAGCTTAGATAGTGACCCGAAAATACCTCGGCCTCCCAAGACTAGATGCAGCACTAAGGGGGACCTACCCATCCACCTACGACGTTGAATGGTTAAAGGAGGAATGACATGCACTGAGCAAAGAAACGCGGATGGACGAACAACGAAAACCACAAGACCTAATGAAATGATTCACAAAGTTCAAAAAGGGAGATAGGGTGGTGATCTTGCCGAGAGCCAAATGGTAGGGGCAAGCAAGTGAACCAATCAAGGGACCCACCAAGGTCAAGGAGGTCAATTTAGCCATGGAGGGGAAAATCCCATGACCTATCTTTATAGCCGATGATTTGGCTGAGAAGGATGAGGCAAGTCTCATTACTCTCTTGCGAGAGTATATAGACGTGTTTGCTTGGTCCCTAGAAGAACCTAAAGAGGTGGACCCTAGTGTGGTGACCCACAACATATCCATGACACCTGAGGCAACACTGGTCAAACAATGATCATATCCCATGAATCCAAAGCATGCCCATGCTATCAAGGAAGAAATCGACAAGCTAACGAGAGCAAGATTCATCTAGAAATTGAACACACAGACTGGGTTTCCCCCATAGTCATTGTATTAAAGAAGAATGGAAAGATTAGCAGTGTGTGTTAATTACAAGAAGGTAAACACAACTACGAAGAGAGATAATTACCCATTTCCGTACACATAGTACATGCTTGAGAGAGTAGCTGTCAAGGAGGCCTATAGTTTTTTGGACGAGTTCTTTGGGTACAATCAGGTGCAAGTGCATCCTAATGATAGGCATAAGATGGCATTCGCCACACTAAATGGGGAGTCTTTGCCTACATTTGCCTACATCGTCATGCCTTTTGGATTGACTAACGCATTAGCCACTTTCCAACAATTGATGTGTACAATATTCAAAGACATGCTAAGGAAGGAGTTACAAGTCTTCATGGATGACTTATCTGTTCATTCTACTTGGCGAGAACACTTAAATAGGCTCCAAGCAGTCTTTCAACGATGTCGGCTATATCGCCTTTGATTGAACCCCTTGAAATGCCAGTTCTGGGTGAAGCATGGATGTATCCTAGGAAACATGGTGTTAAAGAATGGCATTGCCACAGATTTCTCAAAGATCAAGGTCATTGTCGATCTTTCACCCTCAGTTGATTACAAGAGTGTTTAGTGCTTCTTAGGACATACCGGATACTATCGACAGTTTGTGTTAAATTACACATTGATTGCTAGGCCTCTATACAAGATGTTGATCGTATTCAAATGGACTGCGGAATGCCAACGCGCATATGAGGAACTAAAAAAGGCTATAACCACTACTCCGATACTACAAGCCCCAGATTGGACACTCACATTCCATGTGCACATCGATGCTTCGAAATTTTCCATAGGAGTTGTATTGTGCCAACCTGGTGAGCACAACCTTGATTATCCAGTGAGCTTTGCTCGAAGACAACTCATTGAGATTAAAACAAATTACTCGAAAACTGAGAGAGAGGGCTTGTTGGCCATGGTTTTTGCTGTAAAGAAATTCTGGCACTATCTTTTGGCTACACCTTTTACTTTCTTTGTTGACCATCAAGCCTTGTTGTATCTAGTTAATAAATCATGCGCTACAGGATGCATTTCCAGATGGCTTCTTCTACTCTTGGAGTTTGATTTCTCCGTGACGGTGCGTAAGGGGAAACAACATTACATGGCTAACCATCTATCTCACATCCCCACGAGAAAACCCGCTGGACAAGGCATTGTGGACGAACTACCAAACGTGCATCTATTCCGCTTGTCCAATGAAAAAGATTTATTTAGAGCTGACATGACACCTTATTGGGTAGATGACATAGTTCAAGTGCTTGAACACGAACTACCGGAATGACCGATAGAAAAGGTCTGCCTTAGGCAGCTTATCTTGAAAATCCAACCCTATCAGTTGATAGCTAGCCAACTTTACAGGCTGGGACACTACGGTTACTGCATAGATGCATATGTGAGCATGAGATGCATGATGTACTGACAAAGGCTCATAGTGGAGTCACAGGAGGACATTTCAACAGAGACATGACAACCCACAAAGTGTTGTCGTCCCAACTGTGGTAGCCTACCCTCTTCCGAGATGCATTGCGATTCGTGAAGCATTGTGATGAGTGCAAATGAACTAAAGTACCTATCTATAAAGATCACATGGAGCTAACCCCAATTATTACAGAGAAACCCTTCGAGAAATGGGGGATTGACTTCATCAGACCCATTAGTCCTGCAGCACAATATTCACAAACTAAATACATCATTGTGGACACCCCCGACTATCTAACCAAATGGGTAGAAGTATGAGCTCCGATAAAGAATGATGCTAGGACCACTGCTAAGTTCCTATGGGAGAAAGTGATCTCACGATTCGGCTACCCCATCGAATTAGTTACCAACCAAGGCACACACTTCATCAACGAAGTGATAGCCCACCTCCTGTCCTCCTTCCTAATCATCCATCGAAAATCCTCACCTTACTATCCTCGAGAAAACGGTCAAGCTGAGTCAACAAATAAAATCTTGGTAAACGTCTTGACCAAGGTCATCTCGGCATCACGCAGTGATTGGGATAACAAATTTATGGCGGCCTTGTGGGCCTATTACACGACTTACAAGACATCAGTAGGACAGATCCCCTTTAGATTGACATATGGTACAGGGGCAATCCTTCCCTTGGAATTCTTCATACCAAGCCTTAGAATTGCCCTTCAAGAAAGATGGGATGGGAAGGGAGCATGGATTGAATGCTTGATTGAACTCAAACACTTAACAGAAACTCGACTTCTAGCCACACATTCTCTCATATGCGAGAATGCAAGATGCAAAAGCTGGTTCGACAAGCATGTCAAGCAGTGCAGCTTTGAACATGGTGACTTAATACTACTGTACTTAGTCAAAGGACATAAGAAAAAATTGAAATTCCAAGGGCTAAGACCTTTCAAGGTTCAAACTATTAGCTGAATTGGAAATGTAGAACTTGAAAACCTAAAGGGCGAGGGCACATGCTTCTTCAATGGCAGCCACATAAAGAAGTAATTTCTCCCCATGCACCCATTGCATGAGTCCCCAATGCCAACGCTACCAGTCAACGTACGAGTAGCCACTATCACTGAGATGGACAATGAGGATGAAGAAGTAGTACCACCAGCTTACCTACGCATGATGGTCATCGCCAAACACACATGCACCATTAGCCCTCGCATTGATCGATGAGGGAGCTGATTTTAATACCTTGACTCATGACCATTGGACCCAAATTGGCAAACCGTAGTTGCAGCCCACTAATGCTATTCTCACCCCTTATGGAGGCCAACCCTACAAACTTCAGGGAAAGTGCAAGGTTATAGTTTCTATCGAGTCGAAAAGCATGCCAATAATTTTCTATGTGTTGCCCAACACTAAGATTGCAGGCACAGAATCACTGTTGGGATGAACTTTCAAGAAGCAAGCTCGTTGCAATGTCGACTACGAGTCACAATGCATCCACCTTGCCAACTCCCACTAAACACATCGAATGTGCGGCCAAGCTCCCACCTATTGTGCTGAACTCTCTAGTCTTGTTAAGCCTCAACCCCCCATCGGCCTTCAACCCTCTTATGAGCGATGATCAATCTTAACCTTAGCCACGGACTTAGCTAAAAATACAGGGGACAACTTGGTTGCTTACCTTTGATGCTTGGACGCTACTTTCATGACCATGGCTAAAATCTCTACAAACGACTAGACTCAGGCCTCTTGGACAAACCTATAGCAACGGAAGTACAAACACTCCCTTTCTCTTGGGAAGATTCAGAATTTGTATTTGTCAAAGCTTCTGAAGTAGCTCAAGAATTAATTGCAACTGAGATATCCTACAAACAAGCCATCAAGCAACGTCTCATTATGTCATATAACAAGACTACTAACCCCGGCCAGGAATCAAGAAATCACAAAGTTGGAACAGCTTGTCAACCATAACTCCTCCTTCTTACAGAAATTGTATGCTCTATGATTGCAATGGGAGCAAGTGGGATACCAAATAATGACCAATGCTAAATAGCGACACGCAATCAAGGCATCTGAATATGACCCAACCTATGTTGCTTCAACTTCCTATAGGGTGTTACCTTCTATTCGTAACCAACCCCTAGAGGAGCACATTGAGGGACATCTATTTTTAGATCACATCATCACAGAGGAGGAGTTGCATGTCGCTAGTCGAACGGACTCCAATGACTTCTTGCTTGACGTCCTCACTTATATTATGCACGTAGGCATTCGCCCTTTCGACATGGACAATTATGCTAATCTTGAGTATAATCTGAATTTCTATGCATGGCTCATGCGAAGGTAAAACTCTCACATTAGGTGCTGAACGGCCATCATCCTCCAACCCTTTAATCCTAGGAAGGATTCTTCTCAATTCAAAGAGGGGGAGGTATGGTAAAACAAACCAAAACACATAGCAAGAACCATAAAGGAAAATAACACATGCGGGACATGAGGGAAAACAAGCCAAAACACATACTAAGAACCATAAAGGAAAATAACAACAATGTGGGACATGAGGGACCTCAATGGTAGGATGAAGTAACTTGTGATTGAGGAATTGACAATAAAACTTGAAAGCAATGGACTTGGACTGTTGAAGGAAAAAAATCTAATCATGTAAAAAAATAGGTTTATCTGCCAAGCATGAAGTCTTGTCTTTCGGTAAAGCTAGGTGGAAAAGCACTAATGGCAAACCATGACTTATGACAGGAGCTGAAGATGTCGCAGCAAGATCAAGCCCACCACCTACCTTTCACAAAAGAGGAAAGAGAAAAGTATAGCCTATCCCTTGAAAAGCGGGCGTACAACCAGCACAGGTTTAGGAGCACCCACAAGATCAAACTTGGAGTGTTGACCAACGAATAGCCTATCAAGAGGATTGTGGATCAGTGCAACCTCGTTACGTATATCAAAAAGTTTTGACCACACTAGGTGTGTGAAATTCCCGAGGACATATGACCTTGACAAGGAGAGTGGGACAGTGTCCTTGGCGACCAGGGAAGGAATTAAGCAGGTGCAGGTCCCACTCAGCAAGATCTTAGTGGAAAAGGCGCTAGGATTGGAACCAAAGGTGGAGAAGAGGCACAAAAGAGACGTCTATGCCATGCTAGGGATAAAGAAGGAAAGAGTCTTAACAAATGATGGCATAAGCAAAGGTGATCCACACCCTCTTCTCTAGCCTAAGGTACAATTCGCTCATGCATAGAATCAGCGTGCCCATATTGGAGAATGTGGTAGCTCATTCATTGCATGAAGTGGATTGGAATGGCTATGTTAGGAAAACCATAGAGCAATCAACCAAGACACTCGACCTCAGAAGTAGACAGGCAGGTGGAGAATCCCCATCATCAAAGGGAACTGATATGAAGAAGCCATCGGCCAAGGCCACATTCATAGGGTATGGAGGAGTCTTGACTACCCCTATCTGAGAAGCTATAAAAGAGGCACAAGAGACGGAGAAGAGGGATCAAATGAAATGCTTGAGAAGTCACCTCCTCATCACGACAAAGAACCATCAAGTGAGAGGACGATTAGTGAAGAAGAGGGAGAGCAAGAAGCTCAATCCAACAAACGGAAGGCAAAGACGCCTAAAAAGAAGGCAACAAAGAAGAAGCAGGAGGAAGAGATAAAGAAAAAAGAAGAAGCGGACCTACTTAAAGCCAAGGCTGAGTCAAAAAGAGCTATGGAACAAGAAGTGGAGTTGAGAAGGAAAGAAGAGGAGGACCTAGCATAAGCTGTACACATGTCAATTGAACAACAATGTAGGCATGAGAAACTAACAGCAATGAGCCCATGTAGGCAGGACAGGCCGAGAACCAATGCCTAAGTGGCAGAAGACTTGCCTCCACCCGTCCCTGAAGGAAAGTTCAAAGCCGCCCTCTACGCGACCCTGCCTACCCCAACCATTACAGCAATGGCAAGCACATCATCCAATCTTTTCTATGTATCATAGGATGTGTCACAGTTATCCACATGATGGATGTAGCTATCATCCAACTCGAGCTTTATAATGGCTTGAGCCTTGTCATCTGCCATACTTTGAGGACTTTGACTGTGCACCAAACATAGCATCCAATCTTTTCTATGTATCATAGGATGTGTCACAGTTATCCACATGATGGATGTAGTTATCATCCAACTCGAGCTTTATAATGGCTTGAGCCTTGTCATCTCCTTTTTTCCAAGAAACTGCAAGAATTGCATCCCAGGGCTTCTTCTCTTGTCCATTGGTGATGGCCCATAGGTCCTTCTTCATCAAGATGAGCTTAATGCGGGTCTACCAGGTATGAAACCCAACTCCTTTGAAGCAACATGTTAGTGAGTATTTGCCCATGCTAGAGTGGCTAGAACAGTAGAAAATCAGTACCAATTTCTCAAATTTGAGCAGTACAAGAGTTGATTGTGTCAAAAGACACAAGTGCTAAGAACACTAGATGAGTGTCAATAGACACCATGTTTGTATCCTCCAAACAAAGTCCGACTCATCACCCACCAAGTGCCATGGGACTGGAACTCAACCACGAGGGGGGTAATGTCAACCCTCAAATGAACAAGGTGGAAAATCCAAAAAATCTAAAGCAGAAGACAAAGCCAACGCAAAAGCGGAATGGAGAATGAAGGTATGCCAAGAAAAACCAGAAATCACAAAAAGTGTGAAAAAGTCCTAAATCAAGGAGAGGCACTTAAGAAAAAGCGCAAGTCAATACTTTTGTAAAAGAGCGCAAAGCGCATCATGATTTATTTTAAGAGCACCAAGCTTTAACCTATGCAAATCGTAAATGTAGGTGGGCGGTGAGAAGGAAGCTAGGAAGATAGGAGGACAATAGAAAAAAGGACCTAGGCCCGCCATGTAAAAAGGGGATGACCACCCAAATGGGATTTATGGCTTTGTATATAAAGTTCAAAAAGTGAATGAGAGCTTATTCTTTGGTGTGTGACAAAGTGGACTCTTCTTTTTCTCTCCTTCTCTTCTCTTTGCTTGCTTGTGTGTGCTTGAGGGAGGGAGTGTGAGAGTGTGAGGGAGTGAGTGTGTGAGGGTGAGGGATCAAGGAGATAAAGCTCTCTACTATCCTCTCTCTTCTCTTATCTTCTCTTATCTTCTCTTACTTCGTGCATGGCTATGGAGGATGGAACTTGGAGTGGAGATTTGAGGATGCTTGAGCTTGTATTAAGAATCGTGGAGCTATTAAAGTGCTTGAGAGAGGAAACAACTCAATCGGGCATCAAGGTAAGCTCACTACACTCGTAGGGATGGATAGCACATCGAATATGTGAGAGGTAGCCATTAGTACTCGCTTAAAATGCTTGAACAATAAGAGGTTAGTGGGTCTTGGTGGTAGATCTTGGGCTCACCTCAACACCCGACCAAACTTGTAAAAGTACAGTAGGTACAAAATCAGTGATGATGTGGGTAACATGAAAGGAAGCCCCCAAATCTAGAAGCCAATACTAAGAATATGTAGACTGAATATCAAGTAACTAAGTAGCATTAAGTGATGAAGCAATAAGTATGTAATCATCTAAGTTGTAATCCAAGGTATTTATCTCTTCAATCTGAACACTAGACTTTAAAACGATGTTGCGATCATGAGAAGATTTGGCATTATCATGTGCTTCCTCTTTGCCTTTTTTGCACGTGTCATTGCACATCTTATGGCACTATGACCTTATGTGAACCTAGTGCTCACAATAATGATAGGCAAGAGAGGATTTAGGACCATGGAAATTACTATTTGATTACCTATGAGACTTGGACTTGCCCTTACTAAACTGTGAGTCTCTACCATGATTACTATTTCCATTACCACCATGTTTGCCTCTCACTTTAACTAAATAAGAAGTATGAGCTACGTCAATATTCTTCCTATTTACTTCTTTTTCGAGCAAAGCACCCTTTATATCCTTGAGCTTGAGGCTATCATCAGGAGGATTTGCACTCATAGCAATGTGGAAGGTATCCCAAGACTCAAGTAGTGTGACAAGTACATGGATTACTACAAGTAATAGTGCATGATCAGGATGCCAAGTTTATGAGTAACTTTTGGCAGGCGATTTTTACATTTATAGGCACCTAGCTTTCTCCATCCACTCCATATCACCCACAAACTGATGGGGACAAACCAAAAGGGTAAATAAATGGCTTAAGATCCTTCTATGGCACTTTTTCCATGATGTACAACGTAGTTGAAATATGTGGCTCCACTTTTGCCATCAAATGTCTCCACGATGAACAAGACACCCACAAGTTGACTTCTCATATGTCTCCATTTGAGAACATCATATGTCGAGTTGTAGATGCCATGTTCATGATATGGACTATAATATGTACTGCCTCAACCTAATAAGTCACGGGCATATGTGCATCCGATTCATCGTTGCCCGTGCTACTTCTGCTAATAATCGATCCCATGGTCTCTCAAACAGTAAGAGAACTCATTTGACATATATTCTCCACCATTATCCGATCTCAAGTATTTTATGTAGCCCCCTAATTGTTTTCTTGCCATGGCCTTAATCTCCGAAAACTTTTAAAATGCCTCACTCTTATGCTGCAAAAAGCAGGCCCATATCATCCTACTAAATATAAAACCTACATTTTCCCCTCAAAGAGACATTTTGATATGGACCCCAAAGATCAAGATATACAATTTCCATAGGATATCTTGCCCTCTTTGGAAATGGGAGTCTAGACTGCTTGCCACACTGAGACAAGGCTGACACATATGATCATGGTTTACATATCCAAACTATGGATATTCATGAACCACTTGTCTAGACTGCATTTGTTTAAGCCTTTGCAAATTCGCATGCCCAATCCTTCTATGCCATAGTTCTACATCTTTATTTTTTCCATGCCCTGTCTCAACATATGTAGAGCTTTATATGATGGGAGTCCTATATCCAAAGCAAATAACTTGTATTTCTTTTGACCACGAGCAACAAGCCTGCCACGGTTGCCATTCTTGAACTCCTCAATGAAACAACTATATGAGTTATGTTGTGCAATGTGTCGTCTCGTATAACCACATACTCTTCAGCTTCTATTTATAGCTTTCTATCAAACCATTCTACATGGTGAGTCATATGGTTTGTAGTGCCTAAATTCAAAAACCAGTCATCCTCTCTAGGAGAGTGCATCATACTACCTACCAAGTACATGCTCCATGGTGAAGAGATGACGTCTAGGTGATGAGCCACCTCTAGAACTATAGCTACCCCCACTATATCCACCTACATAATGCCCGAAGTGGGTCCTTCCTTGACCCTTGGTAACTTATACACAAATTCATGATAGCACGCTATTAATTCACGTTTCCTGGTTGTTGCAGGTGAGCCTCAGTGATTTGTAACATTCTGGGGGAAATAGTAGGTGCAATGCTTATCTCTCGGCAAATTTAGTTCACCTTGGATGTTGAGCAGGAGCCGCATTGTGCATGTCTTTTGGCATGATGAAGTACCCAAAACCTTTATTGGTTGAAGTCAAAGGAGAGAAGCAAATTATCGCTCGCTTTCTTGAATTACGCGGATTTGTTGCATGTGTAAAGTAGTTTCACTTCATCTCTCCTAAAACCTGGCTGTGAATTTTATATTCTCGGTTGCTGGGCGATCCGAAGACGCATCGTATATGCGCCTATCATCTTTGCTTTAATCAGAGGAGAAAGTTGTCAGGCCTCGTAGGCAACGTCAAAAAGAGGCAAGAGGCTGGCTCAGGACTTGGTAACTTATACACAAATTCATGATAGCACGCTATTAATTCACGTTTCCTGGTTGTTGCAGGTGAGCCTCAGTGATTTGTAACATTCTGGGGGAAATAGTAGGTGCAATGCTTATCTCTCGGCAAATTTAGTTCACCTTGGATGTTGAGCAGGAGCCGCATTGTGCATGTCTTTTGGCATGATGAAGTACCCAAAACCTTTATTGGTTGAAGTCAAAGGAGAGAAGCAAATTATCGCTCGCTTTCTTGAATTACGCGGATTTGTTGCATGTGTAAAGTAGTTTCACTTCATCTCTCCTAAAACCTGGCTGTGAATTTTATATTCTCGGTTGCTGGGCGATCCGAAGACGCATCGTATATGCGCCTATCATCTTTGCTTTAATCAGAGGAGAAAGTTGTCAGGCCTCGTAGGCAACGTCAAAAAGAGGCAAGAGGCTGGCTCGGACTTGGTAACTTATACACAAATTCATGATAGCACGCTATTAATTCACGTTTCCTGGTTGTTGCAGGTGAGCCTCAGTGATTTGTAACATTCTGGGGGAAATAGTAGGTGCAATGCTTATCTCTCGGCAAATTTAGTTCACCTTGGATGTTGAGCAGGAGCCGCATTGTGCATGTCTTTTGGCATGATGAAGTACCCAAAACCTTTATTGGTTGAAGTCAAAGGAGAGAAGCAAATTATCGCTCGCTTTCTTGAATTACGCGGATTTGTTGCATGTGTAAAGTAGTTTCACTTCATCTCTCCTAAAACCTGGCTGTGAATTTTATATTCTCGGTTGCTGGGCGATCCGAAGACGCATCGTATATGCGCCTATCATCTTTGCTTTAATCAGAGGAGAAAGTTGTCAGGCCTCGTAGGCAACGTCAAAAAGAGGCAAGAGGCTGGCTCAGGACTTGGTAACTTATACACAAATTCATGATAGCACGCTATTAATTCACGTTTCCTGGTTGTTGCAGGTGAGCCTCAGTGATTTGTAACATTCTGGGGGAAATAGTAGGTGCAATGCTTATCTCTCGGCAAATTTAGTTCACCTTGGATGTTGAGCAGGAGCCGCATTGTGCATGTCTTTTGGCATGATGAAGTACCCAAAACTTTTATTGGTTGAAGTCAAAGGAGAGAAGCAAATTATCGCTCGCTTTCTTGAATTACGCGGATTTGTTGCATGTGTAAAGTAGTTTCACTTCATCTCTCCTAAAACCTGGCTGTGAATTTTATATTCTCGGTTGCTGGGCGATCCGAAGACGCATCGTATATGCGCCTATCATCTTTGCTTTAATCAGAGGAGAAAGTTGTCAGGCCTCGTAGGCAACGTCAAAAAGAGGCAAGAGGCTGGCTCAGGACTTGGTAACTTATACACAAATTCATGATAGCACGCTATTAATTCACGTTTCCTGGTTGTTGCAGGTGAGCCTCAGTGATTTGTAACATTCTGGGGGAAATAGTAGGTGCAATGCTTATCTCTCGGCAAATTTAGTTCACCTTGGATGTTGAGCAGGAGCCGCATTGTGCATGTCTTTTGGCATGATGAAGTACCCAAAACCTTTATTGGTTGAAGTCAAAGGAGAGAAGCAAATTATCGCTCGCTTTCTTGAATTACGCGGATTTGTTGCATGTGTAAAGTAGTTTCACTTCATCTCTCCTAAAACCTGGCTGTGAATTTTATATTCTCGGTTGCTGGGCGATCCGAAGACGCATCGTATATGCGCCTATCATCTTTGCTTTAATCAGAGGAGAAAGTTGTCAGGCCTCGTAGGCAACGTCAAAAAGAGGCAAGAGGCTGGCTCAGGACTTGGTAACTTATACACAAATTCATGATAGCACGCTATTAATTCACGTTTCCTGGTTGTTGCAGGTGAGCCTCAGTGATTTGTAACATTCTGGGGGAAATAGTAGGTGCAATGCTTATCTCTCGGCAAATTTAGTTCACCTTGGATGTTGAGCAGGAGCCGCATTGTGCATGTCTTTTGGCATGATGAAGTACCCAAAACCTTTATTGGTTGAAGTCAAAGGAGAGAAGCAAATTATCGCTCGCTTTCTTGAATTACGCGGATTTGTTGCATGTGTAAAGTAGTTTCACTTCATCTCTCCTAAAACCTGGCTGTGAATTTTATATTCTCGGTTGCTGGGCGATCCGAAGACGCATCGTATATGCGCCTATCATCTTTGCTTTAATCAGAGGAGAAAGTTGTCAGGCCTCGTAGGCAACGTCAAAAAGAGGCAAGAGGCTGGCTCAGGACTTGGTAACTTATACACAAATTCATGATAGCACGCTATTAATTCACGTTTCCTGGTTGTTGCAGGTGAGCCTCAGTGATTTGTAACATTCTGGGGGAAATAGTAGGTGCAATGCTTATCTCTCGGCAAATTTAGTTCACCTTGGATGTTGAGCAGGAGCCGCATTGTGCATGTCTTTTGGCATGATGAAGTACCCAAAACTTTTATTGGTTGAAGTCAAAGGAGAGAAGCAAATTATCGCTCGCTTTCTTGAATTACGCGGATTTGTTGCATGTGTAAAGTAGTTTCACTTCATCTCTCCTAAAACCTGGCTGTGAATTTTATATTCTCGGTTGCTGGGCGATCCGAAGACGCATCGTATATGCGCCTATCATCTTTGCTTTAATCAGAGGAGAAAGTTGTCAGGCCTCGTAGGCAACGTCAAAAAGAGGCAAGAGGCTGGCTCAGGACTTGGTAACTTATACACAAATTCATGATAGCACGCTATTAATTCACGTTTCCTGGTTGTTGCAGGTGAGCCTCAGTGATTTGTAACATTCTGGGGGAAATAGTAGGTGCAATGCTTATCTCTCGGCAAATTTAGTTCACCTTGGATGTTGAGCAGGAGCCGCATTGTGCATGTCTTTTGGCATGATGAAGTACCCAAAACCTTTATTGGTTGAAGTCAAAGGAGAGAAGCAAATTATCGCTCGCTTTCTTGAATTACGCGGATTTGTTGCATGTGTAAAGTAGTTTCACTTCATCTCTCCTAAAACCTGGCTGTGAATTTTATATTCTCGGTTGCTGGGCGATCCGAAGACGCATCGTATATGCGCCTATCATCTTTGCTTTAATCAGAGGAGAAAGTTGTCAGGCCTCGTAGGCAACGTCAAAAAGAGGCAAGAGGCTGGCTCAGGACTTGGTAACTTATACACAAATTCATGATAGCACGCTATTAATTCACGTTTCCTGGTTGTTGCAGGTGAGCCTCAGTGATTTGTAACATTCTGGGGGAAATAGTAGGTGCAATGCTTATCTCTCGGCAAATTTAGTTCACCTTGGATGTTGAGCAGGAGCCGCATTGTGCATGTCTTTTGGCATGATGAAGTACCCAAAACCTTTATTGGTTGAAGTCAAAGGAGAGAAGCAAATTATCGCTCGCTTTCTTGAATTACGCGGATTTGTTGCATGTGTAAAGTAGTTTCACTTCATCTCTCCTAAAACCTGGCTGTGAATTTTATATTCTCGGTTGCTGGGCGATCCGAAGACGCATCGTATATGCGCCTATCATCTTTGCTTTAATCAGAGGAGAAAGTTGTCAGGCCTCGTAGGCAACGTCAAAAAGAGGCAAGAGGCTGGCTCGGACTTGGTAACTTATACACAAATTCATGATAGCACGCTATTAATTCACGTTTCCTGGTTGTTGCAGGTGAGCCTCAGTGATTTGTAACATTCTGGGGGAAATAGTAGGTGCAATGCTTATCTCTCGGCAAATTTAGTTCACCTTGGATGTTGAGCAGGAGCCGCATTGTGCATGTCTTTTGGCATGATGAAGTACCCAAAACCTTTATTGGTTGAAGTCAAAGGAGAGAAGCAAATTATCGCTCGCTTTCTTGAATTACGCGGATTTGTTGCATGTGTAAAGTAGTTTCACTTCATCTCTCCTAAAACCTGGCTGTGAATTTTATATTCTCGGTTGCTGGGCGATCCGAAGACGCATCGTATATGCGCCTATCATCTTTGCTTTAATCAGAGGAGAAAGTTGTCAGGCCTCGTAGGCAACGTCAAAAAGAGGCAAGAGGCTGGCTCAGGACTTGGTAACTTATACACAAATTCATGATAGCACGCTATTAATTCACGTTTCCTGGTTGTTGCAGGTGAGCCTCAGTGATTTGTAACATTCTGGGGGAAATAGTAGGTGCAATGCTTATCTCTCGGCAAATTTAGTTCACCTTGGATGTTGAGCAGGAGCCGCATTGTGCATGTCTTTTGGCATGATGAAGTACCCAAAACCTTTATTGGTTGAAGTCAAAGGAGAGAAGCAAATTATCGCTCGCTTTCTTGAATTACGCGGATTTGTTGCATGTGTAAAGTAGTTTCACTTCATCTCTCCTAAAACCTGGCTGTGAATTTTATATTCTCGGTTGCTGGGCGATCCGAAGACGCATCGTATATGCGCCTATCATCTTTGCTTTAATCAGAGGAGAAAGTTGTCAGGCCTCGTAGGCAACGTCAAAAAGAGGCAAGAGGCTGGCTCAGGACTTGGTAACTTATACACAAATTCATGATAGCACGCTATTAATTCACGTTTCCTGGTTGTTGCAGGTGAGCCTCAGTGATTTGTAACATTCTGGGGGAAATAGTAGGTGCAATGCTTATCTCTCGGCAAATTTAGTTCACCTTGGATGTTGAGCAGGAGCCGCATTGTGCATGTCTTTTGGCATGATGAAGTACCCAAAACCTTTATTGGTTGAAGTCAAAGGAGAGAAGCAAATTATCGCTCGCTTTCTTGAATTACGCGGATTTGTTGCATGTGTAAAGTAGTTTCACTTCATCTCTCCTAAAACCTGGCTGTGAATTTTATATTCTCGGTTGCTGGGCGATCCGAAGACGCATCGTATATGCGCCTATCATCTTTGCTTTAATCAGAGGAGAAAGTTGTCAGGCCTCGTAGGCAACGTCAAAAAGAGGCAAGAGGCTGGCTCAGGACTTGGTAACTTATACACAAATTCATGATAGCACGCTATTAATTCACGTTTCCTGGTTGTTGCAGGTGAGCCTCAGTGATTTGTAACATTCTGGGGGAAATAGTAGGTGCAATGCTTATCTCTCGGCAAATTTAGTTCACCTTGGATGTTGAGCAGGAGCCGCATTGTGCATGTCTTTTGGCATGATGAAGTACCCAAAACCTTTATTGGTTGAAGTCAAAGGAGAGAAGCAAATTATCGCTCGCTTTCTTGAATTACGCGGATTTGTTGCATGTGTAAAGTAGTTTCACTTCATCTCTCCTAAAACCTGGCTGTGAATTTTATATTCTCGGTTGCTGGGCGATCCGAAGACGCATCGTATATGCGCCTATCATCTTTGCTTTAATCAGAGGAGAAAGTTGTCAGGCCTCGTAGGCAACGTCAAAAAGAGGCAAGAGGCTGGCTCAGGACTTGGTAACTTATACACAAATTCATGATAGCACGCTATTAATTCACGTTTCCTGGTTGTTGCAGGTGAGCCTCAGTGATTTGTAACATTCTGGGGGAAATAGTAGGTGCAATGCTTATCTCTCGGCAAATTTAGTTCACCTTGGATGTTGAGCAGGAGCCGCATTGTGCATGTCTTTTGGCATGATGAAGTACCCAAAACCTTTATTGGTTGAAGTCAAAGGAGAGAAGCAAATTATCGCTCGCTTTCTTGAATTACGCGGATTTGTTGCATGTGTAAAGTAGTTTCACTTCATCTCTCCTAAAACCTGGCTGTGAATTTTATATTCTCGGTTGCTGGGCGATCCGAAGACGCATCGTATATGCGCCTATCATCTTTGCTTTAATCAGAGGAGAAAGTTGTCAGGCCTCGTAGGCAACGTCAAAAAGAGGCAAGAGGCTGGCTCAGGACTTGGTAACTTATACACAAATTCATGATAGCACGCTATTAATTCACGTTTCCTGGTTGTTGCAGGTGAGCCTCAGTGATTTGTAACATTCTGGGGGAAATAGTAGGTGCAATGCTTATCTCTCGGCAAATTTAGTTCACCTTGGATGTTGAGCAGGAGCCGCATTGTGCATGTCTTTTGGCATGATGAAGTACCCAAAACCTTTATTGGTTGAAGTCAAAGGAGAGAAGCAAATTATCGCTCGCTTTCTTGAATTACGCGGATTTGTTGCATGTGTAAAGTAGTTTCACTTCATCTCTCCTAAAACCTGGCTGTGAATTTTATATTCTCGGTTGCTGGGCGATCCGAAGACGATCGTATATGCGCCTATCATCTTTGCTTTAATCAGAGGAGAAAGTTGTCAGGCCTCGTAGGCAACGTCAAAAAGAGGCAAGAGGCTGGCTCAGGACTTGGTAACTTATACACAAATTCATGATAGCACGCTATTAATTCACGTTTCCTGGTTGTTGCAGGTGAGCCTCAGTGATTTGTAACATTCTGGGGGAAATAGTAGGTGCAATGCTTATCTCTCGGCAAATTTAGTTCACCTTGGATGTTGAGCAGGAGCCGCATTGTGCATGTCTTTTGGCATGATGAAGTACCCAAAACCTTTATTGGTTGAAGTCAAAGGAGAGAAGCAAATTATCGCTCGCTTTCTTGAATTACGCGGATTTGTTGCATGTGTAAAGTAGTTTCACTTCATCTCTCCTAAAACCTGGCTGTGAATTTTATATTCTCGGTTGCTGGGCGATCCGAAGACGCATCGTATATGCGCCTATCATCTTTGCTTTAATCAGAGGAGAAAGTTGTCAGGCCTCGTAGGCAACGTCAAAAAGAGGCAAGAGGCTGGCTCAGGACTTGGTAACTTATACACAAATTCATGATAGCACGCTATTAATTCACGTTTCCTGGTTGTTGCAGGTGAGCCTCAGTGATTTGTAACATTCTGGGGGAAATAGTAGGTGCAATGCTTATCTCTCGGCAAATTTAGTTCACCTTGGATGTTGAGCAGGAGCCGCATTGTGCATGTCTTTTGGCATGATGAAGTACCCAAAACCTTTATTGGTTGAAGTCAAAGGAGAGAAGCAAATTATCGCTCGCTTTCTTGAATTACGCGGATTTGTTGCATGTGTAAAGTAGTTTCACTTCATCTCTCCTAAAACCTGGCTGTGAATTTTATATTCTCGGTTGCTGGGCGATCCGAAGACGCATCGTATATGCGCCTATCATCTTTGCTTTAATCAGAGGAGAAAGTTGTCAGGCCTCGTAGGCAACGTCAAAAAGAGGCAAGAGGCTGGCTCAGGACTTGGTAACTTATACACAAATTCATGATAGCACGCTATTAATTCACGTTTCCTGGTTGTTGCAGGTGAGCCTCAGTGATTTGTAACATTCTGGGGGAAATAGTAGGTGCAATGCTTATCTCTCGGCAAATTTAGTTCACCTTGGATGTTGAGCAGGAGCCGCATTGTGCATGTCTTTTGGCATGATGAAGTACCCAAAACCTTTATTGGTTGAAGTCAAAGGAGAGAAGCAAATTATCGCTCGCTTTCTTGAATTACGCGGATTTGTTGCATGTGTAAAGTAGTTTCACTTCATCTCTCCTAAAACCTGGCTGTGAATTTTATATTCTCGGTTGCTGGGCGATCCGAAGACGATCGTATATGCGCCTATCATCTTTGCTTTAATCAGAGGAGAAAGTTGTCAGGCCTCGTAGGCAACGTCAAAAAGAGGCAAGAGGCTGGCTCAGGACTTGGTAACTTATACACAAATTCATGATAGCACGCTATTAATTCACGTTTCCTGGTTGTTGCAGGTGAGCCTCAGTGATTTGTAACATTCTGGGGGAAATAGTAGGTGCAATGCTTATCTCTCGGCAAATTTAGTTCACCTTGGATGTTGAGCAGGAGCCGCATTGTGCATGTCTTTTGGCATGATGAAGTACCCAAAACCTTTATTGGTTGAAGTCAAAGGAGAGAAGCAAATTATCGCTCGCTTTCTTGAATTACGCGGATTTGTTGCATGTGTAAAGTAGTTTCACTTCATCTCTCCTAAAACCTGGCTGTGAATTTTATATTCTCGGTTGCTGGGCGATCCGAAGACGCATCGTATATGCGCCTATCATCTTTGCTTTAATCAGAGGAGAAAGTTGTCAGGCCTCGTAGGCAACGTCAAAAAGAGGCAAGAGGCTGGCTCAGGACTTGGTAACTTATACACAAATTCATGATAGCACGCTATTAATTCACGTTTCCTGGTTGTTGCAGGTGAGCCTCAGTGATTTGTAACATTCTGGGGGAAATAGTAGGTGCAATGCTTATCTCTCGGCAAATTTAGTTCACCTTGGATGTTGAGCAGGAGCCGCATTGTGCATGTCTTTTGGCATGATGAAGTACCCAAAACCTTTATTGGTTGAAGTCAAAGGAGAGAAGCAAATTATCGCTCGCTTTCTTGAATTACGCGGATTTGTTGCATGTGTAAAGTAGTTTCACTTCATCTCTCCTAAAACCTGGCTGTGAATTTTATATTCTCGGTTGCTGGGCGATCCGAAGACGCATCGTATATGCGCCTATCATCTTTGCTTTAATCAGAGGAGAAAGTTGTCAGGCCTCGTAGGCAACGTCAAAAAGAGGCAAGAGGCTGGCTCAGGACTTGGTAACTTATACACAAATTCATGATAGCACGCTATTAATTCACGTTTCCTGGTTGTTGCAGGTGAGCCTCAGTGATTTGTAACATTCTGGGGGAAATAGTAGGTGCAATGCTTATCTCTCGGCAAATTTAGTTCACCTTGGATGTTGAGCAGGAGCCGCATTGTGCATGTCTTTTGGCATGATGAAGTACCCAAAACCTTTATTGGTTGAAGTCAAAGGAGAGAAGCAAATTATCGCTCGCTTTCTTGAATTACGCGGATTTGTTGCATGTGTAAAGTAGTTTCACTTCATCTCTCCTAAAACCTGGCTGTGAATTTTATATTCTCGGTTGCTGGGCGATCCGAAGACGATCGTATATGCGCCTATCATCTTTGCTTTAATCAGAGGAGAAAGTTGTCAGGCCTCGTAGGCAACGTCAAAAAGAGGCAAGAGGCTGGCTCAGGACTTGGTAACTTATACACAAATTCATGATAGCACGCTATTAATTCACGTTTCCTGGTTGTTGCAGGTGAGCCTCAGTGATTTGTAACATTCTGGGGGAAATAGTAGGTGCAATGCTTATCTCTCGGCAAATTTAGTTCACCTTGGATGTTGAGCAGGAGCCGCATTGTGCATGTCTTTTGGCATGATGAAGTACCCAAAACCTTTATTGGTTGAAGTCAAAGGAGAGAAGCAAATTATCGCTCGCTTTCTTGAATTACGCGGATTTGTTGCATGTGTAAAGTAGTTTCACTTCATCTCTCCTAAAACCTGGCTGTGAATTTTATATTCTCGGTTGCTGGGCGATCCGAAGACGCATCGTATATGCGCCTATCATCTTTGCTTTAATCAGAGGAGAAAGTTGTCAGGCCTCGTAGGCAACGTCAAAAAGAGGCAAGAGGCTGGCTCAGGACTTGGTAACTTATACACAAATTCATGATAGCACGCTATTAATTCACGTTTCCTGGTTGTTGCAGGTGAGCCTCAGTGATTTGTAACATTCTGGGGGAAATAGTAGGTGCAATGCTTATCTCTCGGCAAATTTAGTTCACCTTGGATGTTGAGCAGGAGCCGCATTGTGCATGTCTTTTGGCATGATGAAGTACCCAAAACCTTTATTGGTTGAAGTCAAAGGAGAGAAGCAAATTATCGCTCGCTTTCTTGAATTACGCGGATTTGTTGCATGTGTAAAGTAGTTTCACTTCATCTCTCCTAAAACCTGGCTGTGAATTTTATATTCTCGGTTGCTGGGCGATCCGAAGACGCATCGTATATGCGCCTATCATCTTTGCTTTAATCAGAGGAGAAAGTTGTCAGGCCTCGTAGGCAACGTCAAAAAGAGGCAAGAGGCTGGCTCAGGACTCCGGCACCCAAGCGACCAAAGGAGACAGGAACGACCTGGTATTTGGCTTCGCCCGGACTTGAACCGGAGACCTTCAGTGTGTTAGACTGACGTGATAACCAACTACACCACGAAACCTTGGCTGTAGGAAGCGGGGCGGTGTAGTAGTCGGCCCTTCATAAGTGCATGCCCGTTCACAAACAGGCTCCCTGCGAAGGACGATCAGCTTTTGCGTACGCGAGAGACTGCTTGAACGCATGCATCCGGGCAGAACCACCGTACTTGAAGTACATAAACTGTAAATTCGAAAAACGCGCTGTAATATGCCAAATCGCCCCTCACATCCAATTCACGTTTCCTTGAACGCCCCGATACTGCACAAAAAAAGCAACAAGGTCCCTCTACTCCCAAACGGATCTTCCTTCACAAAGAACTTGAGAAGGGCTTGAGCACTCTGCGTGTGTGAGGCTACATATCCACCAGCTATGACTTCCTTCACAATGAACTTGAGAAGGCCCTGAGTAAGTACTCTGGGTGTGCGAGTTTCAACTTTAGTGCGGCTCTAGCAAAACCTTTCTCCTAAGCTAGTTTGTTCGACGTTGTTACCACCTTTGGAAGCGCGCATGCCCACAATCCGGTGACTTTTATGCATGAACACATTTGTTCCTAAGTTCTAAGGAACTAGCTGGCTTGGCCGGCATTGCCCGCCCACCTACGCTTCACATGGTTGGCATCACCGCGGCCCTCGCCATGCGCGTTGTAGCCCACGTTTTCGTGAGTCCCTTTTCGATCATAGAAAAGGATAGACGATGCGCTTCTCGCACGCAACAAGCCGCACCACTCGCACATATAACGGCGTGCACGACCCCAACACGGGGGAAAAGCATTCATGCTTTTGAAGGTCTCATAACATGCGTCTCTCTCTACGGCCAAAGGCTACAGCGTCCAAGGATTCATAACGGACCTCTGTGAAGCAAGTACACACCCGACATCATAATTGAAGTATTGTGTCATCTAAAGCTAAACAGTGCTATTTCATGTTAGCTGCATGCAAGCTCAAACTCTAATGCATTTACATGGAATGAGACAGCGGATACCGATACTTGTGGATAGAAGAAAATAGACAGTTCTCGAATGTTAAAAGGGAGCCGATGCATGCCATTTCAATAGAGATCTTATGCAACATACATTCGTCGTGGCGGATTGTTCGAGAGAGTGATCTCAATGCTGGCTATTGCCTACCAAGCCTGCTAGCCATGTATCGCGCGCCACACATTGCGAGGCTTTGCCTCGCTTGCATCCTGTTTTCTGTGGTCAAAGAGAAACTACTATGGGACTACTTCTTGTCAATCATAGATAATAAAGGGGGCGGGCTTTGCACAATATGACCATTAGCTGTAGCGTGCAACAAATGCATATTGCCTCCATCTCCAACTTTTTAAATTAGCAATTCGCTTACGCTTGAGTTTAGGCAATGGCTACATCATCGATATAGACATCCTCGAAAATGAGAAGAGTGTATGAGAAGGAGAAGGGCAAGAAGCGAGCTTTTCGAGCAAGCATTTAAGCAAGCTTTTCTGGGCAACCTCCATTTCTTCTTCCACATATTCCACTTATTCCTCCTGTTCTCTTATGCACATATCAAGCACCACTACCGCCCCTACTACCACCACCACCACTACTGCCGCCACTACCACCACCACCTCTACCGCCACCTCCACTACCGTTGTCATTACCACCTCCACCGCTTTCACCACTACCGTCCTTGGTGCGCAGATCGGATGCTGTACGCTCGCGTAGTGAATGCCGGAAGGTCCCCAAGAACAATGGAACTCTGCTTTTTGCACAAATTACAAAGTAAAAAGCATGAACGATAAGAGCAAGAGACCAATTGGGTGCAATCTCCCCCCATGCCTTGTGTGAGCGCTCCACAAAGCATGTATTTTATGTATTATTCATCTTCAAGCTCAAATAATAGCCCAAATTACAAAATAGCAAGCTTTTAGCTTTTGAGTTTGCTTTAACACAAAAATAGGAATAAAGCTAATGGGCGGTGCCCAAATAGTCTGGCATGCCCAATACAATGTCCAAATAGAAATAACATAATCGTGCGCCCATGCGCATACAAAATAATAATAAATAACCGACGCCTCAATAAATAGGCGTGACAAAATATAGGTGCCATGCCTAAGGTATGCGCATATCAAAATATAATCCATAAATCGAATACTCGCTATCCTCCAATGCTTTCCTCCGCCACTGCTGCTATCTCTACACATCAACTGAAGCATTCACAATCGTTAGTAAAATAATACAATTAAACCGACAAAAGTGAATACCTAGTAGTCTTCAGCTACATAAATAAATCAACTGGTTAGAAATAAATCTTAACCTTAATTTATTACGAGTGCGCACTCTAAACTCATAAACGTTTATTAATTTAATATGCATTTTGCGGAATCACCCGCTATGGAATCACCCATGTACACACTAAATTAATGAAACGCCCGAAAAGGACAGGCGTCCCCATCAACTTCTCGCACAAAGAATCCACTTTGTGTATGAGCCCCGGTCATCAAAGTTTACGGAATCCACCATAAAACCTCACGGAATCCACCGTGGCACGGAATCCACCGTGAAATATGCCTCCTGGCATCAGTCCTGTCCCATGTTTCTTCCATCTTCCACTGTTTATTGTCTCTCTATTTTCTCTCCTCCCATTCTCTCACTCACTCACTCACTCACACACACACACATATACTCTCTCTCTCTCTCTCTCTCTCTCTCTCTCTCTCTCCAACTTCTTGCTTCTCCTCTCTTACACTCACCTTGTCTCTCGCTCGCTCTCTCTCTCTCTCTCTCTCTCTCTCCTTGTGTCGCTCACAAATACATATACACCCACTCTCTCTCTATCCCTCTTTCCTTTCCTCCTTTCTCTCTCTCTCTCTCTCCTTTCTCCCCCTCTCTCTCAAATATAGCAACTAAATAAAGCAACTAATGAATACTCGATTAGAGAGAACTAGACCAGATAAGTAACTCCTCTCTAATTTCTCCCCTTTTACATACACACACACACACACACACACACACTCTCTCTCTCTCTCTCTCTCTCTCTCAATTAGCATATTTTCACTTTCTCCCTCTCTTGCACTCTCTCTCTCTCTCTCTCTCTCAATTAGCATATTTTCACTTTCTTCCTCTCTCTCTCTCTCTCTCTCTCTCTCTCTCTCTCTCTCTCTCTCTCGTGTGCTCCCAAACACACACACACACACTCCCTCTCTCTCTCTCAAAAATAGTAACCTCTCTCTCTCTCTCTCTCTCTCTCTCTCTCTCTCTATTAGCAACTTCTCTCTCTCTCCCCCCTCTTAATTTTACAAGGGTCATCCATCCATTTTTCACAAACCTGTTATTATTACAAGGGTCAAGGGTTTGTATGAGGTAGATTATCTTAAACACTTTTAGTTGTTAATATCAGGATGAAAAGAATATCACATTGTTATTCCACATGCATATATACATTCACATACCTCTCACTTTTATGTACATGATTTGATATTATATCCTGATATATCACTTCCATTGTTGTGCACACATAAGCAAAACTACATTGCACATGTTTTCACTACTTTCAATCGAGCATTATTGTGTGGACTTATTACAAGAGGATAGGGTATCTAATAGTTTATTATACTCACTACATTAATGTGCGATATCTATTGTTTTTCACTTTATTCAAATAGTTAATATCGAGATAACAATTTTACCTCATTGTTACTCAATCCACTATGCACATATACATTCACATGCATGCATGTTTCTACACTCTACCCTTCCCTAGATATTTTGCATGTGCTTTGTTTACATATCTTATAGTATTGCAATTGAGCGAATGCCTATACAGAATCTCCTTCACTTGCACATTCCTCTCTCTTTCTCCTCTTCCCTCTCATCCTCATTTTATTGTGCTTGTAAATAAAAAGAATCTAATAGTTCTGAAAGTACATATTCATCATGCACATCAAATATCAATCGAATTCCATTGCTGGGGGGTGGAAGTGGTGATCCCTAACAAAGTCTAGGATTGAACCATGGAAGCACGCTAGCTTGATCAAGTAGGGAAGCATGTGCTCCAGAAGGATAGTGTCCATGGGGTTTCCCTCAAATAGGGGTGGGCATATAAAGGTGTTGGGTGGGTTCATTTGCACCTTCTCCATGCTATCATCCACAAATAGTGTTGCCGTTGGGGTTGAAGTGTGGCTAATCAATGTCATCAAAACATTTCATGAAAATGAGATTTGTGTAACTTCTTTCAATAGAAGTTGTTGTGGGAGTTGCTTTGCACTTTCCTTATCAATATTGGAATACAAAGGTCGGTGCTTGCTTTGATTACTTCACACATTCACTTCTAACCAATTGGAGTAGCTCACTTAAGTTGTCTTCCTTCATGGAGCTCCATATGGCAATGTCAAACAATGTAGATATTTCCTTTAAAACCTGGCGAGCCCTGGCTGCAAAATCACCCAATACTTGCCCACTTCTACGGGCTTCACTGTAATGATCCCTTTTGCTTTGGTCAGCACCCATGTATTGGTATGACGAAAAAGAACACTACATTACAATTAGATTTTGTACAAGTTTATGTAAATATGTTACCTTTGCTCTTAGATATCTTCCATCTTCGGTTGAAGCGATATAGACATGCAATCATTCTATTGGAATTTAGCACTACTGATGCAAAGTCACCACATCCCGCATTGCAATCTAAAATGGTGTCCCTTTCTTTTGTGTATGTTTGCAAGAACGAGCTCCAAAAAGCCCTACCACGTTGCCACCTACAGTATTTGATAGTCATATAATGAATTAGGAATCTACTAAATGTTTACAAAACATATCTACAATAGTTTGGATCTCATATTACCCTCTCATTGGGGATCCTAATGTATCTCGCACCCACTCATTTGTAGTAATGTTGTCTTTTGTGAACTCCAAAGGGATGATTCCATTGTAAGCAATATTTGAACACATGTACGCTAGAATATATAGCACATGTATCTACATTTAAAGATTGAAATACTAATTTTAGTAATTGAACTAGAAGCCCATATCATGACAGTCTCAGAGGAGCGATTGGCCAAATGGCGGTCTCAACGAGACCCAACCTATGTGGCACCAACTTCCCTTCAAGTGCTGACTGCCATTCGGGGTACGGACTTAGTTGAAACTAGCCAAGAGAACTCTCTGTTTGATAAGGTTCTCACCGAGGAGGAGTTACATGTTGCTAGTAGACTCAGACAAGGTTCCATGCTACTCGATGTTGCAAAATATCTATCGGTATTGAATAAACTGCCATGAGTACTAGATGCGTGTGCCACTCTCCAGTACAATCCAGAGTTCTACAATTGGCTTTTATCCACGTGAAGTGCATAGATCCATAGATATGCATATAAATAAACAATGACTTTTGTGACCCTGTATAGACACTATCAACTCACACAGGCAATAATAGTCAAGCGCAAGGAGAAGAGTTGGGTTCAATAGGCTAAGCTCCTCAGGTCCTCCTCTCACCATACATTTAGAAGTTGTGTGACCATTCCCACCACCAGGCGGGGGGCATGCAACCCTCATTACCACCATAGGAAGCCCTAACCAACGTCTCTGATGGTGTAGACAGGGTACCGTCCCTTTCTATACACCTTTCCCCCCTTCTCGGTCTATCCTTTCAAGGATGAGCCCTGCCCCACTCCATGACCACCAGTTTGCGTAACTTTGCATGAGCCAAGATGTGCTAATGGCTGGATGAACATCATCATGGGGGTCATCCCTCTACAACAAACAATGCATGCCTCACCCCTCCCCTTCTCGTCATATGCGCTTGATAACCCACACTATATCCCTTCCATGCGAATGGTTTTATCCTGTATCAAGGCCTAATCCTCACTAAATGGAGCCAACAAGTGTGATACATAAATAGTATCTAGAATGAGCATATCATGACTTTAAGACTCTCACCTCTCTACCTCCAATGATACATACATGCATCTTGCAATGAACAACCAATGCCATGCGTAAGGCCCAACAGCTCTGCCCTGACTCCATCCGTCGGTGTCTATCCTCCACAACTTGCTCAACAAGCTCTACCATGGAGTGTGTTGTGGCAAGGAAAAGTAACATCCTTGCATTCTTGAGAACACAATCAGCTAGATACATGGCATTGACTGACTCTGTCTCAGTATGGGATTTCCATGCTGGAATTCCACCCCCCAATCTATGCACGGCACTATATTTAGGGAGACGAACCACCATGATATCGCATGTTGTGTTTGTGGTTTCTTCGTCAACGTCGACCATATTGCTTTAGTTGACCTCCTCTAATGTCTCTACCAATCGAGAGAATGCCTCACTTGGATGATCATTTTGCAATGCATGTCCGATCTCGAATGGGTCGTAGAGAACAATACACCACTCCACCTTTGCCATCATAGCAGCATGGGAGACAGCGACTTGCAAGGGGTCTTCTATGGGGCTTTCAATGTTGTGGACCTCTGCACATTGACTCCTCAATTAGTAGCATATTCTTCTTACTGAATGTTAACGATAGATATTTACTTGTTTACTAGTTGCCACATCCCCTAGCACGGCTAGTCCATGTTCTTGCATTCTTTCCTTCCCTACATAAGGACACACATCACTATTAACATCATATAATGATAGAATATTTTAAAGCTATTACATCATACAATCATGACATGTGTGGTCATCGGGGCATGGTGGGAGGGGTGCGGACGGCCGCACGATTGGTTAGGCTCTTAGCTGCTTCCTGGTTTCTTCAACTAACTTTCTCCTCTCTCCCTTAGTGCGGCTTGTCTTTCCGTGGATTCAAGGTCAACCTCCTCCCCATAATGAATTCAAGGTCAACCTCCTCCCCCTGCCAGTCTTCTAGTTGCGCTCCTTCTTCAAAGCCCAGTGCGTCCAATTCCTGGGGGTTAGGCCGGCCAATAGTAGGTACTTCCATTGCTCTTCTAGGCTCAGCCTAACCTCCGCAGATTGGGGTGGCATCTGTAGCCCCGCATGCAGGGCTCTGCGTGCAATGCTTAGTTTTTTCTACACCACCTCCAATGACTCCTTTCCCTTTGGGCGAGTCGTGTCCAATAGTGTGTTGATGAAGGCCTGTTTTTGCTGGGCATTGAAGGCTGTCTGGGTGGTGTCCGCTTTACTTTCTGCAAGGATTTTTTCTTTCTCCACCAAAGCGAGGTGCCATGCTAGTGTCCACCCTTTTTTTGTTCTGCGCTGCCCATTCCTCTGCTCTTTTGTTCATTTCTTCCATGCTTTCCCCCTGCTTCTATGCCAGGGTTACGAGCTTCTACTCCTAGGCTTTGAGTTCCCTGCTCATGTTCTCGTGCTCTTTCCTTCCCAAGTGTAGTTGATCGGTCATAGAATCGATCTCCTTTTGTTGCTGCTCCCTCTCTTGCTTTCTCTCCTCTTCTTTGGCATTCAATTCCTCCATCATTTCCTCGATGTTGGTGGTTTTCGCCTCCAATTCCCCATGTTGCATCAGGAGGAGCTTATATTCTCACTGCATCTGCACCAGTTCTTGATTCTCATCCTCGAGCCGCTACTTGTAGCTTTCTTCCATGTCCTCCTTGGCCTTTAATTCCTGCTTGAGATCAAAGATCTATCATTGTTGCATGGCCATTGTGCGGGTTTTTTCAAGCTAGAAAGCGACTACTGACTCCTTTTCCACCACCAACTCAGCCACTTAGCGACGTACTTGTCGACTGGTTGGTGGCATCATTGTTGTGTGGGTTGGGGTGGTCGAGGCTTCCACTCCCAGATGCTTCTGGTCTTGTCTCAGCTCAGCATCTGCGGCTGGTCTCTTTTGCCCCGTGGCCGTGGTCTCTGTACTCTTTCCCTGGGCCATTTCTTTATTGATAAAATATTACATCCAGGCCACGAAGTTGGAGACCTCCATGCTGGTGGGGATGCTAGGGGTGAGGGTGGTTTTGGTTCGGTGGAGGGTACCATGAGGCTGGGGATAGGATGGAGAAGGGCCTTGCCTTTGCCTTCAAAGACAGTGGGCGGCATGACTTCTGGTACCTGCGTGCTAGAACTAGGCCCTTCTTCCCTCAGCGGGCTCCAGGCTTACGGATCATCAGCCCTGCACTGCTGCTCAATGGACCGTCGTGTGGCTTTGGCCAAGTCCTCCTCCTCCTTCCTTCTTAGTTCCTCTTCTTCCTCAGCAGCTCTTCTTTGCCTTTCTTCTTCAGCTTTCTTGTACTCTTCCTCCAGTTTCTCTTTTTCTTCATGTTCTTCCCTTTTCCTCTTCTCCACCTCTTGTTTTGACACCTTTTTAGCCCTATTGACTTCTTCCTTTACTTTTTCTTCTTCCTGTTTCTTCTTCTTCTCCCTCTCCTCGGCCTCCTTGAGAGATTGCCTTTTTGCCTTTTCCAAATCCTCTTCTCCTTCTTGTGGCCTTCATCCGGCTTCTTTTCCTTTTGTGATGTCTTCTTCTTGGGTTTCTTGGCCTACCTTTTGCCCGATTGTTCTTCTTGTTCCTGCCCTTTCTTATCAGTCTTGGTCCTGTTGCTGGACCTCTCTTGGTCTTGGTGAGGGGGTGACTTCTCAGGCGTTTCTCCTTCCCCTTCTTCTGCATCTTGTGTCTCTTTCACTACCTCCTGGATGAGCGCAGTCAAAATGCTTCCATAGGCAATAAATGAGGCCTTGGGCGAGGCCTTCTTTCTTTCCGTGGCCTTGGAAGCTGGGGACTCTCCTCCTGCTATTGTGCTTCCTAAAGCCAGTGCTTTAGCCGCCTGGTCAATGGTTTTGCGTACATAACCGTTTCAGTCAACTTTATGGAGGGTGTGAGCCGCTACGTTCTCTAGCACAAGCACGCTAATTCGATGCATTAAGGCATTGTAGCACTGGCTGGAGAAGATCGCATGTACTAGATTTGCTTGCAGTTTGGCTTTCATATTAGGGATGTCCTGGATGCTGATGCCATCGTTAGTTAGCACAACCTCCTTTTTCATTTTCAGCACGGCGTACACATCCCTCTTCTGCTTCTTCTCTATCTCTGGCTCCAATCCCAACGCCTTCTCCACCAAGGCAGGGGTTACGTGAACCTGTACCTGTTTGGCCTTTTCTCCCCTTCCTATCGTGACGGTGCCACACTCATTGTCAGGGTCGTAAGACCTGAGAAACTCCACACACTTTGTGTGGTCAGGTTCTTGCATAAATTTTTCGAGATACTTGGTGAAGTTGCATTGTTCAATGACTCTCTTGGCCGCTTCCTCCTTGGCCACCACACCCTCTACGTTTTGAATGGTTCCAAACTTAAGTTGGTTGTAGGCGCGGCTTTCAAGAGTGATGTTGTATTGTGCTCTTTCCTCTTCCGTGAACGGAAGACGGTGGGCGCGGTCTTGCTGCAACATCTTTTGTTCCTGTCATAATCCCAAGTTTCCATTAGTGCTTCCACATTAACAATTCGCAAGAAAAGTCATAGTTTAAAAAGAAAAACTCTATATGTTTATTGAATGAAAGCATTAAAATCCCATCCAATGTAGAATCTTCCCTTTCGGCTTTAACTTTTTGCCCTTTATTTCAAAGTTCTCTTGCCATTTTCCTACCTCGCTCGTTGTTTACGTGTTTATGCATTTTGCTTGATTTTCCTTGGTTTTAATTTGATTCACCTCACTCCTCCCCTCCCCTCCCAGAATCCTTCCTAGGATTGAAGGTTTTGGAGGTTGAGGGCATTCTGTAATGGGCCTAGGAGTTACCGGCGTAGGAACCGTGTAGAAATTGAGGTTGTACTCTAACTGAGCTGCGTGGTCTAAATCAAAAGCTCGAGTGCCCACGTGTGTAATGTAAGTGAGAACATATGTTAGAAAGTCACTGGAGGCGACGCGGCTAGCAATATGTAGCTCTTCCTCAGTCAGTAGGCAATTGAGGTAAGGGCATCCCTTGATGTGCTCTTCCAAGGGGCGGTCGCGAAGAGTGGTTAACACTCTATACGAGGTTGGCGCAACATAAGTGGAGTCGTACTCCACTGTTTTGATTGCACGGCACTGCTTAGCATTTGTCATGACTCGGCACCCTTCTACTTCCCATTGCAACCTAAGAGTGTACCAGTGCCTCAAGAATGGGGATTCACTCTCAGCAAGTTTGGATAATTCTGCAATTTCTTGGTCAGTGATGGCATAAGTGGTTCGCTGATCATATGATGTGATGAGGCACTGTTTGAGGGCTTGCTCTTTAGATATCTCGCTGTTGAGGAATACAGTTGTGGCCATGCGGACTGGGGTAAGATCACGCAGCCCTTGCTGAAAGTTGTATCAACGAATGTTGCCTATGGCAAGGTGAATGTGCTACAACTCATAATCAATGTTGCAACGAGTTTGATTCTTGAAGATTTGCCCTAGCAGCGTCTCCATGCCTGCGTCCTTGGCATCTGGCAACACATAGAAGATCATTGGTATAGTCTCAGACTCGATAGAAACGAAGTGCGTATGAGTGGCCCCCATATGGGCTTAATTTGGACTTAGTGGGTTGTAGTGGTGGTTTGCAAAGTTGGGTCCAATGATCGTGATTCAATACATTGAAATCCGCTCCCTCGTCTCAATTAAGGCATTGAAGACACATGTTTGCTTGGCAATGACCGTGATGTGCAGGTATGGAGGCTCCACGGTTTCCTCATCCTCATCATCGATTTTGGTGATGGTGGCTACTCGTACCTTGACAGGCAATTCCAACATTGGTGCCTCATGCAAAGGATGCGTGGGAGGATAGTATTTCTTGACATGATTGCCATTGAAGAAGCCTATTCCCTCACCATCTCTAGAGTCTCGAGCTCGACGTTGCCCATTCGGCTGATCGCACAGACTCTGAAAGGTCCAAGACCCCTAAACTTCATTTTTTGCTTATGCCCCTTAACTAAGTATAGGAGCACTAAGTCTCCTTGTTCGAAGTCACGTTGCTTGACATGCTTGTCAAACCAGCTCTTGCGTCGTGCCTTCTCACATATAAGTGCATGAGTGGCTAGAAGGCGAGTCTCCGAGAGGCGTTCGAGCTCAACTAGGCATTGCGTCCATGCCTCCTTTCCTTCCCATCGCTCCTGAAGTGCGATTCGCAGGCTAGGCACGAAGAATTCTACGGGGAGAATTGCTTCAGTTTTGTAGGTCAACCTAAAGGGGGTCTATCCGATAGCCATTTTATAAGCTGTGCGGTAAGCCCACAAGGCTTCCATCAACTTGTTATCCCAGTCGCTATGTGAGGCAAAGACTACCTTGGTTAGGACGTTGACAATAATCTTATTTGTGGATTCTGCTTGGCCGTTTTCTTGAGGGTAGTATGGAGAGGATTTCCGATTGATAATTAGGAAGGTGGATAAGAGATGCGCTATCACTTCATTGATGAAGTGTGTCCCCTAGTCACTGACTAGTTCAATGGGGCATCCGAATCGTGAGATCACCTGCTCCCACAATAACTTGGCAGTCATTCGACCATCATTCTTTCGTGTTTCTCTCACCTCTGCCCACTTTGTTAGGTAGTCCATGGCCACAATGATGTATTTGGCCTGCGAATACTGTGCAGTGGGGCTGATAGGTCCTATGAAGTTGATTCCCTATTTTTCGAAGGGTTGTCGTGCAATGATTGGGGTCAACTCCATTTGATCCTTGCGAATCGGGACCTTTGTTCGATGACACTCATCACAATGCTTAAAAGTTGTGCGGCATCACGGAACAGTGTTGGCCACCATAGTTGAGACTGCAGCACCTTGCGGGCCGTCGTGTCTCCGCCAAAGTGTCCATCAGCAATTCCACTGTGTGCCTCTAAGAGCACGTCGTGCATCTCATGTTCGCACATGCATCTGCGCAGCAATCCATCTTTCCCTAAGCGATACAGCTGGCGTGCTATCAACTGGTAGGGTTGGATCTTGAGAATGAGTCGCCTAAGTCTTACCTTCTCTATCGATCGCTCAAGTAGTCCGTGCGCAAGCACTTGGACTATGTCATCTGCCCAATATGGCGTTAGATCGGCCTTGAATAAATCTCCCTCACTGGAAAGGTTAAAGAGATGGGCGTCTAGCAATTCATCGGTAATGCCTTCTCCAGCGGCTTCTCCTGTGGGGATGCGTGACATATGGTCAGCCATGTAGTGCTGTTTTCCCTTTCGTACAACCATGGAGAAGTCAAACTCCAAAAGCAAAAGGAGCCACCAAGCTATGCATGTCCTGTAGCGCAAGTTTTATTCACTAGGTATAGCAAGGCTTGATGGTCCACAAAGAAGGTAAAGGGTGCAGCTAATAGATAATGCCAAAACTTCTTTACAAAAAACACCATGGCCAAGCCCTCTCTTTCTGTCGTCGAGTAGTTTATTTCCTTCTCACTGAGTTGTCTGCTAGCAAAGCTCACTGGATAGTCTAGGTTGTGCTCACTAGGTTGGCACAACACTGCCCCCACAGCAAATTTAGAAGCATCGATATGCACGTGGAAGGTAATGGTCCAATCTGGGCCTCATAGAATTGGTGCTGTGGTTAGAGCCTTCTTCAACTCTTCATATGCTCATTGGCATGCTTCAGTCCATTCAAAGACAATCTGCAGCTTGTATAAAGGTCTAGCTATCAATGCATAATTCAGCACAAATCGCCGATAGTATCCCGTATGGCCTAAGAAGCATTGAACTCCCTTGTAGTTGGTTGGGGGTGGAAGGTCGACAATAACCCTGACTTTCGAGAAGTTAGTGGCAATGCCGTTCTTCGATACCACGTGGCCGAGGATGCATCCATGCTTCACCCAAAACTAGCATTTCAAGGGGTTCAAGGAGAGACGATATAAGCGATACTGCTCAAAGACTGCTTGGAGTTTGTTTAAGTGTTCCACGTAGGTCGAGTGAATGCAAAGGTCATCGACAAAGACTTCCAACTCCTTGCAAAGCATGTCTTTAAATATGGTGCACATGAGACTTTGGAAGGTGGCAGGGGAATTAGTCAACCCAAAAGGCATGACTATGTAAGCAAAGATGCCCCACTCGGTGGCGAACACAGTCTTATGCCTATCGACAGGATGCACTTGCACCTGATTGTATCCTGAGAAGCCATCCAAAAAATTGTAGGCTTCCTTGCTCGTCACTCTTTCAAGCATGTGCTCAGTGTATGGAAATGGATAATTGTCCCTTTTAGTAGCAGCATTCACCTTCTTGTAATTGACACACACTCTAATTTTTCTGTTTTTCTTAATCACAATGACTATGGATGATATCCAGTCCGTGTGCTCAATTTCGTAAATGAATCCTGCCCTCATCAGCTTATCAATCTCTTCCTTGATAGCATGAGCGTGCTTTGGATTCATTGGATACAGTTGCTGCTTCACCGGCGCTGCGTCTGGTGTCATGGGTATATTATGAGTCACTACACTTGGGTCTACCCCTTTAAGCTCTTCCAGGGACCAAGCGAATACGTCTACGTACTCTCGCAAGAGAGTGACAAGACTTGTTTCTTCTTTCTCAGTCAAGTCATCAGCAATGAAGGATGGTCGGGGTGTCTCCCCTTCTTGGGCTAAGTTCACCTCCTTGACCCTGGCTGGTCCCTCAATTGGTTCGCTCGTTTTCCCTATCTCCTTTCTTGAATTTCGTAAATCGTTTAGGGAGGTCCCGAGGTTTTCATTGTTCGTCTGTTCGTGTGTCCCTAGGTTGGTTCGCCCTTTCCTGCTTCAATCGTCTGCGCCTCAGGTGGACAAGTAGGTCCCCGTTGGTGCGTTGGGTCTTGGGCGGCCTAGGTATTTCTGGGTTGCTATCTGAGATTACCTCCGACTCAGAGTCAAACTCGCCATCTTCGCTAGAAGAGGGGGTCTCCCCTGGTGGTCGCAGTTCAGATGGTAATTCTACCCTAAGCACCGGTGTCGCTCCTGATTGAGCTAGGCTTGCTTGCTCAAGGTCTATGGCTCCTACGTGTTCTAACCAAGCACGATCATAATCCATGTGCATGATTCCTCACTCTATCCTGTAGACACTTCTCTTTTGTGACTTGGAGTCCGCCCGTATTTGTTATATTTCATGTCCCTCAGTGTTGTATTCTACCGTGTCCATCTCACCCTCACTTCCATCACTGAAGGATTGGCAGTCTTTGTACTCGTTAGGGTTCAAGTCATGCACCCTAGTCCATTGCCGCTTGGATTCACCTAAGAGATCTTGGAGTGGTTTGAAGTTTGCTGCTAAATTGTCAGCTAGCTTATCTATTAAGTATTCCTCCAGAGCCTCCTGGAGTTCTCTCTTGTTGCTTGGCACTTGGAAGGTGATGGGCTCACGTCTCCCAAGAAGGGTTCCTTCCATCATGCAAACTGGTACAGAGGACGTGCCGTCAGTCGTGCCCATCATCTTGATGGCTTGCTCATATGCCTCTTGATCCGAGAATGGCAGGTCAAATGTAGCAAGGACATGCATCCAATCTCGCTCATCCTCTGGGCATGGGATATACTTGGTCAAGGACCCATAAGACTTCTTGACTTGAGCATCACCCTTGAGCATTGCGGAGATGGCATCCAAGTCGATTGGTGAGGTCTTCCAAGTGTCCATCTCTACCCTCACAGCTTCCGTCCTGTTGCCTAAGAAGATCAAGCCATTACCCCAATCTTTGATAACTCTGGCATTGTGCATCCAGGATCGGCCTAACAGGATATCGTAGTCCACCCCCTTCATGACTATAAAGTTGACAGAGAACTGGACACCTGCGATTTTCACTGGCCAGTTTTTAAGTACTCCGAATGGCTTCACTCTCATGCCATTTGCTAATGTGACATTAAACCGAGTGGTCTTAACATATGGGTTTCCCCAGGTCTATAGTACTGCGTGGCTCATCACACTAACCCCGGCTCCCATGTCTTTGATCCCCTTTCTCGTTGTGTCGCCTAAGGCTAGGACTGGTAACACTCCATGCATCTCAGTGCCTTCCCAGAAAGCATTAATGTGCAAGGATTTTGGCACAAAGTGCAGCGTTAGACTCAGTATTCGTGTTTCTGCATCATGATCATGCAAATTCGTAGCTTATTCTCGTGACCCCTCAACCCACTGCTTGAGGTATTGCCATAGGGTGGGATGCTGCTTAAGTAGGTTTCCCAAGCTTAACGTCACAGGAGTGGTCACTAGTGTGGCAAGGAGGCTGTCGGCTGCTCGTCCCTCTCCTAAACCGGATTGTCCTGGCCAACGGCCATGACTGATTTGTGGGCCTGCAGCATCAAGGCTTGGCCTAAGAGGTGATGCACGGTGCAGTTGCATCTCTTGACATTGATCAAGGGGGTTAGACCATTGTGTTCATGCTGGTGAGATCATCAATCTCGTCCTCTAGGATGGGCTCAGCATCCCTTAACTACTCTTGGGCCTCTTTCACTCGGTCCTTCACTTTCTCTATGGCCTCAAATTGGCGCTTTGGATGTGGGTACTCCCCTACCTTGGCACTTTCCTTTTCGGCCGTCTTGGGGGCTGAAGTTTCTGCCTCTACGTCCTTGACCTTCTTTTCAACAGGCAAAGTTATAACACTCTCAGTTTTCAGTGCGATCTTAGCCTTCGACCTCTTCTTCCTTCGCCTGCGGCTCTTCTTCCCTATCAAGGCTGCATCAAGGTTGCTGGGTCCCGGTAGTGATATGCCGGCTTACTTTGTCTAGGCACGGGTCATGACCCGCAACGGGATGGGTGTGGCCTCCCCATCAAGGTTCTCGACACCAAATAGTCCCAATGGAACAGATGGTACGTACCATCTATCCCAATGGAAAAAATGGTACATTGGCTGAACTTGCAGAAGGTTTTCACTTTGGGCAATCGACGAAGAGATGGGTGATTCCGCACTCAATGCACCTTAGGTCAGCTTTGTCTTTGTTCTGCTGCTCCCTCTTGGGGCAACGTGATGAGACATGACCCGGGTGACCACAAGTCCAACAGATGATTGGATATCTTGCATCTACTCCCCTAGGCCTCTACCTCATCCTCTCCCCAACACCATCACTGGTATTGGTCGATAGTCCATAAGGACTGCGTTGCACTTGTCGTTGTGAGAGACATAAGGGTATAGGTAAGTCTCTTCCTCATTTGGCTCTTCCACATAGTGGACTGGAGCATCACTCGGTGGATGGGTCACATAGGGACCAGGCAGTCTAGGTATACCTGTAGGATTTATGTCCACCCTAGGGACAACCGACTTAATGTTGCTAGGCACAGGAAGGGCCGATGGGGCTCCCCTTCCAAAGAGTGGCTGCGGCTTGTTCGCTAGGTAAGGCTGACTATATGGTTGGGAGTACGGAAGTCTCCTGGGCAATCTGCAATGCACAATGTCGTGAATGAACCTGCCGCAGTTAGCTCAAGGTATCGATTGAGGGTCTTGACACTTTGCCATAGTACACACATTGGACGTGTGGCCGCGTTGGTCATCTCCATAGGTCTTGCAGCTTGACTATCTCCATCTTGACATCAGCCAAGTCTTGGTTCATCTCAGTGGCCTTCCCCTTATCTTGGGATGATGGGGCTGGTCGTTCACTAGAGGCTAATGCTCTTTCTAAACTTCTCGAGTTGGCTTCTTCTGAGTTGGAGCTCCGCTCTTTCAGTTGATCATCAACTCTGATGGCTTCCTCAAAAACCCTAGCTAGTGCGTCTCGCTGGAAGCTCGAGTTGGCTGCCAAAGTCTTATACAGTTCCTTGTTTCGAATTCCACTGATGAACACAGTTGAAACCGCTCTTTCAGTCAGTCGTTCGCCTGTAGTTATTCTCTTGAAGAGGCTCCTCATGTGGGTTACGTAATCGTGAATGTCCTCCTTCTCTTTCTGCTTTGACATTCATCAGTCGTACTAGCAGATTGTCAGAGTATCCCGGCTTGGCAAATATCTTAATGAAGAGATTCTTAAGGCTATTGAAATTTTCTTGCTTTGTGGCATCTAAGCTTGTATACCAAGTCATGCCCTTGTCATCTAAGTAGAGCCCAAATGCTTGAGAGCGCTGAGTCAGGTCCCTGAGGCTGTTGGCTTTGTAGACTTGCTCGAACTGCTCTACAAAGCTGTATGGATCGTCGTGGGGTTAGTAATTATCGAGCTGCTTTGCGACTATTGGGATTTTAGACTTGCTCTTAGAGCCTTGGGTTGCTCCTAATCCTGCCAGTAGTGAGGTCACCAATGCTGCAACACTTTGCTCTGCTGCAGTGTTGTCTAGAAATCGCTTCATAAGAAGCTCGCTCAGTGTTAAGTTTCCTTCTAGGGCTCTCTCCTGATCCGTTTGGTTTCTGCCGGCTAAGTTCAACACTCGCTGCACCTCATGCAACTCTGTGCTTTGCCTTTGACTCCCGGCCTACTGGTCTCTATTATATGCGGCTATGCTTTGCAACGCCTTGTGGGCTAACTTTCTCTCTTCTTCTAAGTCTTCAATGATAGCATCCGCTGTCCGACCGCGGTGCTCATACTGGGTGTGCGCATCGTAGCTGCCGACCAGTTGCTGAATAGCCTCTGGAAAGACACCTAAGTCGAGTTCCTCGTTAGACCTGCGGTCTAAGCTTTCTTCTGCCATAATCGAGTTCTCATGCTCCACCAAGATATCGATTAGGTTGAGTAGGTTTGTCAAATCCACTTCGTTTGCGCCGTTGCTTGGTCCTACTTCGCATGTTGATGGTTTGTCTCTATCTGTGGGTTCTCTCCTATTCATGGGTTCGTTGAGTAGCTTATCTTAGTAAGTTCCTTGACTTATTAAATAAAGTCCTCAATTTATCTCCACTTAGTGCGGAAATTCAAGGTGAGTGCGGCAAACAGCCTCTAAGCATCTTACGCACCCTCGCTTTGTTTTGGGCATGATAGGCTTTGTCGATCAATTCTCTGGCCGTCTTGATGGGATTTAGGGCTTTTCGGTTATGTTGCCTTGCCTGTTTGTGGGTCCAATCGGGGTTTTATGGCTTAGCGGGTTGCCTCTAGGTCTCTAGGTTTCTAGGTATCGCGACAGCCTACTCAAACTGCTAAGCGGCTGTGCCTTACGATTTTGTCTATTCCACGCACCAGAATTAAGTTTTGAGCCTCAGGAGGGATTGTGATAATTTGCGCTACTGAGCTCCAGCTGGGTCAGGTCAAATTTCTGAGAAATTGAGGCAAATACACACTCGACCCAAATGGTCCGAATTGCAGGGACCGAGTGGGTGACTTGGATGGGCCGAATCGCACTGGTCCGAGTACAAAAAGTTTTTTGCGGGCCGAGGTCCGAGTGGCATGACTCAGACGAGCCGAGTCAAGTGTTGGGACGAGGGCCGAGTCGGGTCCTAGGCCGAGGGCCAAACTGGTAAATGGGACCGAGTGGACTTCGGGCCGAGTGTCGAGTTCCGCGTGCCTTCACTCAGACAGGCCAAGTGGACTATGGGCCGAGGATCGATTAGGGTTTTCGGGTCGAGCGGGCCGAATGGCAGGGTCCGAGGGCCGAGTATGGGACTCGGCCTAACAACGGCCGCTCGAACGGGCCGAACGTGGTGCGACAAATGCCGCGCAACGACGATTTCGATCAAATCTCACGATTCAGGCAATCACTCCAAGCACATGATCCTCTCACACCAAGCTCTTGGTACTTGCTTCAATCCTTACAGTGCCTCCCTCAACTTGCACACATAATATAGATATTTTAGATGTACATATCCTTTTGGATGATGCATGTGTACTTTCTCTTCCAATGTACCATTCAATAAAGGATTCTTCACATCCATTTGCTATAATTTCTAGTCATAGATAGAATTGTCTTTAATTCTGTCCTCATTCTTGGCAGCCCATTCTTTTGCCTTCTCTTTCATTTGCTCCAAACCTTGGTTTTGGTATTGGGCTAGTGTGGTGATGACTTTCTCTTTCTCTTACCATAATATATTCATTTGTTTCTTTTGTTGGTTCCGATGCTCTACTTATTCTTTTAGGATTTCCTGCTCATGGAGAGCTACATGGAGTTGGTTATGCAATTCCACCATCTTTCTCCTTGCCTCCTGCTCACTTTGTGCCTTTGCTTCTTGTAGTTCTTTTAATAGATGTTCTCTTTATTGCTTCAATCTATTGACCTCTTCTTGAAGGCATTGTTTGTCATCCTGAGATACAAGAGTACATTGTGCCTCTAAGGCAATGTAGCTCTCCCTTTCTTCATTATACAAGTCTCGTATACTTTCTATGCTTTGCCTTGCCTTTAAAGCTTCTTTTAATGCCATCACCTCCATAGTTACTGTAGTCATCTGCCTTGTTTTTTCGAGGCGGTAGGTTGCGAATGCATTCTTTCCTCTTCCAATTCGGTGAGTGCGACCTTTTTTTCTTCATTCATCTTGTCAACTTGGCTTTGTAGTTCTTTTTTTAGTTCATTGTACTTTTTTGTATTGTGCATTGCCAAGGGCACCAAAGTAGTTGATACTTCTAGGTGAGGTACCTTCGGCCCTTAGTGTGATTCCGCATCAGCTTCTGCTACTACTGGCCATATTTAGTTCCTACACAAGTGGGGCTCCTGTTCTTGGTGTAGGTGTAAGTTCTTGCACTTTTCTCACAAGATACTACACCCAAGCCATGACATTACTCTCATTGACCACCCCTTTGGTGGTCCCTTGCATAGGGGTGATTGTTAGGGTGATCATGAATGGAGGGATTGTATGTAGAGGAGCCTTTCCCTTCCCTTTCGCCATTGGTTCTTGTCCTATCTCTTCTACAACAACACTTATGCTTGGCAAGTCCTCCCGTGTGGGGCTCATCATAGCTAACTCCTGAAATTGGAAGGGTTTCCAACAGATCTTCTAATGGCCAAAGCTACCTACTCCTCCTCCTCTTGTCTCAATATTTCTTCCTCTTCCTCTTGTCTCTTATTGTGCTCCTCTTTAAGTTTCCCGGATTCCTCTTCCACCCTCTACATTTCTCTCTTTTCTTCTATGGTGGATCTGATTCTCTTGATAGGGAATTTCAACGTGATCCTTCTTCTTTCTCCTTGGCTTGATGGCTATGAGCTCTACTATTTTTTGGATATCCTTTCACTTGAGATTTCTCATTATTGATTGGGGAAATCAACTTCTTTCTCCTTAGTAGCTTGTTTTGTCTTCTTCTGCTAATCTCTATCGATTTCTTCCTCCCCCAAACTCCCTAGTGAGAATGAGATGGGATGGCTCACTCAAGTGGGAGAGCAATGCTCCTCTTGAATCAATGATTGTTTGGGGTTTCCTCTACCATTTCTTCTCTTTTCACCTCCCCCAATTCTTCCTAGATTATAGTTGTCAGCACCCCTTCAAACCTTATGGTTGATGCCTTAGAAACTAGTTTTTTCCTCTCTGACTACGCTATTCTAGCCAGATACTCTCCCCATGATGCCCTTGGTGCTATTGCTAGTACCTTTGCCAATGCACTTGGATTGTTTTTCACACATAGGCATTCTAGTTCACCCCATCTATTTCATTTGCTGCAAGACTTTCCAACAAGGGCACTCGTATTCTATTCATGAGGGTGTTATACATTTGACTTGAGAAGAAGGTGTGGGCCATCTTTTTTGGGTGAGTGGTAGGCTCTCCGATGAGGAGATCAAATCAAATCTTTGCGGGGGCTCTCTCTCTCTCTCTCTCTCTCTCTCTCTCTCTCTCTCTCTCTCTCTCTCTCTCTCTCTCACTGCAATGGTTGCAAATGAGCTCTCCCTTGGCCTCTTTGCTCTTAAAACCCCTCCCGAGTAAGGCTTTGACGCTCCCAATCACTCACTTGCCGACATTAAGCATCCCAAGCAAGCTTTTGCCATTTTTTGCATGATTTATGCCCTGTTTTGCAATAGTAAACCCTACCCTTTCCCGGTTCGATTTTCTAATCCTATCCTATACTAAATGCAACAAGAATCGAAAGCAACAAACTAAAATGATTTCTCCCTGTTTTCGAATCATCAAACTAACTAACTAACCCAAAATACTTACTTGTTTTTAAGATCAAAACACCCAACCTTCCTACCTATCTCAAGCTTTGTTTCGGGGATGAATCCCTTACTTCATGCTCGATATGAGGCGCGCAAGCGCTCAAGCTTGAATCCGTTGGTCCCGGCAACGGAACCAAAATGTGGGAGCTTTTGCTCAACTATCAAGACCCACGGACCGCTTATTATTTCAAGCGTTCCAAGCGAGCTCTAATGGCTACCTCTCACATAGCCAACGTGCCATCGATCCTACGAGTGTAGTGAGCTTACCTTGATACCGATATGAGTTGCTTTCTCTCTTGCACACACTGGTAGCTCCACGATCCTAGATGCTAGCTCAAGCATCCTCAAGCCTCCTCTATCTCCAAGATCCATCCACCATAGCCACGCGTGCAAGAGAAGAGAAGAGAAGAGAAGAGAAGAGAAGAAGAGAAGAGGAGACGGTGAAGAGCTTCACCCTCTTGATCCCTCACTCTCACACACTCACTCCCTCACACTCTCACACTCCCTCTCTCAAGAGCACACACAAGCAAGAAGAGGAGAAGAAGAGAAGAAGAGAAGAGCTCTTGTTAGCCACACACCAAAGAATGAGCTTCCATTCACTTTTTGAACTTTATATATACAAACCCTAAAACCCTATGGGCGCCCATCCCTTTTTACATGACCGGCCATTGTGGCAAGGTCCCTTTTTCTAATTCCCTCTTCTTGCTTCATGCCCTAAGCCTATACCCATCTATTCTTTTACAAGTGGCATAGGAGGGAGCTTGGCGCTCTTTTACAAGAGTTTTTAGAGTTTTTGAGGCGTCTTTCATTTAAAATTACGCTTTTGGCCTCGGCTTAGCTTTAGAGGCCGCATGCGTGTCCTACTCCTTTTCCATCTTCTTCTCACTTTTTCATCATTTTTCCACCTTCTCGGCTTGGGGTTAACATATTTGAAAAGAATTGTCCAGGAAATGAACCTAAGAGGTGCTAGAGGATTAATAATGGTGGAGGATACACCTTGCACGTCTTTATAAGATTTTGTGCAAGCCGTGGTATCAAGAGAAAGTTGATAGCTCTTGAGAATCCTACAAAAAATTACATGACCATTTAGGAAAGTGCTTGGGGTATACTATCTAATGCTAGTCTCACTAATGTATTTTGGGTTGAAGCTATGCTTGGGGTATACTATCTAATGCTAGTCTCACTAATGTATTTTGGGTTGAAGCTATAAATTGATCAACACATGTCCTAGCAAGCCATTACTTGTGTGTTTTTGGTTGATAGGTATTTATGCATTACTTAAGCATGATCCTATACCTAGGGACAAATGGAGCAAGCTTGATCCTAAACCCAAGAAATACATCTTATGGAGAGTTAAGTGAAATGGGCTATTCACTTGTGGAATCTCGAATCTAGAAGGATAGTATACAATGATGATGTCCTCTTTAATGAGAATAAGATGCATAAGGAGTCTATCAAAATGATTGAGATTTGGAGAGAGGTATTTCATGAGGATAGGAAGCTAGCATTTGCAAAGATTATACAATCTATTCCACGTGATGTAGGGCTGAAATAGCTTGGTAATGCTAAGGTATAGGTGCCACATGATAGTGGATAGACTCTTATCTTATAGGATAATGAGGTGGGACAACCATAGGCTCTTTTTGAGCTAGTTCTATACAAGTGTACGAGAGTTTTTAGATCACCAAATATATATATTCCATATCTAGACTATTTCATGGTCATGGATTGTGGTCATCCTTCTTGTTATGTTGATACTATAACAAGGGATGAAAATCATAAGTGGAAGAGGGCTATGTAGTCAGAGATGGATTCTCTAGAAAGAAATGCTACCTTGGAGTTTATTTCTTTGACTAAGGGAAAATATTCACTATCATTTAAGTGAGTCTACAAGTTGAAGATATATCCATTTGATACATTGCCTAACTACAAGGCAAGATTGGTGGCCAAAGGATCTAAACAAGAGAAGGGGATTGACTTTGATGAGATATTCTCACTAGTAGTCAATTTGACCACTCCTCTTCGTACAATCATTCCTTTGGTTGCTAGAGAGAATATAGATCTGGCTTGGATGGATGTAAAGAGTACTTTCTTGCATTGTAACTTGCATGACGATATTTGCATGTGGTGGCTTGAAGGGTTTATTGTGGAAGGAAAGGAGCAGTCAGTGCGTAAGCTACATAAGAGCTTAGATGGCTCATAGAGAATAGTATCATAAGTTTGATTCTTTTATTTGGTTAGTCATAGATGTGGATACTTTAAAGAAAAGGTTGCATGAAGCCTTTGACACGAAGGACTCAGGGAAGTCACGTTATTAGTATGTGTATTATAGAAGGTTGAGACAAGAAGTTACTCTATGTGTCTCAGAAGGATACATTGGAAAGGTATTAGCACATTGCAATATGGAGAGGGAAAAAGGCTATTATGATTCAATATGGAGAGGGCGAAGGCTATCAACATCCCATTGCCTCTAGATGTAAAAGTACTTAGCCAAGAGAGAGCCCAAAGTAAGATGAGTAGAAGGCTAAAATGGCTGATGTTCCTTATGCATATGCAGTTGATAGCTTAATGTATGCCATGGTTGTCACACATTTAGATATTGTCTATGTAGTGGGAGTTGTTAATAGGTATATAGAAAATCCTAGAAAGAAGAAATAGGAGGCAATAAATAATATGAAGAAATTCTAGAATGGGACTAAATCTATATGCATATGCTTGAAAAGAAATGACATATTTATTATTGGATATGTAGATGTTAATTTTGCAAGGACTATAGACTCTACGAGGTCTATTAGAGGTTTTCTCTTCACTTTCACGGGTGGTTTAATCTATGTAGCCACGTATGACTTTATCTACCACACTGAGATAGAGTATATTACATCTGCTAAGGCCTCCAAGGAAGCTATATGGCTTACTTTTTTTAGTGAAAGATTTGGGCATTGTAGAAGAGGTGCCAACATTGCACTATGATAGTTAGAGTGCCATTTAGTTGGCATGGAACCCTATCTTTCATGCAAAGACAAAGCACATTAAGCTGAAGTATCACTTCATTAGGGAGGTTCTTAAGGTCAAGTGCATTGAGCTTGTCAAGATCCATATGGATTATAACTATGCTGATCTTCTCACAAAGAGCTTATCTTCTGAGTGGCTTGCACACTGCAGAGTGCTGATGGGCATTGGATAGTACATTTACTTTCTTCTTATACTACCATAAAGGCACATTGTCCTTTAAGTGGAAGGTTATTGGGACACACCTTGTATATATGCACATTGTAAAGTCATATAAGTGAAGATAACAAAGAATGAGGGCACCATTCATTTTGTATCCACATGACTCTCATATTTTCCTCTCTCTCTCTCTCTCTCTCTCTCAACCCTCTTGCACTCCATAGCTTCTACCTTACATCTCTTCATTCTCTCTCTCTCTCTCTCTCTCTCTCTCTCTCTCTCTCTCTCTCTCTCTCTCTCTCTCTCTCTCTCTCTCTCTCTCTCTCTCTCTCTCTCTCTCTCTCTCTCTTTGTCTCTCCAAACCCACATTGTTTATATCACATTTTCTCTCATACAAACAAATGCATACTTTGAACCACATGTGATCTATTTCACATATAGCCTTGTTACGTGTTTTCTCATCTACATGTCAATGTATATGTTTTGGTACCAATTGTCAAGGCTCATATAGATTTACTCCATGATAAATAAATATTTAACACACTTCTATCAAATGGGTAGACATTATGTTCAATACAACATATATAGTAGATCTTATGGTCAGTATATCTATATTTTCAAGTCTATGATTAATGATTATCTTGAAAATTTCCAATTACACCACATTTTACCACATATTTTCATCCATCATTCCAAAATCTCTATTCAAAAATTAATGTGAATCCATATTTATCAAGTAGTGCATCAATATGATAAAGTGGTCTATTTGAGTTCACCCATAATGCATAATAGTTGCTTGTGTCAAAGATTAATGTGAATCCATATTTATCAAGTAGTGCATCAATATGATAAAGTGGTCTACTTGAGTTCACCCATAATGCATAATAGTTGCTTGTGTCAAAGATTAATGTGAATCCATATTTATCAAGTAGTGCATCAATATGATAAAGTGGTCTACTTGAGTTCACCCATAATGCATAATAGTTGCTTGTGTCAACATCTAGGCCATCTTGATCCAATAACAGTAAAGGGGATTTTTGCATTTGTGCACTCTTTAATTTTCCATAATGTATTTAGCTTGTAGCTCAAAGAATATGCAATGCAAAAATTCTTAGAAAGTTGTTGCTAGCAAACTTTTTTCTAGCAAGTGGCTTGAGAACTTGTTATGATATTCGTTTAAGCAAGCAACCAATAAATGTTTAAACAAGTGATAGAGTTTTGAGAACCAATCATAATCTCCACATAGTATTTTGTATCTATACTTTCACTTTCCCAAACATTTGTAGTGCCATATTGACTTGCTACCACTTTCGTGTAAAAGGAGTGAGCACAGTGGTGGATCTTGGCACATGGTTTCGACGTATGTAAGAATAGAGCTAGCTTAAGTAGGGGTAGCTTGTCTCTTGGAAGCAAGGGATCTACTTGTTACAAGTGGAGGGTTTAAGAAGAGGGCTGCAAGTGTTGCAAGTGGAGGGTTTAAGAAGTGGAGGGCTGCAAGTGGAAGATAGAAGAGAGATAGACTTAATGATTAGGTGAGATCACAATGTCTATGGAATGTATTGTTGATTTGGATGCATGAGGGGGGTCTTTATGCTAAAAACAACATATGTTGATGCATATAGGTTAGTTGACCTATTAACATCATTTTTCCACATTTTTCAATATTCTAAAAGCTATATGAGATCTATTTTATTACAAAAACCTTTTTATAATGTTTAAACATTAGTCCACAGTGATAGTTCGCACTTAAAGGCTCCTAGATTACTGTTGACTTTAAATTGTACATATGTTTTGATGGATTTTTCATCTTGAAGTAATTCTCATGTTAGTGAATGCTCAGTTTGTAGAGATTATATGAGCTAAAATTGATTCCAATAGCTATTTTATACTTAGAAGATAGTTGGAATACTTGAGACAGGTTGCAAAAATTTCATATAACTTTGAAAGTGCTGACGTAACATGCTCAACTAAAAATCCCTCATTTGTACAATTAAATGGTCCATTGAGATGTTTTCCTAAGTAATGTTTCTTGGTATTCTTTAGAATAACATGAGATTTATTGCATAGTCACTCTCCAGTCCACTTTTCGATGGAAGGTTTTGACCATACCCATGAGGATTAACCTCAATTCCGCACCCTAAAGTAAGTTAAGGTCACCTATTAGTTTGTTTAGCATTGGTTTTTGCTTATGCTAGATCACTTGTAACGAAGGCAACCCATGTCACACTTGGTTCAAAGAGAGTGAGAAATAAGGGTGATTATAGATATCTAGATTCCTTTTCTGTCACTACAAGATATAGGCCTTATACTGACGTTAAAAGCGACGAAAATGTTAATAAATAAAATTTTCCCCGTTGTTGGAGGGGTTTTTGTCAAAAGGTCGAATCCACCGGGGATCAAAAGTAGAAGGAAGTAGAGATAGGAGATGGAAGAGAAGATAGAGAATACCCAAGTGGTAAACACTACAAAGACAAATCACAATGAATTGAATCAATATGTATTGAAAGAACCTAGAATCTTCGCACTACTTAGAAGCAATCTCCAGGCAGCATTAGATCTCCTAGAGCTTCTTCATAGAACAAAATGTGCATAAAAATTGCAGCTCCTTCTCTGCTCGGAATCCAAATCTGATGGCTCCGTTGGCTCCGAAAGGGGGGTAAAACTCTAGGACACTTTATCATGGATCTCCCAGATCACTCCTTGTTCTTCTTTCAGTTCAATCTGTAGTTTTCAGCATGTTTATAGCGATCGCGACGCGCACGATTTCGTCCATCTGTCCCTCTTATGAAAATCCCATAATTGGCCGAAAAAACAACTAGCTTTTTGCATGACATCCTAATCTAGAAGCTTTTTCTAATTTTTTCTGATTTTTATAATAAATAATATAAAAAATAAGCTAAAATTGTCCAAAAATCTAGTATTTTTGGATAATCCATGCAACTCACACTAGTACTAATGGCTCAGATCACATTGACTCTCTAGATCAATAAAGAAGTTGGATGATGATGCATTCCATACCTTTTCACATTGTGTCCTCATAACACCATGACACCGTCGTCGCAAAAAGTGTCGTTATTGGTGACACCATAGAACAGTTGGTATTAGTGTCATTATCAGCGTTGCTATTTGCATCGGTGTTTGTGTCGGTATTTGCAACGCTGATACCGATGCAAATAACGACACTGATAACGACCCTTTACGACGCTAATAGCAATGCGTGTAATAAATTTACGATGCTAATAGCGACGGTAACAGGGAAAAAAAATTTTGTGGCAGGGCCATGCAAAATAGTTTTAGAAATATATACAATGCTTGTGTAAATAAAGACAAAGTGTACTTAAATCATAATACTGATACATAAAATAAATACATGATTGCATAATGAAAGCGACCAGTACAATCATGGCAAGATACTACTACTACATAGAAAATGTCTACACAGATCACGTGACCAAAAAAGAAGGGTGTGTGAACTCCAGGGATCCAAGGGCGAGCTATAGATCATCGCCATCCGAAACCTCATCCTGCCGCAAAGGAGCATCAAACGGACTCTTCAAAAAAAGAAACAACTACACATCAATCCACCATACAATAATGCATTCTAATTAAACATGGTAACTACAAACAAGAAAGATGAGTCACTTACAGGGCCGCCGCGTCCATACAATCGGTCGATCAATGCAGTGAGACCATGCCTCTCTACATATTGTCTCAAGGCTGGTGGGATCCTAATTTGTAATGGAGTGCTGCAAAGAAAATAAAATACAACTGTTAGAAACACGATTGCCTGTACAAAGGATATTGCAAAAAAAATAAGCAAGCAAAATAAAAGAAAAACTTACAAAGTCCTCCAGATACGTCATGTGGCTAATACTCCCAAGATGATGGACCACTCCGGCCTCTAGTCATGACCTTGCCACCTCGTGCTGCTGTCTCCAACGTCTTGGAGAATCTATAGCCTTCTCCCTGAGTCGGCGCCAATCGTCCACATCTAGCCACTCGAGCTTTGAAGCCTCACTCTTGAGTGCCTTGCTTGTGTCCGATCGTCTATGTGACATATATGCACGCATGCAATCTATCATCCAGCCCGTAGAAAACCTATCTGCTACGGCTGGTATCGGAAACTCCTCATGCAAGGATACTACTATGTAGTCCTTGCTCCCCTCTGGTATGTTCTTCCAATGATCTAAGACGTTGTGCCGAAAAACTTGTTGACACAACTCTCTCATGCGAGCCATCACCCTCCTCCCCTCATCATTCATGATGATGGCTCCTGATCTATCATCTACAAGGTAGGCATGCCCCTTTGGGGTATGCCTAAGATGGATCCTCTCCCACATGTGACCATGCTCCTAGGCATATCCAGGAGACCCCTATACATCTGGTGTACCAATCGAGGTAGTATCTATCGGAGTAGCACCCATAGGGGTGCCACCTTTACGGATGGCTGAGCAAAAGTCGGAGTGAGTGGAGTAAATGCCCCCACAGATGTGACAAATCCCGGAGGTGACGCAACTCTAGCAGAACGACGAGACAGAGACACCGTGTTCTCTCCCTTTCTCTCTCTCTCTCTCTCTCTCTCTCTCTCTCTCTCTCTCTCTCTCTCTCTCTCTCTCTCTCTCTCTCTCTCTCTCTCTCTCTCTCTCTCTCTCTCGTTCCTTCTTTTCTTTTCTCTCTTCCTCTCCCTCTCTCATTTCCTCCCCCTCCCTCTCCCTCTCCCTCTCTTTCTCTCTTTCCCTATTATGTTTAATGTTTTCTCCCCCTCTCTCTCGTTCCTTCTTTCTTTTTCTCTCTTCCTCTCCCTCTCTCATTTCCTCTTCCTCTCTCAATACACATGATTTTTAACAAAAACAAGTAAAAGAAAAAGAGAAAACACAAAAACAAAGCAAGAAGGAACAATGCACTCACCGTAAAGGCCCGAGGATGGATTCGACGGCTCCTCTTCACGACGGTGGCTCCTCTTTGCCCTTCGTACACTTCCTCCTCTTCTTCGCAAACGGCAGCGGCGGCAGTGAGAAGCTTTCCTTCTCCCTGTTTCTCTCTTTCTCTCCCTCTCCCTTTCAAATGCAAGATGGAGTTCGCTCTCCCTTTCGCTCTCTCTTTCGTTTACTCGAGCAAAATAATGTGCTCGGGTTTCGGCCCGCGTTTTTTTTGTCTGAGCACCATTGCTATTTGCGTCACTATTAGACTCAAATAGCAACGCCACTATTTTGTGTTGGAAAACGTTGTCACTATGCCTCCATATCCTTGTAGTGTGTAGGGAATAGTCTCATTTCAGTCCCCTAAAATGGCATGGAGTTAAGGTTCTAGGTAATCTCTACTTGGTCAATGTTTACTTCTAATAAACATATAAAATTGTGGAGAAGCTCTTAGCCTACTAAGACCACCCTGCCTTAGGACAGATCCATTGAGGATCTCACCTTCTTACTTTTCTCATTTGGTCAGCTTTAGTTAACTAATTTCCTATCATACTTATGTTTTAATATATAAAATCAAATTCATTGATTAAGCTTTTAGATCACATGGTTTATTCATGTTGTTTAGGTCACAATGCATAAACAAAAGAAAGAAGCTTTTATTTATCTTGAAGAGTCTTATACATACTTTCACCTTCTAAAAAATAGCTTTTGTTTATCTTGAAGTGTCTTATACAAATTTTCACCTTCTAACCATATGGAAGAACAACTTAAAGGTCTTATTTTCACCAAGATTCTGCTTCTAACTAGTAAGAGGGCTCTCAAGAAGTCCATCTTGAGCCATGTAGGGGTGGGCGGCTCCTAGGAGCTTAAGGGGTTTACTATCCAGAGCCCTCTACCACCCTTACTCCTACCCAAAGGTTCCCTATAGAGTAGCCTCTCGCTATCAGAGCTAGTCTAAGCCCTTCAAGGTAGTAAAATATCAACCCTCTAGGTGCAAGGTACCATAGCTAGCCTTGAGGAACACAACTCTTTTATCTTATCGTGAATTTGATTCAATTAAGATCCTAAACTATACAAGCATATCTTTTTAAGTGAGCCAAGTAATCTTCTACAAAAGCACCATTGAAACCACAAACAAGATGGCAATTAAAAGTAGGATGGTTTAACTTAGTAGGTATTCTTTCAACCTTCCAATTTGGTTTCTCTTTCCTTGAAAGTTTCTAGGATTTTCAAAACCTTGAGCTAATAGTCTCCCCAATTGAATATTTCCTTGGCTACAATCAACTTCTTTAATTTATTTAGGTCTTTGATTGCAATTCCTTTTTGTCTAAATGTCTTGTTGAAGATTGGATGACCAATCTAATTGCAAGCCTTGGTCAAGAGGTTAGTTTTCTATGTGTTGATGCAATGGCTAAGTCTTGGCTTAGCTTATGAAAGCTAATTCAAACTTTGGACTCCTAATGCAAACATACTTTGCTAAGTAAGTTATCAAAGTGTACCATTTTTGTAAATTTTAGGCTTCCAATATTTTAGGAGAGGATAGATAGGCTCCTAATTTGCCTCTTCGAATAAGGATCATACCTCCTTTGTGTGGTCTATGTGAGCCTATCCTAGTTATCCTAAAGTCCCTCAACTAACTAAATATGTATATCACAAATTTTACCCAAGAATTTTATCATATTTAATAATTTTTAATAACATGTGTACTTCATTCTATGCATTATGTATTGTTTATTCCTTTTAAAAATAGATCTTTATGTAAATTATCTAGTTGATGTTCTTAAATTTAGTGTTTGATCTATTTCTTGATGTACTTTGATTAAATACAACTATCTTTTATTTTTTTACTAATATCATTTTCTGCTCTCTTAATTTATTTGTTTAGAAAACATAGAAAACTCTAGTGTTTTCATTTTTTTAATGCTTCCTTTCTCTCAAATTAATAATTTAAATTAATAATTTCTATTTTATATCTTCATTCTTTTATGTCAAAATTTATTCCCTAAAACTATGAAAAATTTATTTATGTTTCCATCTTTTAAACAAATTATAAATTTTATGGAAATAACCTGGGATTGATTCACAAGTGATGCCATGTTATCCATGCTTGAGCCTGTATTCATAGTTCTAGTGCTTCTTGCTCTAGAGCGTTGCTTCTTCGAGGCCATCATAGATGTGGAACCTCTTGCTTGCTAGGCTCCCAACTTTAGCTATGAAACTATACTTAGTGTATTTTTTGGCCTAGCTTTGGACACTTTCTTTTGAAGTGGCTAAGCTCATTACAATGGAAACACCTTGGTGCTTCATTATTGCCAACAATAGGTATAAAGTTTCCAACTGCTTTTGTTTTGGCCTCTTTCTTTGACTGGCTTGGTGTTGTCCTTAGATCCTTTTGACATAACCATACAATCCTTTGCATGGAGAACTCTATTCCCAAATTTTAACACTCTAGATTTTGTTTTAAGCTCCTAGATTATTAGCTTAGTTTGAATTAATGTGTATTGTAAATCAAATGGGTGTATTACTTTGAGGCGAGTATGTAGTGGAGGGTTTAGTCCATAGTAAAACTTTGGCATTTGTTGGGAGATATCCATGGGTAGGGTGTATTTCAAAAGCGGTAGAAATCTAGAATAGTAGGCTTCTAAGATTAGCCCAAATTACTTCAGATAAAATAATTCATTCATCTTTAAGGTGGTACACTGGCAAGATGTATTGCCCATGTATAGCCTCCTTCAGCTTCTTCTAGGTGATGATTACTTGGAAACCCCTTGGTCCTTAGACCATTGTTTCCACCAAAGCTAGGCTTCACCTGTGAGCTTTAACTTAGCTATCATTACCTGATTAGGAGGAGTAGTTTCTACAGTAGCAAAGTAATCTTTCATGGACTCAATCCAAACTTCCACTTCAGATTCAACATATTTTCCTTTGCCATCAAACTTGGGCAGCTTGATTTTCTTGAGAATGAATTTCTCATCTTGCCTTTCAGCCGAGGTGCGTGTAGGCATAGAAAGTAGGATAACTTGGGAATAAAAATCTCATACGATTAGATGTACCTCTTGCCAATGGTAACTTTTCATCTCTCTCTTAAGACTTTCAGTACTACTCAACTTTATAATTTTAAGTTTACAACAAGAGTTTAGAATGAAAATGCACCATTTTGAAAGGAAATCAATACCTTTTTTTATTAGTCACAGTTGTGATAATGCTAGCCATTTTTATTGCTTTGTATAGATGGATAGCAAGAAGATATTGGCTCCTTTTATTCATAGCCCAAAGGCTTACAACTTCAAGGTAGAATCTTAAGGATGATAATTAGCTAGATCAATAGAATAATAGCATGGTGGTTCATGGTGGAAGTCTGTACTGCAAAGGAGAGTCAAGAAGACCTTCTATATGGAAAATCCATAGTAATGTGAATGGGCCTTTAGTGACTCTCTTAGGGTTGTGTTTATACAAGTTCAACAAAAAAGGGTTACTTCATCATAAACATACGAGTCTAGGCAAATGGCTTGACTACGAGTGTACAATGTGGGATTTTTTCTTGATGGAGTGATTATGAAAGCAATTACAACCTTCAAATTATCCATCCATTGAATTATTTTAAAGTTTTTCTATATATAGTGAAAACAATCAGCATTTGTGTAATAATAGCACCCATCCTAGACCCATCTTCTTTCTTGGTACAATGGGGATGAATCATACAACCAGTCTAGGATGCACATTATGTCTCTCCACCATCTATAGTCAAAGGAGTGCATCACCAATTTGAACATGGCTCGAAACACTACAAAACAATCCCAAGCCTCCATGATAGTATTGAAGTTACACCCACCTTAGCACAAGAAAACTTCTTCAATCCCTAGCTTAAATCAATAACTTTTCATAAGTTTTTACCACACAATACTAACTCCATTTTACGTTGTGATGCCATGTTTAATGTGCCCAACTAAAAAGCCCTCAACCTCATAATTTAGTGATCTATTGAGATGCTTTTCTAACCAACACCAGTTGATGCTCTTTAGAATAATGTAAATTTTGTTGCTTAAACTCTCTGAAGTCCACTTTGCAACAAAAGGTTTTGACTGAACCCATAAGGATCAACCTAAGTTGAAAGCTCCTAAAGTTAAGGTCACCTATCGGTTTGTCTAATGTCAAATTTCAAGTGTCTGCTTGTGCTAGATCACTCATACCGAAGTTAACTTGTGTTATAATTAGTTTAAAGAGTGTGAGAAATGAGGGGGAGTATAGGTGCATTGACCCCTCTACCATAGGGTATAGTCTCACTCTGGTCGCCTAAAACAACATGAAGTCAAGGTTCTAGCTAATCTCTACTTGGTCAATACTTCTAATAAACATATAAAATTGTGGAGAATCTCTCGGCTCACTGAGACCACCTTGCCTTAGGATAGATCCATCTAGGATCTCGCCCTCTTGCTTTCCTCAATTGGTCAACTTTAGTTAACTAGCTATTACACTTATGTTTGAACATATAAAATTAGCTTCATTAATTAACCTTTTAGATCACAAGTTTTGTTCACATAATTTAGGTCACAACACACAAAAAAAGAAAATAATCATTTAAAAAAGAGCTTTTATTTATCTTGATGAAGAGTCTTATATAAAATTTCACCTTTTGCTCATACAAAAGAACAATCCGAAGGTCTTATTTTCATCAATATTTTGCCCCTAATTAGTAATAAGACTCTCAGAAAGTCCATAATGAGTCATGCAGGGGTTGGACAGTTCCTAGGAGCCTAAGGAGTTTACTAGCTAGAGCCCCCTTGACACCCTTATCTCCTCTTACTGAAAGGTTTCCTCTACGAAGCGACCTCTCGCTATACCTGTTGATTCAAGCTCTCTCAAAGGTAGTAAATGACCAACCCCCTTGGTGTAGGGTCCCATAGCTAGTCTTAGGGGAGATCTAGTGTGATTCTTTTATATTGTTTCAAATTTGATTTAATCAGGATCCTAAACTATACAATCATATCTTTCTAAGTATGTCAAACAATCTTTTGCAAACACTATTGAAACCATAATCATATCTTTCTAGGAGCCTTGGTTGAGAGGTTAGTTTTCAATATGTTGATGTAATAACTAAGTCGTGGCTTAGCTTATGAAAGCTAAATCAAACTTTGGAGTCTCCTAGTATCAACTTACTTTGCTTTACATTTGCAATATTTTGGGAGAGGATTGATAGGCTCTTGAATTTTCCTCTTCAAATAAGTATCATGCCTTCTTTCTTATGTGGGTCTATGTGAGCCTATCCTAGTTATCCTAAGGTCCCTCAATTGACTCAATATATATATCACAAATTTCACCCAAGATTTTTTTTTGGGGTAAAGGCACATGTGCCTAGTCGCCCGTGTGCTGATAGTACCTGCACCTGCACATTGTAAGTGACAGATGCACATCATTGTCACTTCATTCTTTATTCTTTTAGTGATATTTGAATAAAGGAAAAGCTGTCATACATTGTGACTATTGGAGTTCCCACATCTTGAGTCTCTCTCTTTTCTTGCTCTCTTGCTCCATCCACCATAGCTCACATCTCTCTTGCTTTGGCTTGGGCTTATCCCTTCAACTGGTATTAGAGCCACATTCTCTGTGGGCTTGAGCTTAATCTGGCATTGCTTCAACTCTCATTCCAGTTACCTGCAGCAGGGTTTCACCATTGGTAGCCATAGCTCCACCTCTTGAGGTTCATATTGAGCTCATTGCTCTAGGACTTCGCAAGACCTATTGGGGCTATCTTAGGGAAATCTTGAGCCTACATTGAGCTTATTTTAGGGATTATTTAGCTCAATATTCAAGGTCGAAAATGTAAACACGTTTTTTCTACTGTGACCACTTTCAAGCACTCGTGCTTGCTCAACCACTCCTTGGCATTGGACAAAGGCGTTGGCATCCTCCCAGCATTGATCATTAACATTGAGCATTGGTTTTAAGTCATTGAGCTTTAGCTATTAATTGTGCAAACAAGGCAGCATGCTATCAAAATAATTTCCGTTGTAAGATGACATCATAATAGGTGAAATTCACTAGATAGTTGCATCGTAAATTACCAAAAACGTCTTGCAAGAATTCATGCATAGAGTGCATTGTTCCTTGCACAAGTTCTTGCTTAAAATGCATTTCAGAGGACATTGAAAGAAGAAAGTGCATCTCCATATGGCAAGATGGATTTTAAGGTACATGTAATAATCTGCAGAAAAGATTAAAGTGCAGCTAGACTCATACAATGATCACATAAAGTTAGATCACTCAAGAAGGTTATAGATCGTATAAGTACTTTTACCTGGAGGATAATGTTAAGATTGCATGCATAGAAAGTACCTTCGCATGTGTGGCATAAAATAACGCATGGATTAAATCAAAATCGTAAGCATTGAAATGAAGGCATGGCATTATGTTGCGTGCATTAAAGTCGTTGGGAAAATTCAATGTTGTTTGTAATTTACCAAATGGGACTGAGATCCATAGGACCCATGTCAAAGTCCTTGGTGACTTCAAGAGGGATAGGTAAAAGCTTAAGCGCCTGTGAGTATTATTAAGAGGGCTTAAGAAGATTATACTTAAGACGGAGTAGGAACTGTTCTAAATAGAACTATCTTTATCAACCATGGACACTCTTGATCAATTAAGATCAAAGATAAAGGTACATAGGTACTCCGAGGGATCTAGGAGATAACCAGCAAGTTGACCAACCAAGGACAACGGGGTTGACCATGATCTACTTTACAAGGAGACCTAAGGTAATGACAATTAGGGTCGGTAGGGTACAAACCCTAACCCAAAGATAAACGGGAAACAAGCAACCTAGCTTGCCAAGCCCTTGGAATCTCGCCAAGTCGCGAATGATCCAGGATCAAATGCTGGGAGCATTCGGGAAGAAGGAATCACACCTTAGCAGTTGGTCATACAAATGACCTCCGAAATGATCGTGATTGTACACTTAGGTACATTGTTTGAACTTCCTTGCTCAAGGAACTAATTCAAGACAAAACACTTAATGCTTCAGGTTAAAATTCTAGAGGGAGAGGCAGGTTCAGTTACCTCCGACTGTCTGCTTGGCCCTATCCAAGGGGGTTGTTAGCCGCGCCGGGTATATGGACCGAACCCACCGCGAGAGGTCTCTCCATGGGTGCTGCTTGGAGCGGGAGGACGCTTGGGTGCCAAGGGAGGCTCTGGCTGTAAATTCCTTGCCTTCGAATCCCGTAGAAGAGGTTGACATGACTTGAGATGAGATCTCAAGGCCCGTGTACTAGTCTACGGGCGGAAACTTGGAGCAGCAATCCTGCTGATTGCTGGGATAGCCTTCAGGCATGATACTTGATGTATTTCGAGACTATTATAAATAAAGATCAGATATTTGAAAAAGGAACCTGCTTGACATTGTTTTTGTGTCAGTGCCTAAGTTACGTGAAGGAACCTATGTTTAAATTGATTAACTAAGGAAGCTGCTTTTGCATGTCAAACATAATGTGGTAGGTAATTAGATAACTAAGCAAACTGAGGAAAGTGCGGTGGACATGACTTGGGTCCATCCTACGGAAGGGTGGTCCTAGTTAGCTGGGAACTTTTCTCAAAAGACGTGAAACGAGACTGAGAAGACCTAGCGTCAGTAGAGTTAGAATCCCAATTTATGCTGTTTTAGGGGAACAGAATGGGACTATGCCTTATGGGCAGGGAGGTTGAGCTTTGCATCCCTCTTGTTTCCCATTCTCCATGAACCAAGTGCAGCATAAATCCACTTCGACTCTGTTGTTCCTATGCAAAGTGGTTCATCTGGAGCCCGACGCCAGCTACTTCCTAGAGACTTTTCTGATAGGAAAGAAACCCTGACTTCAGGTCGGTCCTAAGTGGGAACGACCGGATACTTCCACTCGGGGCAGACTCGGGAAGACCTAGATTGCAAACCTTGTGACATTCCTTGTGAGTGCCAGGTGACGCTTTCTAGACTCTCTTCCCGATGGGCTACTATGACGTGTCCCACAAGTGGACGAGCGGACACATTACAATTGGTATCAAAGCAAACCAATGAGATCTAAAGGTGGTAAGGGAACTTACTGAAGGAAAATAAAGGGAATAAGGGGATAAACAGGGGAAGGTGAGTAGAATAGAGAAGTGTTTTTTGTTGAAAACATTTCTTTACTCACTTATTGATGTTGGGTTGCAGAGTCACGAAGCATGGAGCAAGTTCTTGGTGTTCTTGGTGTTCCAAGTCATGTTCATGACTTCATTGCACACTTCAAATTATTGCCAGAGGCTTGGCATGATGGATATTCTAGACCGCATCTATAATTCTTCGCCCCTGTATGCAGAGCAGAGATGGATGGGAGACTTAGGAATATATTACATAGGAGCCCATCGACTCGCGTACCTTCAGACCAACTTAAAGAGAATCAAGTGGATGGAGGATTTAAAGATCATGAAGTTGTTCATCTTTATCAAAGCTCCCGTAAACGCAACTTTGCACGTTAGTGGTTGAAAAGTCAAGCAAAACAAGTATGTCTTTGAAGAAGTGACCTGGGTGATCTCTGCTGACAGGATCAAGGTGTTAGGGCGCTATGAGAAGAACGGGTATCAAAGGAAGGGATACCCCAAGCTTCCTATGACTTACCGTTTCTTGAAAATCCATGACCCCACTCCATATTATTATTCCGTCCCTGTAACCAATTGTACCACACTCCTATTTTCCCCAAACTGATGTATCAATCAGCCTGTCCTACTTATCCAAAATAAATGTACTCAAGGGGTTATGCCTTCATAAATAAATAAGACTTTTTACAATTGTCTATCTTGATTGTAAATGCTAGCTAAGGTGTTAAGTGATTAAATCACCTAGCTAAAAAGTTGTGCTAGTCATATTAACGTAATATGGGGACGTATGATAAGATGTTAACGTAAAGAATCTTATGTTCAGACGCAACCCCAAGTGTAGGTTCCAAATCTGACTCCTGCACTAAGTCCAGCTGTGGTTCAAGAGAAGAAGTTCCTCCTCAAACAAATTAAGCCACCCGAGTCTGATGGTGGCAAGGGAAGGACTGTTCAAGCCGACGCCGAGATCTGGATTGAGTCCATGGAGGACTATTTTGAGGTAGCAGGAACTGCACCTGCTAACCAAGCCATGACCGCCAAACTTAAGCTAACAGGCGAAGCGAGACTTTGGTGGAAATAGTGGTGCAGAGACCAAGCAATCTCGGAGGGGACAATCACCTGGGATAAGCTTAAGAAAGCTGTGCGAGGGAGGTATCTGCCACCTGCCTATTGCACACAAAAGATGAATGAATTCTATGACTTGAAGCAGCTAGGATTATCCCTAGAAGCATATTATTCGAAGTTTGTTTTACTCCTAAAATATGCACCTCCAATGGATATGACACAACAGGTGTCAAAATTCTGTGCTGGGTTGAATCCACCCATAAACACTCGATTGGAATCAATGCGCCCAACGAACCTACAAGACACACTCATTCAAGCTACTCCAATAATACAAGAGGTGCAGACTAAACCAAGGTACAACAAGATTTGGCCTTACAAAGATCAGAATGAGGGTATGTCTATGGCTCAGACTAAGAGAGTGTAGGGTTAGAATCAAGGCCAAAGAAAGAAAGGTAGGGCCAATGCTATCAACAACTTTGTTCCAACACAAAGTAATGATCGCAACCCATGTTGCTTCCATTGCAACGAGCCCGAACACTTCAAGAGGGAGTGCCCCAAGCTTGGCAGAGGGCATCACCAAGGGCGATTCCAAGGTCAAAATAGAGCTGCTCATGGCCAAGGAACCACTGTTATGGCCAGAGGGAGAACCTCCAGTGTTTCCAACAAGGAGCTGGATAATGAAGAAGATCTATCCATGGATGCTGACATTGAGAGGGCAACGGTTCACGCCACTCTTCACAAGAAGGGTCCAAATCGTCAATTCTCAGTGATTCAAACTCCATCAGAATATCAAGGTAAAAGCTTCAAAACCCTGATTGACTGTGGCAGTACACAATCCTTCATTTCACCAATCTGTGCAAAAAGATTAGGGATAGCCACAATAGATGCACCTACCTTACTTGTGGAATTAGCAAATGGTCATGAAGTCACTTGTACTAGGCAAACTACTAAGGTGAAATTCCTACTGGTTGGGAAGCCAACTTCTGTGAGATTCAGGGTAATGAACCTAGGTGTCCATGAATGTTTACTTGGAATGGATTGGCTAATACCCAATGATGCCCACATCCACTGTGGAAAGGGCCAAGTCTCCTTCCGAAATTCTGAAGGGAAACTAGTCATGACTCAAGGCGAGGCTGATAAGCCAAAAATACAGTTGGCAAAAGCAACACGGATAATAAAAGGTTTTCAAAAGGGTCTACCTGTCTATCTGATTAAACTAAATAAGCTAGATCAGAATCAGGAATCTAGAGAAGAACCTTCATGGTTCAAGGAGCGAAGATCTTCTCAAAGATAGATCTCAGATCTGGATATTATCAGATAAGGATCAAAGAAGAAGACATCCCGAAGACTGCATTTAGTACAAGGTATGGACACTTCAAATTCCTAGTGATGTCATTCGGGCTGACGAATGCTCCTGCTAGCTTCAACAGGTTAATGCAGGATATCTTTAGGCCCTATCTTGATGACTTCGTACTCGTCTTTTTTGACGATACCCTAGTCTACTCAAAATAGGAAAAGGATCATGAACCCCAACTTCGCATTGTTCTTGAAACAATGAGAGCACACAAGCTTTATGCCAAGAAGAAGAAGTGCGCATTTTTCAAGCGACAGATTGAATATCTGGGATTCATTGTATCAGCAGGCAGAAGGAATTTCAGTAGATCCAGCTAAGGCCAGAGACATTGTGGAATGGCCAACACCAACTTCTGTCAAAGAAATACGAAGTTTTCTTGGGTTGATGGGATGGTACAGAATTTTCATCAAAGATTATGCTTTGATTGCAGAACCTCTGACTGATCTACTAAAGAAGCAAGTAGCAATTGTATGATCACCTGCTGAACAAACCAGCTTTGACAAACTAAAGCAAAGCTTAGTATCAGCACATACCCATCCTGAAACTTCTTGATCTTAGTAAGGAGTTTGAAGTGGTAACTGATGCTAGCGCACTTACTTTAGGATGTGTACTTATGCAAGAAGGTCATCCCGTAGCATATTCTTCAAGAAAATTGAAGAGCCATGAAAGGAATTATGCTACCCATGACTTGGAGCTATTGGCTGTCATCCATGCTCTCAAACTTTGGAGACATTACTTGCTAGGTAACAAATTTTCCTTAGTAACGGACCACAAGAGTCTTAAATGGATCTTCACCTTGAATGAGCTCAATATGAGGCAACGTCGATGGATCGAAGTGCTGGAAGAATATGATTTTGAAATCAAATATAGGCCTGGAAAAGAGAATGTGGTTGCCGATGCACTCAGTCGCAAGGCATTTCTAAATTCTCTCATTTTGCAAGCTCCATCAACAGCAAGGTCTCTAGCCACAAAGGTATCAATGCCAAACAACCTGATTCTTGAGCTAGCAAAAGAAGAGACATATCATGACCCAGTCTATCAGAAGATGCTAAGGGAGATCCCCATCAAGAATCAAGACCCGAAGCTAAAGATGAAGTATCAAGAATTCTTTGTCAGTAGTGGGCTTGTCTACTTTAGGACAAGATTATGTATCCCTGCAAGCCAAACTCTCAAGCAGAAGATACTTTGGGAAGCCCATGACTCCCCTTTCTCAAGACATCCTGGTTATGCCAAGACCCTTAATGCAGTCAGAAAAAGCTATTATTGGAAAAGGCTCAAGGGAGACGTACTCAAATATGTCACAGAATGTTTATCTTGTCAACACATTAAGGCAGAACATGTTAAAATGCATGGGAAATTGCAACCACTTGAAATTCCCCAAATGAAATGGGAGTTCATTAGTATGGACTTCATTGTTGGCTTACCCCAAGTTCAGGGAGGATATAACTCTATTATGGTTGTAGTAGATATGCTCACCAAGGTCGCACATCTCATCCCTATCAAGACGAACTATAAAGCTTCAGACATCGCAAGATTATTCATCAAGGAAATATTCAAACTTCATGGGTTACCTAGAAGAATCATTAGTGATCGTGACTCTCTTTTCACATCACACTTTTGGAGGGCTATCTTTGAGGCTATTGGAACTCAACTCTGTTTCTGTATAGCTTACCATCCCCAAACTGATGGTCAAACAAAACGAGTCAATCAAGTCATTGAAGATATGCTTAGGGCATACTGCTGTCGCAAACCCAAAAAGTGGATTCAATACTTACCACTGGTTGAGTTTGCCTACAATGCTTCTTACCAACAGAGTATTCAGATGACCCCTTTCCAAGCATTGTATGGGCATGATTGTTGTATCCCTTTGAACTTCTCAGATCCAACTTTGAGGGTAGAAGCTTCAAGGCAGATGCTAGAAGACATGGACGATCAAATCAAATCAATAAGACAAGACATTCAGGCTGCCAAGGATAGACAGAAAGCTTACGCTGACTTGAAATGGCAAGACAGATCCTTCGTCGAAGGTGATATGGTCTTCATCCGTGTACGCCCTAAAAAGAGTTCACTGTCCTTAGGAGAGTACAAGAAGCTAAGTCTGAGGTATTGTGGACCTTATAAGATCACTGTTGGGGTAAAGGCGCCTCCGCCATGTCGCCCCGTGTATTACTACACTGACAGTACCCGCCACTGCACACTGCAGGTGGCGGGCACCCATCACGTCACTTTATTCTTTACATTCATTTTAGTGACTAGTAAATAAAGGAAGGCCCGGTCACACATTGTGACTGTTTGGTATCAGAGCTTGGCTTCCTCTTGCTCAAGCTCAACTTGGTGCTTCTCTACCTTCGCATCGACTCCCTTCACGCATTGGATCTCCATCTTGGCAGCCATATCCGATCTCCCCGAGCTCCCGTCACTCCCCGGCTTCCTGAGCACCTTCCCGGCCTATTGAGGCACCTTCAAGGCATTGGTACCGAGGTATTTGATCATTCTTTTCAGGGTTTTTTTTCAATCTATAGGTTGCAAACAGCAAGGGCAGCCATGGCTTCAAACCTTTGAAGCTTATTCCCCAAATATTGTGCCTTACACTTTTATCAAGGCTCAAAGAGGCTTGTCATAGGCCTTTGATAGGCCCTTCTTGAGCCCCCTATTACCCCCTTTCAGCCCATGTGGAGCAGCAGCAAGTTCAGCACCAACAGGGCAGATTGCGCCATTTTTTCCAGGCTGTTAGCACTCGTCTACTTCAGCTCCACACTTGGCTATTGCTTCTTGCTCTCTACCTTGATCAAGAGGGCTATTAGACTTCATGTTTGATGTCATTCAAGCTTTGGGCATTGGTCTTGATCATTCCGGGCTGATTTCTTCAGATTTGGGACTGTCATAAACTATCATAACAGGCTGAAAACAGGGCATCACCATTGGCATTAGCATTTGTTGCTTACACTCCATTCCGGTTGTGCTATTTGATGCCCTTATGCGGCCTACATGATGCCTAGTGCCTTGGGAATATATGCACATGATTATGCCATGATTTTGGCCTGAAATATTGGCTGATTTGGGACTGTCATTTACTGTTACACAGTGCTTGAAACAGGGCAGCCACACTTGGCATTGGTATTTTATGCTTATACTCTACTCCGGTTACCTTTTTTGATGCCCGTATGCGGCCTACATGATGCCTAGTGCCTTGGATGTATTTGAGCATTTCCGACTCAGTTTGATCATTTACTTGGTTGCTATCTAATGTCATTGAGTTTTGGAATTACGTATTGCTCATTGGTTGCTTCCATCAATTGCTTCATGTATGTCATGCTCTTGGGATGCATATGACGCATTGACTTGGTCACTTGTCACTGGTACTTTGTCTTGGGTTGCTTGAGCCCTTGAGCTCATTTGTACGCCTTTTGTGCCAGTGGGAGCATCTTGCATGCTTACTTGACCTTGAGCAGGGATTACATGCTATTGGAGCAGTCTATGTCATTGAGCAGTTACAGATGTATTGAGACTTTGGAATTATACTCCGACAATTGGATGTTGCATTGAGTATATGTCTTGGTTCACAGGATGCTTATGAGATGAGTCTCAGTTTTGGATCTGCTTTCTTTTGAGCAGACACCTATTTGTGTCAGGTTTTGGCAGTTGGTTCTACATTTTGCCTAGATTGTCTAGGGGTGTGCCTCTTACTGGCAGATGCTATTTGACATCTCTCGGTGTTATGCTCATGTATTTTCACTGTCATTTGTCTTTGCTTTGTCCTCTTTATGCTGGCTTTGGACCTAGCATTGTTTAGTTGACATTAGATCCAGTTTTGGGACAGTTTGCTCTCATTATTGCAGTTCTGAAATTTATTACAGCAAGCATTTATTGGTGGACTGAGCAGTATTTTTTATGCTGAAATATCCTGATTTGGTATACCGCACCTAGTACTAAGTGGGCAGCATCTTTTGGCACACTTTTCTTGCCATTTGGAGCTCATTTCAGTGGATTTTGGGCATTTTCTGCAGTAAAACAACTAGCAGTTTTACATTGTCTGTGCATTTCCAGCCTGCATTATGGCATCCTCTTCGACTGATAATGCCATATTTAACATCACAAAGTTGAATGGTACCAACTACTCTTATTGGAAGAGTCAAATTTGGCAGGTCTTGGTGCAGAAATCACAGATTAAGCCACTTCGGTTGAGCGGGGAGCAGCCTGAAACTATGGACAATGACGACTGGCTTGAACTTGATGAGCTATGCAAGTCCACGATTGTATTGTCTCTCACTGAACAAGTACATTATAATGTATTTGAGGAAGCACAGAGTGCATGGGATCTATGGAATAAGATCAAGAATCTTTATGATAAGAAAAGTCCGGCGAGTTAGATGTACTGGTTGAAGTAGCTTATGGATCTGCGCATGAAGGATAATGCGACTATGTTTGCTCACTTGAGCCAGTTCCATGCTAAACTGAAGAACCTGACTTCGCAGGATATCACCTTTGGAGAGGAAGTAACTCCTCTTTTCTTGCTTGGGACTCTGAATGAGTCATGGGATGTATTCCGCACTGCCCTATGTGCCTCTAGTGCTACTCTGAAACTGAATGATGTTGAGAGTGCTCTTCTGCAGGAAGAGGTTAATCGCAAAAACTTGGATGCCTCTCTGTTTCACATGCTTTGACAGTTAGAGGCAGGAATGACAGGAATGATCGTGGTCATGGCCGTGGCCGTGACTCGCAGAAGGGTCAGTCTAAATCTCGTGGAAAGTCGCATAGTAAGTCGCGTGGGCACAACGCTAATGTGACTTGTCATCATTGTGGGAAAAAGGGCCATATTAGACCACAGTGTCATGAGTTGCGCAATGAGAAGCGCAAGGATAAGGGAAAAGAGAAAGTGCAGGAGAAGTCCTCTGATCGCAGCATAGTACCTGCGAAGTCCAGCGTCAAGATTGAGGAAATTAATGTCACGCAAACCGAGGATTCCGATGGTGGTGATGAGTTCATACTTGCAACTAGTTCTTTTGATGCCTCACACTTGACTAAGACACCTAGTATGTATGCACAGTGCTGGTTATTGGATTCAGGTGCGTCCTTCCATGTGACGCCTTACCGTGAGTGGTTTCACTCTTACTGTACTGTATCTGGATCAGTCAGACTTGAAGATGACAGGTCTCTTGATATTGTGGGCTGTGGAGATATTTAGTTGCAGTATTCCACTAGCAGTTCCTTTTTGCTCAGGGATGTACGTCATGTATCTGCACTTACACGCAGTCTTATATCTGTAGGACAGTTGGATGATGCAGGGTTTCATGTCTGTTTTGGGGATTCTGCCTGGAAGATTACCAGAGGCAAACTTGTGCTTGCTAGAGGCGCCAAGGCTGGCAGCCTCTATCCTCTTGTTGTATCTGGGTCTTCTGTAGACCATGTTTTGGCAGTGGGCTCTATCCCACATGTATTACTTTGGCATGCCCATTTAGGGCATATGTCCTTGAAGGGAATGAAAATGTTATCTTGTTTGCAGTATCTTCCGCCTTTGAACTATGCACGTTTTGACTCGTGTGATCATTGCCTTTATGGTAAGCAGAATAGGTCTACGCATAATAAATCGGATAGGCCATGCATGAGTGAGCCCTTGGCTTTGGTGCATTCAAATGTTTGTGGGCCCATGCCATGTATGTCTATGGGTGGCGCAAAGTACTTTGTTACCTTCATTGATGATTTTTCTAGGAAAGTGTGGGCTTATTCCATAAAGCAAAAGTCCGATGTCTTGGCAGTCTTTCAGCGTTGGCTTGCTCTTGTTGAGAACCAGACTGGGTATAGGCTGAAATGCCTTAGGATTGACAATGGGGGAGAATATGTCTCATTTGCTTTTGAGCAGTTTTGTGATGACAGGGGTATTAAGCGTCACTTGACCGCCCCTTACACCCCCGCCCAGAATGGTTTGGCTGAGCGCATGAACAGGACTATTCAGGAGCGTGTCCGCTCTATGCTTAGCCATGCAGGCCTACCACAGAGCTTTTGGACTGAGGCAGTTAGTACGGCAGTGCATGTCATAAACCGATCGCCTTCTAGTGGATTGGATTTCCAGGTTGCAGAGGAAGTTTGGGCTAGTAAGCCATCCTCTTATGCGCATCTCCGTGTCTTTGGATGTGCGGCATTTTGCCATGTGCCCAAGGACAAGAGGAGTAAGTTGGATCCAAAGAGCATTAAATACATCTTTCTTGGTTATGGTGATTCAGGAGAGATGGGCTATCGCCTATGTGATCCGCAGGCGCGAAAAATAGTACGCAGCCATGATGTAGTCTCCCATGAAGACAAGATGCACAGGCAGCCTGAGAAGGTGGTTGAGATCCGCAGAGTGATCTTTCAGGAGGAGCCTAGAGCTCCTGCACAGTCAGTTGGACAGCCTGCAGCTGCAGCAGATGCTCATGGTCAGGGTGTTGGACAGGCAGTTGGGCAAGCAGTAGAGCCTGCAGTGAGACAGTCTGCTAGAGATAGATGTCCACCTGATAGATTTCAGCCCTCTATGCATTATGTTTTGGTTACAGATGCAAGAGAGCCTTTCACTTATGATGAGGCTATGCGCAGGGGTGACAGTTACTCCTAGGAGAGGGCTATGCAGTCTGAGATCGACTCCTTGCATAAGAATGAGACTTGGGATTTGGTTGCCTTGCCTAAGGGCAAGAAGGCTTTGCCATGCAAGTGGGTGTACAAGTTGAAAAGTACCCCTGGACACCCCAAGCCGGCATACAAGGCTAGATTGGTAGCTAAGGGTTTTAAGCAGGAGCATGGTGTAGACTTTGATGAGGTCTTTTCTCCTGTGGTTAAGATGACCACCCTACACTTGGTCTTGGCTTTGGTTGCTCAGCTTGACTTAGATCTATATCAGATGGATGTCAAGACGGCTTTCTTACATGGGGACTTGCATGATGAGATCTATATGGAGCAGCCTAAGGGTTTTGCAGAACCTGGCAAGGAGCACCTAGTGTGCAAGTTGAAGAAAAGTTTTTATGGCTTGAAGTAGGCACCTAGGGAATGGTATCATAAGTTTGATGCCTTTATGCAGTCACAGGGCTACAGCAGGAGTGCTATGGATCCGTGTCTTTACACGAAGAAAGCCCGTGATGGTTCATTGCTTATTTTGGTACTCTATGTGGATGATATGCTGATAGCAGGGAAAGCTCATGATGAGCTAGATGCTCTTAAATCTCAGCTGAAGAAGAGCTTTGAGATGAAGGATTTGGGACAGGCCTCTCACATCCTTGGTATGCACATTAGACGCGACAGGCATCAGGGACTCCTCTACTTGTCACAGAGAAAGTATATTCATAAAGTCCTTGAGCGCTTCCCCATGCAGGACGTAAAGCCTATTGGCTGTCCATTGCCTTCTTATGTGAAGGTATCACAGGCCGATTGTCGGTAGACAGATGAGCAGAGGGCCGAGATGGCCCAGATCCCTTATGCTTCAGCCGTGGGCAGTTTGATGTATGCCATGATAGCCACTCGTCCAGATATTGCCTTTGTAGTTGTTGTGGTACGCTATATGGCTACACCTGGCAGGAAACATTGAGATGCCGTGAAGGGTATCATGAGGTACTTGAAGGGCACAACAGATATGTGTATTTGCTATGGCAGCCAGGATACAGGGGTCGTGGGGTACACTAACTCCGATTACGCAGGACATGCAGATAGTAGGAAGTCCACTTCTGGCTATGTATTCACCTATGCTGGAGGTGCTGTCTCTTGGATGTCCAGGGTTCAGAAGTGTACGACTTTGTCTACCACTGAGGCCGAGTATGTTGCAGCCACTGAGGCTTGCAAGGAGGCCAAATGGCTAGACCGTCTAGTTGCTGACCTTGGGATTGATGCTATACCTACACTGCATTCGGATTCTATGAGTGCCATTCAGTTGGCTAAGAATCCGATCTTCCATGCGAAGACGAAACACATTGATGTGAGGTATCACTTCATACGTGGTGTCGTGGAGGACAAGTCTGTTGACCTTGTCAAGATCTCCACTGACGAGAATCCTGCAGATCTGCTCACAAAAAGTAGCGCTTTGCCTTCCTCAAGAGATTGATGGGCGTTGGATGAGATGTTGCCTTTCCTCATCCCTTGTACCTATGTACAGTTGTACTGTCTTTTTCTTTTCTTTTCTCTCTCACTGGGGCAGATTCGCCTTTAAGTGGGAGGTTGTTGGGGTAAAGGCGCCTCTGCCGTGTCGCCGCGTGTATTACTATACTGACAGTACCCGCCACTGCACACTGCAGGTGGCGCGCGCCCATCACGTCACTTCATTCTTTACATTCATTTTAGTGACTAGTAAATAAAGGAAGGCCCGGTCACACATTGTGACTGTTGGAGTTCCCATTTCTTGTCTCTCTCTTTCTTGCTCTTGCTCTCCTGCCATAGCTCGCGTGCAATCTTCGATCCTTCTCACCTTTCAATCACCAAGTGCCTAGGGCCTAATGCTTACAGACTACAGCTGCCCGAAACTCTAAAGATTCATAATATATTCCACGTTAGCCTATTGAAAAAGTATCTACCTAATCCGAATCATGTACTTGATGATCAATAAATTGTAATGCCTAGCCAAGGAATCCTTGAGCTACGGCCTGATAGAGTCCTAGATGCTAGGGAGAGGCATTGGAGATCAAGGACCTTGAGAGAATACCTCATCTAGTGGAAAGATTATCCAAAAGAGGATGCCACCTAGATGGACGAAAATACTCTCAACCAACAATACCCCCAGGTCTTCTCAAGATGAGGACATCTCAATTCCTCTAAGGGGGAGAGGATGTAATATCCCCCATGCCCCCCATGAGAACCCCCCTAAAATTTTTTAATTTTAAAACAAATTTTTTTACTCTCCCTCTCTCTCCTCCTGCCGTGTGCATGGCGGGGAGAGAGAGAGAGAGAGTGAGTAAGAAAGAAAAGGAGGGGCATGCAGCCCCCCAAGTGGAAGGGGGTGGCAGCCGTTAATGGCCGTCTTCCCCTCCCCTTACCACCTCTCCCCCCCTACCATATAAGGGGAGGTAGCCCCCTCCCTCGTCGCCTTCAACAGCCCCCCCTCCCCCCGTGTAGCAGGGTAGCGCCTCCCCTCCCTCATGAATAGCCCCCCCTGTGGCCATCGTCATCCCCCCTCCCCGTGATGAGAGAGAGAGAGAGAGAGAGAGAGGGAGGGAGAAGAAGAAGAAGAAGAGGGAGAGAGAGGGAAGGAGAAGAAGGGAAGAAGAAGAAGAGAGAGAGAGAGGAGAAGAGAAGAAGAAGAAGAGGAAGAAGAAGAGAGGAAAAGAAGAAGAAGAAGAAGAAGAAGAAGAAGAAGAAGAAGAAGAAGAAGAAGAAGAAGAGGGAGAGCGAGAAAGAGAGAAGGAGAAGAAGAGAAGATGATGATGATGATGATGATGAAGAGAGAGAGAGAGAGAAGAAGAAGAAGAAGAAGAAGAAGAAGAAGAAGAAGAAGAAGAAGAAGAAGAAGAAGAAGAAGAAGAGGGAAAAAGAAGAAGAAAAGAAGAAGAAGAGGGAGAGAGAGAAGGAGAAGAAAAGAAGAAGAAGAAGAAGAGAGAGAGGAGAAGAAGAGAAGAATAATAATAATAATTTCTAAAAAATACACCCCTCCCCTTCGTTATCTCTTCCTCCACTCAAGGAAAGGCAGCAAGAATTTTGCATAGGAGAGTGCGAGAACTCTATCACTCGTACACGTTTCTTTGAGTATGGCCCTGAAGCGTAGTTCCACAAAGATGGCCGGAAACCTTGCAAGTATGGATGGAGGTTCGAATCAAGGTGGCACTGCAACCGCGAATGGTTCATCAGGCATCAATACCACAGAAATCATGGCATCATTCCAAACCCAAAGATAAATTAGGGTACAAGGAGACCTAAGGTAAGGACAATTAGGGTCAGTAGGGTACAAACCCTAACCCAAAAATAAATGGGAAACAAGCAACCTAGCTTGCCAAGCCCTTGGAATCTCGCCAAGTCACGAACGATCCAGGATCGAATGCTGGGAGCATTCGAGAAGAAGGAATCACACCTTAGCAGTTGGTCGTACAAATGACCTCCGAAATGATCGTGATTGTACACTTAGGTACATTGTTTGAACTTCCTTGCTCAAGGAACTAATTCAAGGCAAAATACTTAATGCTTCAAGTTAAGAGCCTGGAGGGAGAGGCAGGTTCAGTTACCTCCGATTGTTTGCCTGGCCCTATCCAAGGGGGTTGTTAGTCGTGTCGGGTACATGGACCGAACCCGCCGCAAGAGGTCTCTCCGTGGGTGCTACTTGGAGCGGGAGGATGCTTGGGTGCCAGGGGAGGATCTGGCTATAAATTCCTTGCCTCGGGATCCTGCAGAAGAGGCCGACGTGACTCAAGATGGGATCTCGAGGCCCGTGTACTAGTCTACGGGCGAAAACTTGGAGCAGCAATCCTATTGATTGCTGGGATAGCCTTCGGGCATGATACTTGATGTATTCCAGGACTATGATAAATAAAGATCAGATATTTGAAAAAGAAACCTGCTTGACATTATTTTTGTGTCACTACCTAAGTTACATGAAGGAACCTGTGTTTAAATTGATTAATTAAGGAAGCTACTTTTGCATGTCAAACATAATGTGGTAGGTAATTAGATAACTAAGCAAACCAAGGAAAGTGCGGTGGACGTGACTTGGGTCCGTCCTACGAAAGGGTGGTCCCAATTAGCTGGGAACTTTTCTCAAAAGACGTGAAACGAGACTGAGAAGACCTAGCGTTAGTAGAGTTAGCATCTTGATTTATGTTGTTTTAGGGGAACGGAATGGGATTATGCCTTATGGGCAGGGAGGTTGAGCTTCGCATCCCTCTCGTTTCCCATTCTCCATGAACCAAGTGCATCATAAATCCGCTTCGACTCTGTTGTTCCTACGCAAAGTGGTTCATCTAGAGCTCGATGCTAGCTACTTTTGATAGGAAAGAAACCCTGACTTCATGTCGGTCCTAAGTGAGAACGGCCAGATACTTCTGCTTGGGGCAGACTCGGGAAGACCTAGATCGCAAACCCTGTGACATTCCTTGCGAGTGCCAGGTGGCGCTTTCTAGACTCTCTTCCCGATGGGCTACTAAGACGTGTCCCATAAGTGGACGAGCGGACACGTTACAAGTCAAGGTGACTATCCTACATCTAGTACTAGCATTGGTTGATGTGTTACATTAGGACCTTTATCAAATGGATATTAAAACAACTTTCTTATATGGGGACTTGCACAAGGAGATTTATATGCAGCAACCTAAGTGTTTTGAGGAAAAAGGTAGGGAACACCTAGTGTATAGATTGAGAAAGCACCTAGGGAATGGTACCACAATTTTGATGCTTTTATGCATTCACAAGGCTATACACACATTGATATGGATCCATGTTTATACATAAAAAAGCCTTGTCGTGGCAGCCTTTTGATTTTGGCACTCTATGTGGATGACATGTTGATTGCTGGGAGAGCTCCTTTTGAGCTAGATGCTCTAAAAAGTCAACTCAAGAAAAGCTTTGAGATGAAAGGCATGAGATAGGCCTCACATATTCTTGGGATATGCATTATGTGTGACTTATCTCAGGGGCTTCTTTACTTGTCACAAAAGAAGTATATCCAAAAGATCCTTGAGTGGTTTCATATGCAGGATGTTAAGTCTATTGGTTGTCCTTTGTCTTCTCCTGCGAAGGTGAGCCAGGATGATTATCCGTAGTCTGATGAGTAGAAGACTGAGATGGCCAAGATCCCTTATGCATCCGTAGTAGTGGGAAGTTTGATGTATGCCAACATAACTACTTGTCTTGACATAGCTTTTGCAATGGGAGTTGTGGCACGCGATATGGCTACACCTGGCAAGTGGTATTAGGATGCCATCAAGGGTATCATGAGGTACCTGAAGGGCACATCAAATATATGCATATGTTATGGTGGCCAAGATACAGGAGTCATGGGGTACACTGAATTTGATTATGCAGGACATGCAAACAATAGAAAATCCATCTCTGGCTATGTGTTTATCTTTGTTGGGGATGTTGTTTCTTGGATGTCCAAAGTGCAAAAATGCACGGCACTCTCTACTACAAAATCCGAGTATATTGTAGCCACTGAGACTTGGAAGGAGGCTCTCTGGTTAGGCCATCTAGTGGTAGACCTTGGTATGATTGATGTAGTTCCTACATTGCATTTGAATTCTATGAGTGCTATCCAATTAGCCAAGAATATGGTCTTCCATGTGAAGACGAAGCACATTGAGGTGTGATACCACTTTATCAAAGATGTCATTGAGGACAAGCTTGTTGATCTTGTCAAGATCTCAACTAACCAAAATCTTGCAGATTTGCTCATGAAAAACCTCTCACTAGTAGTAGAGCATTTTGCCTTCCTGAGAAAGTTGATGGGTGTTGGATGAGATGATCTCTATTCCTCATCCTGTAGTACTCTATGTACACATTGTATTTTTTCACTTTTTTAAATTTATTTTCTCCACTCGAGGCACATTCACATTCAAATTGGAAGGTTGTTAGGGGTAAAGGCCCTTATGCCTAGCCCCCCGTGTATTACTAAGCTGATAGTACCCACACCTGCATAGTGCAGATAACGGGCGCCTATCACTGTCACTTCTTTCTTTATGCTTTCAGTGACATTTGAATAAAGGGAAGGCTGATCACGCATTTTGACTATTGGAGTTCCCACATCTTGAGTTTCTCTCTCTTACTCTCTTGCTCCATTCGCCATAGCTCACACCTCTCTTGCTTCCACTTGTTCGTGCTTCCACTTGGGCTTCTCGCTTGAATTTTATCCTATTTAATAATATTAAAGGACATGTGTAATTTATTTTATCAAATAAAATATTTTTTTATTTAGTTAAATTATTTTTGTAACAAAATAACAATCATCTAGTTTGATTAATCATTATTTTCCTAGCTCTACATAGTTTAGGATGCCTTAATAAATTTGATGCATTTATTTTTAAAAAAATTCTTTTAAAAAATATACTATTATGTATATTTTCTAATTGATTTTTTAAAATTTAGTATTTGACCTATTTCTTGATGCACTTTGATTAAATTCAACTATCTTTCAAATTTTTACTGATTTTGTATCATTTTCTACTATCCTAATTTATTTTTTAATGAAACACAAAAAACTCTAATGTTTACATTTTTCTATGCTTCCAACTCTCTTAAATTAATAACTTAAATTAATCATTTCTATTTTATCCCTTCATTCCTTTATGTCAAAATCAATTCCCTAAACAACGAAATTTTCATGTATAATTTGAAAAAGACTTTACTATGGTTCCATCTTTTAAAGGAATTATAAATTCTATGGAAAGATCTTGGGATTGGTTAACAATTGATGGCATGTTATCCATGCTTCAGGCTCCATTCACTGTTCTAGCACTTCCTACTCTAGAGCTTCACTTTGTCGAGGCCATTGTAGATGTGGAACCGCTTTCATGCTAGGCTCCTAACTTCATTGGACAGAATAAGTCAGTTTGCTGATGCCGAATGTCTAGGTAGGGTCTTTATGAAATGGGGTCTCGCAAGGGGAAGATGTAGTTATTGTGATGGGTATGAGAATCTAAAGAGATGTGAGATAGAGCTTCCATAATGGTAGGGACGGAGATTAGGGATATAGGTAAGGCATCCACAAAGTAGAGAGGAGAGATGGATCTTTGTTTGATGGCATTGACCTTCTTCTGATGTTATTTTGATTTGCCATAGTGATTGTAGCCCTCCTTTTCTCTTTTTTTCTCTTGCCTTTCTCTCTCCTCTTCTTATCTTCTCTCTTCTTCTACTCCTCCTCTCTCTTCTTCATGTATTTCCTTCCTCTACTCCTTCCCTCTCTCCTCTTCCTACTTTTCCCCTTCAACGCCTCTCTTTTTATTTTCTCCTCTTCTTCTTCCCCTCATCTTCTGCTGATTTTCTCCTTCTTTTCTCCTCCCTTCTCTTCCTCTCCTCTTCTTCTTCTGTAACGTGCCTAGGTCAGGACGACACATTTTAGTAGTCCATCAGGAGTGTGATCTAAAAGATATCGCCTCGCACTCCTGCGGAATGTCATTGGTTTTGTAGATTAGTGACTCCCGAGTCTACTCTGCAATGAAACGTATTGGCCAACCCTGTTAGGATCGACATGAGTCTTCCTGGGTTTCTAATGGTCAAGTCATTCTACAGCCCTCTAGCATCGTTCTTCAGATGATCTAGTTTGCACAAAGTATCTAAACCGAGGCAGACTCATATCGCACTTGGTTCAAATAGAATGGGAAATGAGAGGGATGCATCGCTCGACCTCTCTACCTGTAGGGTAAAGTCCCATTCCGATCCCCTAAAACCATATGAGCCAGGGTTCTACTCTACATTATCTAAGATCAATATGTCATCATGATTTGAATGTTGAGAAGCCTCCCAGTTTTCTGGAAGGACCTTGCCATAGGATGGACCCATCCGGGGTTCCGCCCACCCGCTTCCCTTGATAGCTTTAGTTTCCTACTTACCTAAGGGCACATTAGTGGTAACGCATATAAGAAGCTTCCTTAATTAACTTGTTAGTCACATGTTCCTTTATGTAATTTTATGCACTAATACAAAAATAGATCTGATAAATTCCTTGAAAGTAAACTTTATATTAAAATTTCAACTAAGATACAAATCCCGTCCATGGGTTGATTCATGCAATCTATAAGGATGCGTCTTATTTTCCTTCAAGTTTTCGCCCTTGCACTAGTAGCAGGGCCTCGAGATTCCTTCCTAAGTCACGTAGACCATCTGAGTAAGATCCGGGGACAGGGGATTTACAACCAGAGCCGCCCTTGGCACCCGAGCATCCTCCTATGAACAGACATTTCTACAAAGAGACCTCTCATGACAGGTTCAGTCCAGATTCCCGATGTGGTTATCGAAAAAACCCCCTTGGATAGGATTGGCGGCTAGCTGGGGGTACTCAACATGCCTTTCCTAGGTGTTTCAACTTGAATCCAATTTGTTATATTTTCTTCTTATCAATTCCTTTGTTAGATGATTCCTTTTCCAAACAGGTGTTCCTAAGTACAAACACAAGCAGAAGTGCACAATATGTACTAAACAGTTCTTTGTTCTCTCTACTGAAGGAAATTTCGATTTGATGAGATAACATCTAGTTTGTGGCAAGGATGGTTCTGATACATGGTATTTCTGCCATTCTTATCTTGGAATTTAAAAGAAGAAAAATATAAATATATATCGGTCATGGGAGAAAAGGACTGTGGTTCCTGTCATGCCAACCTATTCTTCGAGAAAAGGTGGAAACACCCTCAGGAGTAGGGAAGAAAAGAGACAAAGAAAAAGATTTTTTATAAAAAAATCAAAATTATTATGGAAGAAAAGGACGAAAGGACGAAATTCCCTATCATAATAGGTCTCATTCCAAGAAAAGATGGCAAACACCCTTAGGGACATGAAGCTCGCTATGGAAAAGGTGTACATATTAATTAAATCATTAATCAAAATTTCTAGTATGGAGTTCTGAAGCTGTCTTCCTTGGTGTGTTCTATCCTACAACTCCAATGATACATCTGACTCCTATAGAGATGACATCTCTCACCTGCAATCAAAGTTCCAAATCTGTTGGCTACCTCCCTAAGTACACCTCTTCATCAACCAACTTTACTGGACATCATAAACCAAACAAAGCTTATTTTCATCAAAAATCCCTCAAGTGATGTGAGATTTCATCCTAATGGGATGGGGATATGAGTATGGGCTGCCCTTTGTATTCATCAAATGAGTGTGAGACACAAAGCATGGGGTGAGTGACCAATCCTTGCCCTTTAATTTCAAAAGAGAGGTGAGATATATGAATGGAGTGTTGCATGCATGGGCTAGGCCTCTCAATACACAACACATGATCTATTTCTATGCATGGCACTATAAGGATCCATGGCCTTCCTTCTCACACCATATGCCAACATAGGGGGACGCGATGCACTGTTGCACCATCAATTGCGCACAAGGCATACAACCTATACACAAGTGGCATTGAGGATCACATCAAAGGGTGTGAGGAATTCGATTGCCCTTCTCCTGTATCTATCAACAGATCGTGAGAGAGAGGGGAGGGGTTGAGTGTGATTCATTTCCCTATCATCAACTGAGAGGTGAGGATTGAGGGACATTACAACAATTGGCATCAGACACATTTTTGCTTTCCTATGCATGTATGAGATGAGCCTCCGCCATCACTACACACACATCACTCTATTTGGTGCATTGTACTACAAGGCTCCCTAGCCTTTCTTCTTGCACCTATGCCATATGGTTGGGATGCACTAATGCACCATCAATTGTGCATGCTAGCATACTCCTTCAGAATCATCCCTCTTGTTGATTTCTAAAACAGGTGTGAGATACGGGTTCCAATCATTCTTCTCGAGTGACGTGAACTATGGAGTGAGTACTTGCTCTATCATCCTCCCACGAGTGACTTGTTGAGGTCCCTTCCTCTCCCACATGGCCTATTTTACCCTGTTCTCACTGCAGTCTTCTCTTGCCCTTTCAGTTGTCTCATCATTTGGCGTATCCTCCATGTGAATGCATCCTACGTTCACCAAAATTGTAATCTGACCATACCACCTTATTTGTCCCTTTGAACTGGCCATTTTCCTTTTTAGGACCCTTAATTTCAAGTGACGATTCATCAGTTATTAATTTTTTTTAAAAAATTATGAATTGGACGTGTTTTTATGCAAAGTGCCTTTTTCACAACTAAACTATAGTTTGATATTATAGCCCTGCTCTTTCCCTTTTCCCAAATACTTTTCATTTTTCTAGCCCATCTTTTCAATGCACGGATTGTCTGTTATCTATTTTTACATATTTGCAAGTTTATTTTTATGCAAAATTTGTATTTTTTCAATGTGAATGCACTCTTTTTGTCAAAATGGCATTCTCTTTGGATAGCTGCAAGCTATTAGTCCCCTCTAACATTTTTTCTTTTTCCTCCCCCATTTCAATCTCTTGATTTTTTGTTATTAATTTTTAATTGTATTTTCCTACGTGTTTTTGTCCCTTTTCTCATGTGAACATGACCTTCTTCCACCGAAAGCACAGTTTGACCTGCTAGCCCTCTCAAATACTTTTACCTTGATATTTTTCATTTTTGCTAAATTTTGTTCCAATGCACGGATTCTCTTGAATTAATTTTCGACTCCATTTTTATGTGTCTTTTTGTTATGTTTTCCATGTGAACATGCCCTATTGTTCCCAAAACCGCATTTTCACTTACCCATCCTATCTGACGCTTTATTGCAGACATTTTCTATTTTCACTCCCCTTGGTTTTTGCTCACTAAATTTTGTCGAATTAATTTCTATTTCAATATTTAGTAATTTTTCTATGCAAATGGGTCCTCTTCTCATCAGAACTGCACTTTGATGTGACTCATCTCTTTCTGTTTTGTTTTGTTTTGTATACCTCTATAAATGTGATGATGGATGAATGTGAAGCTTGGGAAAGTTTTCCAATCTTGGAAAGGGATGAATATAAGTTTAAATAAGCTCAAAGAAGTTGAAGATCTAACTGTTGAAGACTTGAAGTAAAGAATGAAGTGAAGTGACATTAGTGAGTTCTCAAGGGACACTATAGTGTTCTTGGTATCCATGACCTAATGAGGATTATGAATGATTATTCTTGAGGATCTCACTGTACTATTGAGAGAGAGTATGTATGAGAGAGTGTGTGTGTGTGAGTGAGAGATAGCCAAACCTATGAAAAACAATGTATCTATGAGTGAGAGAAAGTTTTTTGGGTGTCTTCTTGTGCCTGATTTTGGACATTTTTCCATGTGAATGCTTGTTTTTTCATTTGACATGTCGATGGTGTGTTCTAGTTCCTTTCCCTAGTTTCCCTACCTAGTTTTGCTTTACATCATGTTTATTTGGTCTGATATTCTAGATTTTTTTTTGTGTAAATTGTCTTTTCATCGCCCCCATGTGTCACGTGAACAGCCAGTTTTCATCTTAAAGATGTGTGTCGATATGTCCACTATGTCACATTTGATTTGACACACCCACATGCTTTTTCCATTTTTGCTCAATCCCCTCATGGTAAATTCTTTTACCCCGCCCTGCCTTGGTGCAGGGACCGGGGACAAGCTCATTTTTATGATTTTCACTTTAAAAAAACAAACACCTGACCTTTAAATACAAATTTAAAAAAAAAACTAACCCCCCAACCATTTCCTCTTGGGCACCTCTCTCTTCTCCTTCCTTCTCTCTCCTCTCTCTCTCTCTCTCCCCCTTGCCATCGCCTCCTCCCTCTTCTCTCTCCATCTCTTGATCCCTCCTCTCTCTCCTCCTCCTCCTGCTCCCTCCCTCTTCTCCCTCTTCTCTCTCCTTCTCCTCCTCCTCCTCACTCTCTTCCTCCTACCCTTCCTCCTCCTTGGCTCTCCTTCTCTTGCCTCCTCCTTCTTCCCCCTACCCCGCTTGTACACTCCTTCCCACCTTGCTTGCGACCCTCCTCCCCACTAGCCTTACCTACGACCTCCATCATTCCCTCTCCCCATTCGATCGACTAGATGCCCTACCACCCCCCATGACTCCCCTTCCTTTCTTCCCTCGCCTCGCATCACCCTTCCTTCCCCCACCTCATTGCCACCCCTCAGCCCTCCCCACCCTTCCCTACCCCCCATCTTGCCCTCCCCGTTGCCTGTGCCTCCCTCCCTACTCCTCCACCTTTCCTGTGCCCCACCCACCTACACTTCCCATGTAATCTGCCCACTAATCGCTCGCCCACCCCCAATCCGCCGTCTACCACCCCTACCCAACCCACCCTAATCGCTCGCCCACCCCCAATCTGCCGCCTACCCCCCCAACTTGCCCTCCTCGTTGCCTGTGCCTCCCTCCCTACTCCTCCACCTTTCCTACGCCCCACCCACCTACACTTCCCATGTAATCTGCCCACTAATCGCTCGCCTACCCCCAATCTGCCGCCTACCACCCCTACCCAACCCACCCTGTAGCCCGCTCACCCCACCCCCACAACTACCCCCTACCCTCCCTACCCACCCTCCATGTCCTCCCCCCCCCCAGAAAGAAAACCCTTTCTCTCTCCCCATAGTCCTACCCCCACCTTATTGTCCTCCCCTCCCCAAAAAAAAAAAACTAACTCTACACCCCCCAAACCCTTGTTCCCCCCTAAACCTTTGCCCACCAAAAAAAAAACCAAAAAAACTCCTTTCAACCCCCCCTACACACTTCCCCTGCAAGCCCCTTGTCACGTGCAGGGTGTAGATTACACGCAGCCACCTATGTGTTGTTGAACACGGCTATTCGCATGTGGGTTTGCTCCCCATTTCTTGCATGTTCTTTTGTTCTGGTTTTCTAGTGACTATTCCCATGCGATGCGTTCATGATTGTTGTATTCATGCGTGTACTATCTAAGCCCTCTTTCACACATGTATGGTCTTATCCGTGCGATGGGATTGTTGTTGATTCGCATGCAGTCAACACGCACTTTAACCCTAGGTATATACATTTCCATAATTTTAAATTGTAAAAAACTTTTAAAATATAAATTCAGAAAAACCATAAAAATTCAAATAAAATAAGAAAAAAAATAGAAAAATAGTATTAAAAAATCTAAAAATTCTTTGAAAATTTTGATCATTCATATCAGTTGAGAACTACACATTAAAAGAATAAATTAAAAAAGAGAAATAAAATAATAACAATCTCACGAAAACAAAAATTCCATTAAAACTTCATAAAACTTCAAAAAATAGCTAAAGTTTTACCTAAATTTTTAAAAAATCCAATAAATTTCCATGATCAATTTTCAATCTTTTTCTTGTTGATTAAATAGCATGTGTGTGCGTGTGCGTGTGCGTGTGCGTGTGCGTGTGCGTGTGTGTGCGTGTGCGTGTGCGTGTGTGTGAGTGTGTGTAAAATCCACATCCAACACATCCAAATAAAATTTAAAAAATCTTTAAAAACCCAAAATAAATCAAACAAAATACAAGAGGTGTTGTGGTATTTTTCCTTATACTGTAATGTTTTCAGCTAGCTAGAGCATATTTTGGATTGCATCGTGGTCATGATTATTTCTCAACACATCAGTTGACTTTTTGTGTTTGCATTCAAATACACTTGCATTCAGACCCCCTCCAAATGTCCCATTTCTTTTTCTAATTTTCTTTTTTGTGGTACTAAACATCACAACTAATTTCTAAAGAAGGAACGAAATGACCACATTTTTTATGCACATTCACGCTACACACACATATGATTTAATTAAAATGAACTAACCATTCACGTAGCACATGCTTCATGTGTTAAACACACATTTTTAATTTGTAATAAAATGAACTCATTGTCACAAATGTACGTGCTAACAAGAAAGCACTCCATACACATTAAATTTCTAAAAATGAACCTACATTTAGAGACCTTGAGTTGGGTGTGGTCCTGTTGTCAGTCTTAATCCTTGTTGACCATCTTTATAAGGTTTGGTTTGGTTATCAGTGTATTGTGATTTGGTTTAGTTAAGTTTTCTTTCATCATGTTGATTTGAGTCAAGGTATGTTGTGTATTATTATTATTTTTTGCCTGATACAAGGATATTGGGTGCCTGTATATATGCACTTCACAAAGCTTTCAATCGCATAAGTGGAGAAGTGATGCCGAAAATTTTCAGGATATGGATTACCTAGGGTGGTCAGTCGGTCGTGTCAATGTGAGTCGTTTATTTTGTCAATATCTTATCCATTGCTATTATGTTATTTTGCAAGCATTCCTTGTGATTATCTTTGTGTGTGTGTGTGTGTGTGATCCATCTGAATGGCACCTTGTACTCCTCCCATGATCCAACATGTTCCATTGGTTTCTTATGATTATTCACCGTTACTGGAATTGAACCTTATTTCTAAGGGTCAGGTTATCCAAATTTGTGGCTCTTCCATTGCCACTTGTCCTTGATGATCTTGACATGTGCCACTTATCCAAATTCCCCCATTACCAATTGATCCTCCAATGGTTCCTCCTCCTACTGAAGATCTTGATATCATCATTGAGGATACTAATTCTCCTCTTCCTTTGGTCATTCAAAGGAAAGGTCTTAAGCAAGTGGTTGAATTAGTACCACTCTCCACTCTGTTAGTTCTAATTCATGTCCGATCTTACACTAAGCTACTTAATTTCCTTACAACATCTAATCTTTTTAGAGCACATAGAGATGGCACTCTAGATATTTCAATTCCTTCTATGCAATGTCTGGTGACAAGAGATGCAATTCCATTTCTATGCAAAGACATTCAACGCTCTATTTAACTCTTAGTTATCACTTGCATTCAACAACTCTATTCTTCTTTTTATGAGGAGATATAACAGTCCAAGGAGGAGTTGAACAAGGCTAATATTGAGCTACCCTTTGGCCATAGAAAAATTTTCTAACCTCTATACACAGATGGAGCAACATACTAAGGTCATTGATGCCTAGAAAGAAGAGATGTCTACTTTGCAAGCTCAATTGGTAGATACCACATCTACTGTGATTGAGGAGAGGGATAGGTTGTTGAAGGAAGCCAAGAGCTGAAAGCTTTGATACTCAACAGGTTAAGGAAAAATAGGCTCAGTCTCATTTCGCTTCACAGAGTCCTGTGCAGCTAGTTTCTTCCTTATCCCTTGCAGATTGAGCTATTCTTGAAAGAAATATGACATTATGTCCTTTATTCCAAGCCAATGTGGAAAGGTTTTAGTCAATAATGGACTTGTTATGGATTTGTTTTGAGCAATTTCAAGAATATATTTCTCCAGATCACTCCTTCTTTTTGTACACTATCAATAACATAAGCTGGCATTCTATATTAAGCTTTCCATGATGGAATTATCTCCTCTAAAGGATAGTTGGAGTGATGCTTGATCTTCCAATTTATTGACTAAGGTGGTAAGAATGGTTTTTGAAGATTCCATGACTCCAAATACCATGCTTATGTCTTACATGTACTTGTGAGGTGATTATTGATCCCAGATGATAAAGATTTGTCTTGGTATGTTAGAGATGTGGTATTGCAAGCTATTTTACATGTCAAACATTTGGAGCTATAGATAGATAAGATGTTCCATACATATTCCTCCAAAGTGGTTGATTGCCATGAAACCTCTTGGCATATAATAATTGATTCTGTGATTTTGAATCATGTCAAAGCAAAGCCTCTATTTATGTGCAAAAAACACTAACCAACTGAGGATCGATATCTTAGCCCACCTTTCCAAGTGACCTCCATTTGATTCCTCTTTCTTTGATGCCTATCATTGGACATCTATGATAGGTCCATCAGTGCCTTATTTATCTTATTATTAGCAAATAGCCCATAGATATGAAGTCTACCTTTCTATTTAACAATCTAATCCACAAATTATTCTACCCCTTCTTTTTCAACCCCAAGATACCCTTAGATCCTTATTTTCACCCATTTTTCTTTTATTGAGGATCGTGACTTTTCCCCTCCCCCTTCTTGTCCTTCCCCATCCATAGTTGTTCTTTCCACTTTTCCAACATACCTGTTAAAAACCTTTTTAGTTGATTCCCCTAAATTATTAGATTATCCTTCTTTAACCCATTCCTCCTTTTATGATTTTTCTTATCCATCATCTCCTACCACTTTTATCCCTCATCTCCCTCGATTGGTTAGTGGTTACATGGGCTTTGATCTCAAGATCCTTAGATGTTGAGGATGGAGTTTAGCATATTCTCTAACATGACCTCAAAATAAATTGTCCACTGATTCCAAGGGAATGTATAATTACTAGCCAAGCTTTTCAGAATTATCCATACTTTGCTCAAATATATTCTCAGTCTTCAGATCCTTCAGTGGGATTGACTGCTCACTTTGCTTGGAATCTTGCTTACATGCACTGGCATTCAAATAATGATCAAAAGTCAATCGCAAAGTTGTGTATGAATGTGAATGTGGATATTGATCCTCAAAAATTGGATATTTTGTACTTTCATGCCCTTTGCTTGTCTAGCAAGTATCTTGTATTGGTGGAGAGGATGTGTTGCTTGCAATTTTCTCAAAATCCTCCCAAGACTTTTGTAGATGAATCTTTGTCCATGGATGGTTTCAAAACCACCAAGATTTTAAGAGGGGTCACCTTCATTGATATCCTTGGATGTATTTTGATGATTTATAATGCTATATCTCTCTTTTAGATGTGCCATTCACATGGTTGTTTTGTGTTTAGTGTCTATATTGTGTGTATTATTTGTATGATGGGGTCGTGATTGGATATTCAAACTGTTTGAGAATATACCTTTTTGGAGATTTGTGGTGATGATAGATGGATGGATGCAAATGAAGAAACTCTCATATCCTTCAAGATTTTGTTTAAATTTGGTTGGTTTGATTAAGTATTGTTCATGATCTCTTGTTTTGGGATTTTTCCTTGAATAATGGATTAGATACTAGTTTTCTTTTCTGTAGATGAAGCTAGAGCCCTTCTTGGTTACACTGATTGGATATTTGAAGATAAAGTGATGAGCTATTATTTTGAACTTTTATTCTCTTTTTCTAAGGTCGCAAGGATGTTCCCTGATTAAGTGTGGGGATATGTTGAGGGTTGATATGTCTGTGTTTTTTTGCTATTTTTTGTTGGATTTTTGGGTGATTTTTGTATGATTTGAATGAGGATTGGTTGGTTTGGAAGTTTTTGAGAGAGTTTTGGATAAGGTTGAATGGATTTGAGAAGCTCATGATATTTTTCAATGGAGATATGATATGCTGAAAGATTTTGTTGTGAGTGCCTCATAGCTTCTGATTGGTTCTTTTTAGCTTCTGTTTTGTTCTGATTTCTTTCTATATGAGAGGTTGGAATGATGATTGATGGAGTTTAAGAGTGTTTAAAAGTTTATTGAATGATTATTTATGGTTGTGAATGGTTTTAGTTTATCTTAATGCTTTTTGATGACCTTTTGTATGGTATTATAGACCTTCTGTTGAGCTTTTGTAGATCTTTTGTATGCCTCTGTAAATGCTCTATGAGATGCATATGTAGCTTGGAAAAGTTTTCTAGTCTTGTGAAGAGATGAATACAAGTTCAAAATAGCTCAAAGAAGTGGAAGTAGTAGCCTACTAAAGACTCAAGTAAATCCTAAAGTGACAGTGACACTGTTGAGCTACGAAAGGACACTCAAGTGGCCCTAATGACTCTTCATATCAAACATATCTCTTGGGAGGGGTATCCATAACCAAAGAGGGAGTATGGAGTTTTATTCTTCATTATTCCAATGTACTATGGAGAGAGAGCATATGTGTGAGAGAGATAGAGTATAAGAGATAGCTAATTTTCTATGAGAAACATTGTATCTATATGAGAGACTATGCAGAATATGAAGACTATAAAGATGATGAAAGATGAATACTATGTGATGATTTCCATTCTAATTTGATCTTTCTTTTGTGTCATCATGGTTCTTTTGATGCTTTCTATTGTAAAGAAGAATATGAATAATGTCTTGAAGTTCTATTGTGATAAATCCATGGGAGAATTATTATATGATGTTGCGTGAAGATTTGAGAAGATTGGTGTTGTTTTTCTTCTTGTGGTTGACTAAACTACAAAGAACATGCTTGTTGATGATAAAAGATAGACTTTCTTGTAGTAGATTCCCCGTTTTTCTTGGTGTCTCTCTTAGGGCGCCAATGCAATCAATGGAAATCCCTACATGATACAGTTAACCATAATGCTGAGATAATGGACATGCTCGGAATAGAAAATTCAAAGTTTGAAAAACACTAGATACAAATATTTTTTTATTGTAATAAAATTTATTGGAAAGATGATGATTTGAAAGACTTCAAATGGAATGGGGAGGTTTCAAGACAAGGTCATTGGTGGTAAGGGGATAGAGATTGTACATGGCTCCTCCTTGTGTCATGGTTGGCTGTGTCTAAGAGGGTTGAAGCACATGCTCCTCTCTTGCAACACACAATCTTTGTAAGTTAAAAATAGTAAAATGGCATTACAACATACATGTTTTTTTTCATTTCAACCATTCCCCAAGTTGCATGCAATAAGTGTTTTCTCTTTTATCACCTGGGTTAGCATTTACACATTCCATTGATTGTAGTGGTCATTCAAAATAAATCTTATGAAATCGTTGATAAACTAAATAAATATTTTAGCTTGTGTTCACACATATGACAATTCCTACATAATATGTGATCATTTCGGAGCTGGGGATTGCATACTCCTATTGTGCAATACACGAATACGTAAGGGACTTCATGGTTGATGTATCCTTGGTCCTAACAATAGAACCAAAATGTTGCACTACACAAGCTCAACGATGGGATAGTACAATTAGAGTATAATGCATAAACTACAAAAATGTGAATATAGCCACCAAGAGAGATCACTACCCCTTGCTAACTTATACCAAGCATGTGATCAAGCATGTAGCAAACAAGGAGGCATACAACTTCCTAGATAGTTTCTCAAGCTAACTACCAATCCATTTAGATTATCAACACATGCTAGCCTTTGGCACAAATAGAAATTTTTTGCATACATTGGCATGCCCTTTGGTTTGCTAATATACTCGCCATTTTGCAATGCTTGATGTCATAATATTCAAGGACATATTGTGAGATTGGCTTAAAGTATTTGTGGGTAATCTCTACTTTAGCTCTAACTAGAACAATCATCTAGAGAAACTGATACTATTTTTTCAAACAGTGTATGCAATATCAACTCTCTCTCAACCCCTTAAAGTGCCAATTCTGAGTAAAGCATGGACTATTCTTGGGCCATGTTATGCCCAAGAACAATATTGCATATTGCAATGAGCATTATAAACTTCCAAGCTTTGTTAATAAACAGCTCAATGATGCAAAGATGAATTACTTGCATACTAAAATGGAAGGGCTAGGAATAGTGAAGAATTGTCATCATTATCTCCTTTCCATCCCTTTAACCTTCTTCATGAACCATTAAATGTTGATATCTCTACTAAACAAGTTATATGTTGTGATCACATAGCATGATGTCTCCTACTTTTAAGAGACTTTGATTTCATAGTGATCAAGTGTGTAATGTCCCGCCATAGGCCGCCGTGGAGGAACCACCCCCCCTTAAATGAAATTCAAAATGAAATGTTTTTTAAATTATTATCCTACCCCCTGTCGTCACCGATAGGTGTGGCGAGGGGGGAGAGAGAAGAGAAAGAGGGTTAGGACGACGACGAGGTGGAGTGGGTGGCGGCCAAAGCTGGAGTCGAAGACGGCGAGTGACGACACTAGGAGAAGAAGCGGACAAGGACGTGAAGTGAAGTAGAAGAAGGCAATGCTGACGATGATGGTGAGAGGCCACGGCCCTATTACTTCCCCCCTCCCCCCCTCTCGACTTGCCATGACAGGTGGTGGGTGGGGAAAGACCACCCCTCCACCTTCACTCTACGTCTCTCCCCCCCCCCCCCCCCCCAAAATCTCAAGGAAAAGGGAGGAGAGGCCTTAGGGAGAAGGCTTAGTAGCCTGAACGCTGGGGGATAGAGAGAGGGAGAAGAAGAAGAAGAAAAGGAGAGGGAGGAGAAGAAGAGAAGAGGAGAAGAAGAGAAGAAGAGGAGAAGAAGAGAAGAAGGAGAAGAAGAAGAGAAAAAGAAGAAGAAAATGAGAGGGAGATAGAGAGAAGAAGAAAAGAAGGAGAAGAAGAAGAGGAGAGAGAGAGAGAGAGAGAGAGAGAAGGAAAGAAAGAGAGAGAGACTCTCCGAGGGGACTCATTTCTCTTCCCCTCCTAGGAGGATGGCCATCTTTTTCTTCCTTCGATCGCAAATCGCCATACTGTTCCTGCAAGATTATTACCCATCCGCAAGCCTGACTCTTTTCCCAAAATTAGCCCCATTAATCGAGCACAAGGTGCGAAGTTCTTGTGCGACTCACATCTAAGAGAGATGAGGTTCAAGAATGGCCCCCAAGCGGAGATTATCGTGCTTGGATGGCAATCCCTCAACAAGCAATGGAGCTTGGAGCAAGAATAACACCGCAAATCCAATTGCGGTACCAGCCGTAAGTGATGCATTTCTTAATTAGTAGATGCTTGTTTTGATTCCCGCATGAAGAGCATTAAATGCCACACAAGAATAGGTCACGGGAAGGGATAGGCTTCATCTCTTACATTGGAAAGATAAAGTGGCAAAGCGTGGGTATCAAGAGAAGTTAATTGTATCTGGAGGCTATGCAACAACTTGCATATAGCATAATAGTATTTCAAGGTATTGTCAACTCTCTTTTTTATGAAATTAATAGATGGGTATTTCCCCCACACTGAAAGTATGTTGTAGCTTGCACACTTAAGGGATTGCATGATAAGTAATCTAGCCTTATGGAAATTCAATCTCGAATCTATTAGATCATTGGGATCTTGATGATATGCGTAGTTAACACAAACAGCTATCATAAGGCCTAAGACTAAGAATGTCTTGGGTTCTGACAGATAACCGCTACGTTACCAATCCTATTTGGATTGGGCTAGATCTGAATACAACAGCGGCCCCCAAAAGCAAGTAGAGAGCTCAAAGGATTGAGAAGACCGAGTCAAAGTAAAAACCACTATTCTTTGCAAAGAAGGTTGAGTTATCAAACAATGTAAGCGACCTATAGAACTTAGGTCTTGTACTGTGTTTGAAACCTTAACATATGCCTTAGTCGAAAGAAGAGTCTCTTAAGTAATTCTTACATAGAATCGCTCTTGATCCCAAGGGGGAGAGTGAATACGTGATGGAAAGTTTATCGCGACTATTCCTGCAATGTTTGAAAAAGGTTACCATTGTTTTGTGGATTGATTAGATAACGTCTGAAATGCTTTTGCATTAAACTGACTATGGGATGTGAATTGGATGATTATTCCAAGTGCTTGTGTCTAATGGTAAATGTATGGAAAGGGTCTGTAATGACAAATCGCCATGAGGCGTAAAGGAATGTTTTCCTGGAAAATGATATTAGGCTGATTGCCTTGATTGTGTCTGATTCTTAATGGGATTAATTAAGGAATGATATTTTGCGTGGGTGAATCATCTCCAAGATAACACCGCGTTTCAACCCGAGAGGGCACTGCTTGATTCACGGGCCGAAGGTCGGGTGGTGAAAAGGCCAACCACGGATGTTGTGTCTCACTCCTAGGATGCTTGGGGTCAGCGGAGCTCTAGACACCCCTTGTTGAGTCCAAAACGTAGCTGTAGACTGCCATGACCCAACATCTCGGGCTTTGGAAGATCCTATTCTAGATACTGGATGGAAATTATGATGCCATGTGATTTGGACAGGGTACTTCTGTTGGACAGAAGGGAATATATAAATTCTCCTGTATGAGCAGGAGGCAAAGATTAATGTGAAGATACGTTAAGGAATTTGTTTGAACTTGTTTTGCTTGCTCTGTTTTCATGTCTGTGTTGTAAGTTACACAAACAAATCCTGTTTCCTAAAAGCTTAATTAAGGAAGCTAGTTTTAAATGTTGCACATAAATGTGATAAGACCTAATTAGAAAACTAAAGCTATCAAGGGAAGCAGGTGGGCAGAACCCCGATGGGTCTGTCCTACGACAGGATGGTCCCAAAAGACTGGGAGGCTTATCACAAGGTTTTACCAACATTTGACCCTTAGGAATTGTTAGGTTAGAACCATGATTCATGCCGTTTTAGGGGACAGGAATGAGACTATGCCCTATGGGCAGAAAGGTTGAGCGGCGCATCCCTCTTATTTCCCATTCTCTTTGAACCAAGTGCGGTATGGATTTGCTTTGATTTGGGTATCTCTGCGTAAAGTAGGATATCCAAAACCCGATGCTAGAATGCTATTAGGAGACCTTAGTCCTAAGAACCCAGATTTCAGGTTGATCCTAGTGGATTTGCTTGTGAATGTTCCGTTGTGAGGCGGAATCGAAAAACCCTAGGTGACAAACCCCAGAACATTCCCTGGGAGTGCCAGGCGCGGCGATGCTTAGATTCGTTTCTCGATGGACCGCTAAAATATGCTTGGAGAGCTGATAGGTGGGCACGTGATAGTTGATATCAGAGCTAAACTTCGTAATGATGCGTGATTGATTAATGTGTAGTTCGTAGACATATCCTAAACAGAATAACCTAAGCGGTATGGCTTGATTGCTAGGCACCTTCGGCACCCACGAATGCTGACATGCAAGAGAAGAAATTCCTTCTCAAGCAAATTAAGGCACCTGAGTTTGATGGAGAATGGCATTAGGAAAAAAATGAACTCACAAATGGGCCTTTTAGCCCCCCCTCTCTCCTCAAAACAAGGAAAAGAGGAGAGAAGAATAGTAAAATAATCCTCCTCTCTCTCCACTTTTGCAATCTCGTTTTGCCTTTTTTATATTATCTACAAAGATATACTCAGATTCCTTCTCTCTCCTCATTCAAGAAGTCTTTTTCAACCAAATTTTATATTAAAAAATGAGTTAGTTACGGGAGTGTGGTGCTTTGTTTTCAATGCAAAATGATTAGTAGATATGATGTAATTGATTTTTTAATCGAGAACAATAAAACTGAAATTTTGGAAGTTCCTCTTAAGATATTTTGGGGATTTTTTATATCCTAGCTTTTGGTCAAAAAACAAACCAACTGGTCAAATTTTGTGTTTTTGGAGATGTTTTTGGAGGCAAAATAGAAAAATCTAAAATACGAAAAGTCTTGGACATCCCTACCCTCTGAGCTATTTCCCCCCATATCTATACTCTCTCATGGCTCTATTGTGACCTCTTCTCTATGTTTATATAACCTTCATTAATAGAGTGAATTACTTACAACCTCATTTCCCTTGGCACCTTTGTGTGCCTCTCTGTGCATCTCCACTCTACCTCTTGTGACAACCAAGTAGCCTCCCCGTTTCTATTAATAGTAAAATGAATACAGGAAAGAAGGAGCCGCATATTGAGGTAGAGATTGAATATGCCCCATTATTCAAAAGAACCCAGCGTACCAGTGTCAACCCTCAGGTTTTGCAAAGTTACAGGCAAATGGGATTGAAACATGTGGATTTGTGGGTTGATGGGGGAATCTACCCAATTGACCCCTTAAACAATAGACCTCCAACTTTCTCAGGAATCACAAATTTGCTGAAGTATATGTGCGAGGGTGAAAATGGGTTACTTGGTTATACTAGGTAGCTCAATGATCAGGCGTTCAAAGTATTTACAACTTGCCAAGCAACCATAAAAATTTGCCATGATGTGATCGTTGCACATCAACTTCATATACGACAGCTCATAGGACAAGTGGTACAACTGAATGACATTGTAATTCAACAAAACAATCAAATTATTTCAATGCAAGTTACTATCCATGACATTAGTATCTCATATGAGGAGGTAAAGGAACAATTGGAAGACTTGAGAAAGATCAACAACAAGCTAACACAGGTGCGCAAACGAAAGAAGAAGCCAATCAATGAGTTAATTGTGAATAGTGGCCAGTGGAAGCAACATATCAAAGCATGTAAGGTAGCTCAGAAAGAGAACCTAGGTGAGGGTGATGTTGGATCATGTATTACTAGATTGCTGAATGCAAGTACATTGGAAAACGCTTTGAGCAATCGTAAGTTTAAGGCTGTGAAGGAAAAGGTGATTGAGTGCACATTAAAAGATGTGTCAAATGAGTTCTTAGTTGTGGATGCACAATCTATTTGTGATAGGGCCATCATTAGCACAACGACTTACTCAAATATATTCAAAGGTGTGAAGGTTGGGTTTAGTTGTGTGCTGAAGAGACATAGAATCGTGCCTCTTCCTCAACCTTCAAAGTTAATAGAGGCCCGACGGCAACTTAATACAAAGGTTTTGGAGTTGATAGGAGATCCCACACATATTCAATGTGTGGAAACACTAAAGGTTGGGACCAAAAATGCATATGAGGTGAAGTTCACCGAACTCACTATTTAGATTTGAACAAGGTGCAGTTGGCAATGGTAATGTACTACAATATGTCTGTTGAGGAATGTAATGGTAAATTGCAGTTTGTTATAAAATTAGATGAAAGTGAGGTCGTTAAAGGAGTAAAGCTTGAAAGAGTTAGTGTAACTCTGATGAATAGAGCTTTATAATTCGACAAGAACAACCTAGGAAACTTTAGTGTTCAATCTGAGCGCCATGTGTGGTGGCTCACTGCATTTGAAGTTCCTAAGGAAACATTTGAGGTGTTGCAGCTATTCTTTATGTACACAAGCATTCCAAGCTTCATCAATCTTCAGGAACATGGTGAGATGCTCTTGGTTGAAGGATATGGTCAATACATGGTTGAATGGCATCTTGTAGGAGACTTGAAAACTTTAAAATGCATGTGTGGAATCTCCAATGGTACAAATACAAAAACTCCATGCCTATATTGCTTGACAAAGAGGGTGGAAGGAAAGGACGAAAAGAAGAACTGGTGAAAGCTGACAAGTGCTGCACCGACACGCAATAGAGAAGATCCCACTTGGAAGCCCATCTTCAACATTCCCTTGGATCGTATTCACATTTGTTCATTGCATGCTTTTGTCAGAATCATGGAGAAACTTGTATATTCATTTGCTTTGCTTATAGAATGCAACCAGAAAAAAAAGCCATTGCAACATGTAGGAATGTGGAGTGAGTGCTATCACAAATTGGGCTACACAAGCAACAAGTGACGATTGAAAAAGATGAGAAGAGATTAGGAAAATCTGGTAACTTGGCAAAAAAGCCTTGCTTTGGAGGAGCAAAGGCTAGGAAGTTTCTCTCAGTACCCATCGATGAAGAAGGGAATGTCATGGTTCGTAGGCCGTAGGACTATGATGGGTGGAAAAAGTTACATTTTGCAGTTCCTGATCAAAGTAATGGAAAAAAAACAAGATTAGCCAAAGCTAATGTTTGGATAAGTCTTAACAAATTGGCTCCCTTACTTCACAAGATGTGTTTAACAATGAAGATAAGCAAGAATTTATCAATGCTGTGTATAGCTTCTACGAAAACATGGTGGAAGTATGGGGCAAAAGCTCTATCACACATTACATGGTGCATACTAAGTTAATATTTTAAAATTGTATGAGTTGTATAAACTATTGAGAATAGTTTTACTCATGTGTGATATGTGTCTTTGTAGCATATCCTTGAGGCACATGGACCATACTTTGTAGAAAAGGGAAGCATCGGAATTTGGTCCACACAAGGGATGGAAAATTCACATTGGATAGCGTGTGGTACATACCAAAGAAAAACTGATCATGGTGGAGGGGTGAATGGTAGCAATCCAATGATCCAATTGCTATCCTGGTGGTATAGGATTATAGTAGCGGATGAAGCTAAACTCTCACAAAAGAGAGCAAATGAAAGTGCTGATGAATCGGTTGTAGACATGATAGAATCATGTCGTGTCACTAAAAGAGTGCGTTATGAAGCCTCAAGTGCCAAAGAAAACCATGCCAAGCGGCTAGAAACAAGGCTTCGACAAGGCAACAAATGGGTTCGAAAAGAGCTAAGATAGTAAGATGAACAATGTGAGTTAGTGTGAATGCAATTCATAGTTTAAGAGAGAAAGAGAGAGTGTGCATCTATGTGAATGAGTCTCACAGTTTAGGGTTATATAAAAGAGGGTTTCACTTTCTATCTTATTCATTAAGTTCTCACATCTCTTATGCAGGAAAGATGGCTAGGTCTAAGGTAGTTGCAAATAAGCTTCTGCTCAGAGCCTTATATCGTGTTCAGCCCCTTGGAGCATCTACTAGCTCAGATGCACCCCCTTCTCAACCTAATCCACCTTCCTCAAGTTGCCCTCACAAGGGTCCTCCTCAGCATCCCCACAAGAAATGAAAGTGGAAGCCAGGTACAGTGGCCTTGAGAGAAATTAGAAGGTATCAACACTCTTTTGATCTCATCATTCCAAAGGCGAGCTTCTCGAGACTTGTTCGCGAGATTGTGCAAGACCTCTACCGCATAGAAAGCAGGAGGTGGTTTTTGGCACAAGGTCAAAATAAACCTGATCGCTTCACAAAAGAATGTCTTCATGCTCTATAGTGTGCTGCAGAGGCCTTTTTAGTTGACTCGATGATGACTGATGCTCAATGTTGTGCAATATATGCGAAGCGCATCACTGTAACTCCCAAGGACTTCCAACTTGTAAGAAATCTTCAAGCAGTGAAGGATGCATTCGTTCCAATGGAATGAACACAGTTTGCAATGTTATCTTTTTTGGCATAGTGTTATCCTCGTGCATTGGACATATGACTATGTCCCAATGCAAAACTATTGTACGTGCCCTTAAAATATGAATTAAAATTTTACACTTATCCTTCGCTCTCAACTTTGGCTATGCATCTTCGCTGTATTTTCAATTCTTACTTATAGTTTTTGTTAGCACTATCAATTTCAATAGGAATATCATGCAAAAATTTGCCATTTCTTGTTGTAGACTTTACTCCTAATGCCTCTGTATAGTCTATGTGGTGCGAAGTTTCTAAGGGCCAGTAGTCGCGATGTTGATTTCTCAATTATCAATTCATCCATAATTTTGGTGTGGGATAATTTTTAAAATACTAAACTATATTGGAATGTGACAAAATGTCACACACGCACTCGTTAGGTGGCCAAGAGCCCAAATTATTTTTTTTGAAAAAAAGTACCTGCAGACCCCTGGTCCGAAGTCTGGCGTCTGGAGCCACTTTCATGCAGCTTCATATGCACTGTCCATCGTGTAATCGTAAATCCATAACCTTGTATTGGAATGTGACGAAACTTCACATGCGCACTCGTTAGATGGCCAAGAGCCCTTTTTTTTTTGAAAAAAAAAACCTGCAGACCCCTGGTCCGAAGTCTGGCGTCTGAAGCTACTTTCCTGGCATCGTTAGGTGGCCAAGAGCCCTTTAAAAAAAAAAGTACCTGCAGACCCCTGGTCTAAAGTCTGGCGTCTGGAGCCACTTTCTTGCAAAAATAAAAAAATAAAAAAAGTACCTGCAGACCTCCGGTCTGAAGTTTGGCATCTGGAGCCACTTTCCTGGGCTCTTGGCCACCTAACAAGTGCGCGTGTGAAGTTTCGTCGCATTCCGATACAAGGTTATGGATTTACGATCACACGATGGACAATGTGTATGAATGGGTTTTAAATGGGTTAAAAGTTCATTCTTCTTCTCATTTTCACATCTTGATTTCTTTGCTTTCTCCATTTTCACATCCCCAACCTCTGTCTCTTCTCCGTCTTGCCCTCCTTGAGCTTGCATGGCACGCACCAAGCAAGCATATCACCGTTTTGGCCCCGGGAAGACATCACGCCAAGGCCCGCCACCTGGAGTACAAGGTGGAGCCTCCTCTAGTGCAGCAAACAGGTGCCCCCCATAGAGCACAAGGACCACCACAGAAAAAGAGGAGATGGAAACCGGGCAATGTTGCCCTTCGAGAGATAAGAAGAATCCAACGCGGATACGAGCTTCTCATCCTAAAAAGTTCTTTTCATAAAGTTGTTCGAGAAGTCATGTAAGACGACTTGGAGTTGAAAGGGATGGGAAGATTTTGGGCACGAGTGCGGGATGGCCCACCAGAAGGAAGGTGGACTGCTACAGCCATGGAGGCCCTACAAACAGCTACAGAGGGGTTTCTCATCGACTTATTCGATGATACACAGCTTGCGGCCATCCATGCAAAGCGTGTCACAATCATACATAAAGACATGAACTTTATCATTCGGCTTCGACACGGCAAGGGGACTCCGCCATAGTTTACTAGATTAATGGTGCAAGGTTTGTAATGAGTGTTACAACGCCATAACATCTTGGAAGCCCAAAAAATTTTGTATACTCTGCCACATTGTAATATTTATTTATATATACATAATATCTCATGCGATGTGTACTGAATTCAAATAATTGAGTAAAGTTGTTTTGGTTTGTTTCTTGAAATACATGACTCTTAATTTTTGTTTAATGTACGAATGCATCAAAAGTAGTAATACGTATGGATACAAGTTACGTTATTACTTATGCATAATCGCAAAGTGCAGTACTACGCGTTGAATTATGTTAATATATGCGGATGTGTCATTCATGTACCCCACATTATTGTCACACTTACACAATCGCAAGTGCAGTACTACGCGTTGAATTATGTTAATGTATGCGAATGCATCATTTACGTACCACACATTATCATCACACTTATATGAACCACACATTTATTTAATAAATATTTATTTGTAGGGACAAAGTAAAGTATCTTATATTCATCAAGAAAAATACATGTGATGGTTGTTAGTGATGGTAGATACAAAAAGCCGATAGCCAACAAGAACTCTCAATTGTTCCTTGGCTTTTTCATCGATGGAGAGGAGGGGCCAGCTTTTGATGAAAATATAAGTTCCTTCTTTGCTTCAAAAATGATGCACTCCCCCTTTAGCTCTTTCTCCAGGAGAAGCGGATCTGACACTTTAGCAAGGTCGCCTAATGTCACAAGCACACACATTGCTCCACCACGCATTTGGTCAAATAAGTAAAGAAGCTTTGACCGCTTGATTAGCACTACCTTCTCCAAGCTAGATGTCATAGGTATCGCTCGAAAAGGTCCAAACTTGGTCAAATCTCAAATTTTCATGATTATTTCTTGCCCTCCTAGTGAGCACTTCTTATGGAAGACCACCAAATCTGCAACAAGGTTACCGATATACTCCTTAAGAGCTGAATCCTTGCGTCGATCCGTATGTTGAGCTCCTCCTTGCCTTGATGCAAACTTATCTATATACAATATGTCCCGAATGACAAAGTCAAATCAAACAATATATTTAGCGACTAACCTAGAGTTATCAGAAAGCGATGAAACTTGATGGTAGGGTGCGTCGGGTCCCCAAGAGTCCACCGGTGAAGCCTGACTTCGAACAGGGCAGCTGCAGGCATCATTTTTGTCCAAGATCTTACCGGTGGATTCCAGGGGATCCGACGCACCCTACAGCCCCTAGAAAGTGGCCCTAGATGCCAACTTCGAACAAGGCAGGCATCATTTTTGGCCAAGATTTCACCGGTGGACTTCTGGGGACATGACTCACCCTACCATCAAGTTTCATTGCATAAAAATATGTGGTAGTTAGAAATCCCACCTTCTCCAGATCATCTTGTATCTTGATTTCCTCATGTGTCAGGGAGGCACCTCTTTGGGTAGAGGGATCTACAAACTCCTTGGTAGGAAGCTAGGGCCTTGGCTCGAATAAATCATACAGTAGTGCTTCAAATTCAGCATAGCACAAGGTAATCTTCTTCAACCGAGGTAATATGCTCCTATGCTGCTATGATCACACTCACAGTATCTAAGCTTGTGCCATCATATCTTTCAATCTCTACCATTATTGGATGCACATCCATGTGATCATAATCGATCATGTCTTCCATTGAATCCCTGACTAGGATAGAAAACAAATCTTCTTTCTTCATTTCCAAGTATTGTAGTACATCTGATAGAAGCAAGTATTGTACACAATCTACTTCAATGGGTGTCAAGGAGACAAGGTGGGGTTTATCAACTTGTGGCTGTTCTGAAGAAGATGGCACCATGAGAGCCAACCCTTGCTCTGTCACCACTCGATGTTCCTCTTCAACATTTATGAGCTCTTCAATCGGTTCTTCTCCCATGTATCTGATAGAAACAACTTGTGGAGTTATATCTTCATCGCTCTCCTCCTCTAGGGGTGTATCCAATGCAAGGAGGTAAATTGCCAATGCGCAATCACACTCCACGAGATCCAAAGGTAATGTAACTGGTGCACTTCCCATTGCATACTCTATGCGAAGGATCCACATGGGCTAGACACCTATTTACCACTTTTTAGTGATTCTTCCCTGCCTGAAATACCATGAGCTATTCCAGAGGCATCCAAGTCATGTTGGATCCCTCGATGGAGTATGTGCATGTAGCAATGGTGCTCATAAAGTCTTCCAAAACCTGAAGAGGGGATCCAATGATGAGAGCACGCTTTCAAGGTTGAAGTTCTTAGAGAAAACCTGGAATATCTCATCACCATGGTTGGCAAAGATAGTCTCGTGGATCCACTCCATCAAAGTATGCGCGAGCATCCATTGTAGCAGGTAGGAGGGATGTGGTGGATATAAAGAGATGAAGAGAGAAAGTGTGAAATGAAACAATGAAACAAGAACTAAACTAGTTCTACCTTAAAAACCTTAAGTTTTAAACCATTAAGGGTTGTTCGCATACGATATTTAGTTATGGCTTTACTTGCATCTTTGTAAAGTTTACATGCATATGTAAATGTGTTGATGTGAAAAGTGTATAACAAGTGTATGATTTTGCATGAATACCATAATTTTTAAATATTGCAAGTTTGTAAGTGACAATATTCTATTGGCCAAAAAAATCCAAAAATTTAAAGTTGTTGGATATTACAACTTGTGGTGTTGGGATTTTTAGGGAGACTCTACAATTTCTAAAATATGTGGAGCCACACACTTTCCTCTGGTAACAATATCTTCAGCTCGGCTTCGAATTTTCCTACCATCTAGTTTAAAATAGAAGCTAACAGGTGGATTCTGTATTAACATTGTAATTTCCTGGTGCATTATACTCAAGGGCCAATCATCCTCCATTTGCAACACTTGGGGCTCGTGGCCCTCACAAATGACAGAAACATCCATAGCTGCACTTTCATGCATGTCTTGATCAAGGCACAACCATTTACCCTTGAGCATCCTCCATCTACGATACTTGAACAATAGGCATAAAGTTTGTCATGTGACAAAGTACCTGTAATTGGAAAGGAAAGTTAGTTGATTCATCCCAAAGTAAGATAATAGTCAACTAAGAGAGAAAATTTTTACTTGAAAGCCATGTCCCTTGTTGTGACTCAACACTCCACTGTGTCAGGACTGTGAGTTATTTTTTATGTCCAAGTTTTACCTAGAATCCTTGTTTTATAATCCTCTAATGTATTTTTTATGACGTATGTGCTTTTGGTACGTCTCAAACCCTTACATTCCTTGAACATGTGTGCAAAAATTGCAATCGGTATGAACCAGCTTAGATGTACATTCTTTGAGCCGGTGCCTAGCTTCATAGAATTCAATATGTCTGCTGAAATTTTTGTGCTACACATGTGCAAAATGTCGCTACTACACAATGGCCATTCTATGCTATTGAGATTTGATATGTGCATAGACTCAAGGGTTCCATATTCTCGACTCCCCTTGGGTAATATGTACTTGGAGTCATAGAAAAAAACAAGGTCCTCTGGGAGTTACTTAGCTGTACACCCCTCAAAGAGCAATCTACCAATTTCGAGGTGGTAACACTTAAAAGAACCAATTAAACTCTCAACATTTTGCCACTCACAGCATTCCGAAGGGTATACTTTTGTAAATACAAGACAAGTTGTTACATAGGTATCACGTAATTTCTCATTCTCAATGAGTTGCAAATACTTACTGTTTGCAATGTTTCATTGAAAGGGCACAGTGGGCGCAATATGTATTTGTTTTTGCATGAATATATGTTGTACAAACACCTCTGTTACAAGGTGAGAATCAACATTCCTTTGTCTGAGAGCTAAAATTTTACCCTTCCAGTGCTTTGATACATCTACAATTGCAGATACTTTCACCCTGAAAGCTCCCTTCATTGCGTACTTCTATCGAGAGAATGCTTATTCTTCTCTCAGGCATTATAACCTATGCATTAGATGTAAAGAAGTATGTATTAACCCCTAAATAATAAGCATTTTAAGTATGTCCAGTATTCACCAATATGCCATAAAAATCAACATGGCATTAAGAGATGTTTACACTTTTGTAAACAGACATAAACATCGATATCAAAACGCATGTGGATATATACATCAATACAAAGTATAGATTTAATTTCAAGGCATCACTTTAATCATACCATTTACGTGAAATATAATGAAAATAATAGCACAAGAATACTCAGGGAAATTTGCCAAAATAAATTTTATTATAATGAAGAGGAGTCTGATTTGACTCAATACATTGTATGAAATGTGGGTATTATAGAGTAGTTGTTACAATGATAGCAGCCACATGGCATGCAAATCTTAATAGGCACATTGGATTGACACCTGAGATATTCTAAGACTCAACACATTGTGTGTTATATGGATGATATAATACAAGAGTTTCATGGATCATTTCCAATTGGCATGGAGATCCAAATGGACACATAGGACCAATAAAGCAAAGGATTTTTGAACCATCGACTTGTAGCAGATCCATATCATCCAACACAAAGGAATCACTCACCACATCAAAATAGTTGATCGAGAATTATATGCTTCACCTAAACCTTGTACAATACCTGCATGTACAAAAAAACACCTACATACATCCCTTTTAACAAAAATACTTGCATGAATCCCTTTTAGCAAAAAATATCTAGATAACTACATGAATAGAAGCAATACAAAACAGGGCCAATTTACCTATAAGCTGATCTGCTGAAGATAGGATTGAATCATTGTTAATCAAAACCCATTGCAAATGATGGACGTAAGAAAACATTAATCCCATCAAACATAAAAGTCACTAATTAAATGAATAAATTTTGGTACCACAAAATATGGCAGATTTACCTGTAAATTGAGCTACAGGATCTCTACTCTACCTTGTATTAAGTGCTGCAACAACAATTGATCCTTAAGTTAAAACTAGCATCAAACCCTATTGTAAAGATAGTACAAAAGGGATAATGCAGAGAGGAAGAAAGAGAGAGTGTGTGAGTACACGGGAGAGAGAAAGAAATGAGCACATATCCAATCTTGCCCAAATTGATCTTTGCAAATGACAATTTTGCAAGAGTTAGTCTTTACATGAAGGTATACTGAAAAACAGTAGAAAAGAGGAAACATAGAGAGAGAAAGAGAGAGGGAGAGAGAGATAAGAAGAGGAATTAGATGAAGATGAAGATGAAGACCTAGAGCCTACTACAACTTTCCAGGATGATTAGAAGTCCTAGAAATTTTGTCGACAGACAATTTGTATTGGACTAAACTTTACTTTTGTAACTACATTTAACCTAAGTAATATGAGTTGCATCTATTTTGGGCCTAGAACTTGCAAATGACTAGAGATACTCTGGCAAGGAATGACAGTTATAACTTGCAATGAATTTCTCTTAAGTCATTTCTTCTCAACTAATATGGATTGGGTCTTTCTAGAATGTCCAAGCTTGGAAGTATTCTTTGGTATTACAAGCAAAGCCGATTGTCCATGGAGCTCAGTCCCGAACTAAGAAGAGGACAATTTGGGAACATAGTTTCTGAGATAAAGGACCACTTCGATCTGCTAAAAGGATCCTAGGACAATTTGGTCTAAAGAAGAAACTCCTGCCAAAGGACAACCAAGAACCTTGTGATCGCAAGTGATAAAGCTCCACGATGTTTCTATTGCAGGGAGTTAGGTCATTTCAAAAGGGAATGTCCAAAGCACCCTAAACACCGATGCTTCGAGTGCCACAACATTGGATGTAACTATGTCAATTGTCCCAACAAAACTTGAAGAGAACTTGGGCTTACAAGAAATGAAGTTGTACAAGCTTCAATGATCCATAATATACCAAGATACTTAGGAAAAACCTAGAAGATATTCATAAGATGTAATTATAATAAACTCTTCTCTTGTAATCCAAACTCGGATAGATCTAATGCAATAAGATGTTTTTTCAAAAGACCACATGCTTATGAGTGAATAGAGTAGCGCACCGGACGCATGGTGGGTCCTCACCCAAAGGAATTAAGCCCCATTAATGCTTGTCTTCCCCAGTTCTTCCAAGATGAGGACATCTCGAGTTCTCTAAGGGGGAGAGGATGTAATGTCCCGCCGTAGGCCGCCGTGGAGGAACCACCCCTCTCCCCCCTAAATCAAATTAAAAATGAAATGTTTTTTTAAATTATTATCCTTCCCCCTGTCATCGCCAACAAGTGGCGAGGGGGGAGAGAGAAGAGGAAGAGGGTGAGGACGATGACGAGGTGGAGTGGGTGGCGGCCAAGCTGGAGTTGAAGATGGCGAGTGACAACATTGGGAGAAGAAGCGGACGAGGACGCAAAGTGAAGTGGAAGAAGGCAATGCTGACGACGACGACGATGGTGAGAGGCCATGTGCCTATTACTCCCCCCCCAAATCTCAAGGAAAAGGGAGGAGAGGCCTTAGGGAGAAGGCTTAGGGGCGTGAACGCTGGGGGAGAGAGAGAGGGAGAAGAAGAGAAGAAGAAGAAGAGGAAGAGAAGAAGAAGAAGAAAAGGAGAGAGAGAGAGAGAGAGAGAGAGAGAGAAGAAGACAAGAAGAAGATAAGAAGATAAGAAGGAGGAGAAGAAGAGAAGAAGAAGAAGAAAAGGAGAGGGAGAGAGAGAGAAGAAGAGAAATAGGAGAAGAAGAAAATAAGGAGAACAAGAAGAGGAGAGGGAGAGAGAGAGAGAGAAGGAAAGAAAGAGAGAGAGATACGCTCCAAGGGAACTCATTTCTCTTTCCCTCCTGGGAGGGTGGCCATCTTTTTTTCCTTCGACTGCAAATCGCCATACTTTTCTCGCAAGATTATTGCCCCTCCGCAAGCTAGACTCTTTTCCCTAAATTAGCCCCACAAATTGAGCACAAGGTGAGAAGGTATTGTGTGACTCACGTCTAAGGGAGACTGTTGAGATATCGAGCTCCACTCGTGATATGCCAGGGTGACCGTTGTACATTTATGTCACCGACTTGTTAGCTACAGATGCGATTGGTACACCGCCCATGAATAATAGCTACATGACAGCTATCCTTATCTACTCTAGTTCGTGGCTCAGTTAGTATGCCACCTTAGTTAGTTGAGTTTGGTTTGAGACCCATATATAGGGTTCTTCTATTTCTTTGTACTAGAGTTCTTTTGGCTTACACAACTAAGAAGAGGAAAACTATTTTCAACCTCCACCTGTGTGTGTATTCCCCCATTGTGCAAGCAAGAAAGCTACAAGTGAGACTCCTGCCTTCTCTCCCATAATCTTGACATGGTATCAGTGTCAAGAATCGCGTGGTGGAGGGGGTTGCTCAAGATGCTGCGCCGAACACACACAGAATGCACAAGGAGAAGCTCACTCAAGAGACAAGAAGAGAGATGGAGGCCAAAACGTTTTCTTGCTGATTTCTTCTTCTTCTTCTTCCACACTTTTTACAATGTACACAAAGTATAGATAAGATACAACATAAAAGGAAAGTGGCCTACTAAGTCAAACAATGCATAACCGACTACACTAGTCGAATGGCGCTATAACTATGCCAGCTGTAAATAGGTGTAACAACCTGAATATAATAAGTAATGAGTCAGTGGCCATGTGAGAGTCATAATGACCACCGACGTGCTAAGTGTAGACGTGTGGACCCATCTAACCAGGCGGTCCATCATCCATGTCCACATGTGTTGAGCTTGCCATCTCAACACTCCCCCTCAAGCTCAACTGTATCTCTGCAACTCCAAGTAAGCTTCGAAACTTTTGAAGCTTCTCTGTACCCAATGCCTTCGTGAAGATATCAGCTATCTGATCCTGTGTGCTGACATACACCAAGTCAATCTCACCTGCTAGTACCTTCTCTCTCACAAAGTGGTAGTGTACCTCAATATGTTTTGTCCTGGCATGGAACACAGGGTTCCTAGCCAACTGTATACTGCTCATGTTGTCACAATAAATGACAACTGGACCTTCCACCTGCACATCCAAATCAGCCAGTAACTTTTGCAGCCATACTACCTCACATGCTGCAACAGCAGCACCTCTATACTCAGCCTCTGTACTCGACAAAGCAACTGTAGATTGCTTTTTGCTGCTCCAAGCAACTGCTGCACTACCAAGAGAGAACATGTATCCGCTGGTAGATCGTCTATCAGACATACTACCAGCCCAATCTGCATCTGTGTATCCAAACACCTGTACGTCTGTACCTGCCTCATAGAAAAGCCCATAATGTAATGTGGACTTCACATATCTCAATATGCGTCTCACTGCATCCAAATGTGGCTTTCTAGGTACTTGCATAAACTGACTCACAAGACCAACAGCATAGCTCAAGTCTGGCCTTGTAATGGTCATGTAGATCAAACTCCCCACTATCCTCCTGAACATAGTAGGGTCTTCTATCTCATCCCCAACATCAGCACTCAGCTTTACATTCTGCTCCAACGGGACTGAAAGTGGTTTACGTGCAGTCATACCATACTTGGACAACATATCCAAGCCATACTGTCTTTGGAACAGCCATATACCATCATCACATCTGATCACCTCAATGCCAAGGAAGTACCTTAGTTCACCTAAATCCTTCATCTCAAACTTCATCTTCAAACAGCCCTTGACTTCAGCAATCCCACTATCACTATCACCTGTAATAATCAAGTCATCCACATAGATGACTATGATGACCAAACCTACATCTCCCTTTCTCACATAAAGTGAGTGATCAGCATCAGAAACATAAAAGCCAATATTGACAAGATACTCTCTGATCTTGTCAGACCATGCTCTTGGTGCTTGCTTGAGCCCATAGAGTGCCTTCTTCAACCTGCACACATACGTGGGATGCTCTAAATCTTCATAACCTGCTGGCTGATCCATATACACTTCTTCCTGCAAATCACCATGCAAGAAGGCATTCTTTACATCCATTTGCTGCAACCTCCAACCTTTGGCTGCTGCCAAAGCAATCACACATCTGACAGTTGCCATCCTAGCAACTGGACTGAAGGTTTCATCATAATCTATGCCATATGTTTGGGCATAGCCTTTTGCAACCAGCCTAGCTTTGTACCTGCTAATAGAACCATCTGCATTGTGCTTAATCTTATAAACCCACTTACATCCAATAGCTTTCTTTCCCTTCGGCAATGATACTAGATCCCAAGTCTTATTGGCCTCTAATGCAGCCATCTCCTCATCCATTGCTGCATCCCAATGAGCATGACCAACAGCCTCCTCAAAACATGTGGGCTCAACATCCTCAACTAGTTTCACCATATAAGCATAATGGTGAGCTGCATAACCCTCAAAACCAAATCTTTTAACAGGGTATCTCACCCTGCTAGACCTGCGTACCACTGGATCACTCAATGGAGTCTTTGCATTAACACGTGCTCTCTGCACACCTGGAGTCCTCACTGAAGGAATGCCAAGCTCATCATCCAAGCTCTCTGAGCCACTGGAGTCTCCATCAAGAACTGCATCAATGCCTTCTGACACTTTACTCTTTCCTTTGTCTTTACCTGTAGTGCTACTAGATGCACCTGAAGATGTAGAGCTACTCCTTAGTCTCCCAGACCAAGGACTACCAGATGATGTCTCTGGTCCACTAAGAGTCCGTGATTCTTGCCTTTCAGCCTGCACATGAGTGTCATGATCATCATCAACATCCAATGCATCACCACTAGATGCATACCAACTGCTCATTTCATCAAAGATGACATCCCTGCTCACTCTGAACTTACATGTGACAGGGTTGTAACAGCGATACCCTTTTTGCTCTAAGGAGTATCCAATAAAGATACACTTTTCAGCCTTTGGATCCAGTTTCTTCCGCAACTCATCTGGTACATGAACATACGCAATGCAGCCAAACACTTTCAAGTGTGAAACATCAGGCTTCTTACTTGTAAAACATTCTTCGGGGGTCATACCATGAACTGCAGCTGTGGGAGTTCTGTTCATAATATAAACAGCGGTATGAACAGCCTCAGACCAAAAATGCTTAGGCATATTCTTTTCAGCCATCAAGGCGCGTGCAACTTCTGCAATATGCCTGTTTTTCCTTTCTGCAACCCCATTTTGCTGTGGGGTATACCTGCATGTGAACTGTCTTTTTATCCCATGAGACCTCAGAAAATCACTGAACTCATTTGAGAGGTACTCTCCCCCTCCATCTGACCTCAGGCACTTTACTTTCAAGCCTGTTTCTCTTTCAACTGCAGCCTTGAAAGTTCTAAAGTGCTCAAAAGCTTCACTCTTTTCCTTCATAAAATATACCCACAGCTTTCTAGAGCAATCATCAATGAATGTGACAAAGTATGAACTGCCTCCAAGAGATACATTTTGTGTAGGCCCCCAAATGTCTGTATGCACAACATCAAGGATATTTCTGCTTACATCTCTGTCATGTGAAAAGGGTTGTCTTGCCTGCTTACCAAACTGACATGCTTCACATACCTTCTGAAATTCTGCAACTTTAAATGTAGGCAAACCTGTAACCAACCCTTTGGACTGCATTAATTTCAGCCTTTGTACATTTGCATGTCCAATGCGTTTGTGCCAAATTTCAATGTCTGCAACAACACCTTTTCCTTTGGCATACATAGCCGCATTCATAGTAGGAATTCCAGCATCTAGAGTGAACATACGTCCAACTCTACTTCCCTTTGCTACCAACCTGCACTTGTCATTGAAGTCTTCTACAAAGCAGCCCTTTGCATTAAATCTGACTTGCAGCCCTTGCTCTACCATTTGACCGACTGACACCAAGTTCTTTGTAATAGATGGCACATGTAATACATCTGAAAGACTCTTTGTCTTACCATCATGCAAGGACAAGGGAACTTTTCCAATGTGTGAAATTGGGTGGCATGAGTCATCACCCGTCTGCACATAACCTGCATTCTGCAAATCCTGCATCTCTCCAAACCATTCTGCATGGCTGGTCATATGATTGGATGCACCTGAATCAACATACCAAACATCTTCATGTGTTCCCTTTCCTGTAACAGCATTCAGCATATGCTGCATAACGAACAAACGTTCATTTTTGTCTTCATTCTGTCGTGAAGACGATGCATAGTTTCCTTGCTGCAACTTACCACTGCGGATATCATCTCTCTTAGCATAACATTGGGCTGCAATATGACCTGTTTTGCCACAGTAGTGGCACACAATACCAGAGTTGTTAGAACCTCTGTTCTGCCATCCACCTCTTCCTCTAAAGCTCCCCCTGCCTCTAAAGTTACCACGACCTCCTGAAACCTGCATATCGCCAAATTGCTGATTCAATCTGTTTTGCTGGTTATCACTACCACGTCCTGTACCACGGCCTCTTGAAGAGAACCTGCCACGTCCCCTTCCAGAACTGGAGTAGAAAGCTTGGACCTGTTCACCACTTCTTTCAGATGTCTCACTCTGCATGTTGATCTCTTCAGTGATCATAAGAGAGACCAATTCATCGAAATCTGGAAATGGCTTTCTGACATATACGGAAGTTACAAAAGACTTCCAAGCCTTTTCATTGTTAAGTCCACCCAAGGTAGACGACACCAAATCATCATCATCGGGCATTGCATCAATCGCTGCCAATGCATCTGCAATGCTTCTTACCTTCAGTGCATACTCATTGATAGACATCTTCCCTTTCTTTAATGTATTCAACTCTTGCTTGAGTTGAATCTTTCGTGCCTTTGTATTTACAGAAAACATACTTTCAAGTATGGTCCAAGCTGCATATGCATTCTCTGCATTTCTAATGTGTCCCAGCATGTTATTGTCAATTACTGCAGACAACCAATACATGACCTTCTTGTCTTTTGCATTCCATTCCTTTCGTGCCTTTGTCTCTTCTGCAGTTGGAGGATCACTCACCTCCGGCTCCTTTTCTTCACCTGAAACGAACTCGTAGAGGCCTTTTCCAATAAGAAAGTTTGTGACACGGAACTTCCATGAAGGGTAGTTGTTCTTGTCGAGCTTCTCAATGATGGGGCTTCCACTATTCTCTGCCATTATCACAATAATAATACCAAACAGCAAGCAAATCTTCTGCAACCCTCGACCTGTAGTACACAGCAATTCACCAGACAGCCTTTTTCACTGTCTGCTCAACAATACATGCAATCCGCAACCAGTTTGCAGATAAACCTTGTGTTTACTCACTGGTAAACACCTTTGAACTTACAGATCTGAAATCTGTAACCTGCGCACCCACGTTCGGTCAATACAGTCGAAGTCACAGTGTACCCCGAAACTGCTGTCCGCAACCTTGCGGCTCTAAAACGGGCCCTGAAACGGCCTCAAATGCCCAAAATCTCTGCGGGAAAGCCCTAAAGGGCTTATCTGCAGAATATACAGCGCTCTTTGCGCACACCAAATCTCACTGCAATCTGAGATTTTTGCTCTGCCCTGCTTCCGGTGCCTCCACAGGCACTATCCAAGAGAAGGAGTGGAAGAATGGGAGAGATTCTTACCCGTAGCTTGCTTGCTCGAACCTTGCTTCTTCTCCTTCACTTCAACCTTCGAAATCAGCCTCTCTCAATGGCGCGGCTCTGATACCATGTCAAGAATCGCGTGGTGGAGGGGGTTGCTCAAGATGCTGCGCCGAACACACACAGAATGCACAAGGAGAAGCTCACTCAAGAGACAAGAAGAGAGATGGAGGCCAAAACGTTTTCTTGCTGATTTCTTCTTCTTCTTCTTCCACACTTTTTACAATGTACACAAAGTATAGATAAGATACAACATAAAAGGAAAGTGGCCTACTAAGTCAAACAATGCATAACCGACTACACTAGTCGAATGGCGCTATAACTATGCCAGCTGTAAATAGGTGTAACAACCTGAATATAATAAGTAATGAGTCAGTGGCCATGTGAGAGTCATAATGACCACCGACGTGCTAAGTGTAGACGTGTGGACCCATCTAACCAGGCGGTCCATCATCCATGTCCACATGTGTTGAGCTTGCCATCTCAACAATCAGAGCCTGGTTCGTGGTAAGGAGCTCAAGAAAGCAAACCAAGTTCGCGGCGTTCTGGTAAGAGGACCAGTGTTGCTTTCATTTTTCGAGTTTGGGAGCAAGTCTCTGCAGGTAGCACAACCGGAAAGTGCAAGAGTGCATTGTCTCAGATTGAGACGCCCTTCGCGGTGTAGCAAGAGGGCAGTATATGCTGCGGGACAGGGCTTTAGCCCTAGGTTGCCTTGTTTTTTTGATTCGAGGCCATTTCGGGGCCTGTTTTGGAGGCGGAAGTTTTCCGCACGCACTCAGAAAAAGGCCCTATTTTTTGCTGTGCGACCACTGTTCTACAGGTCAGTGAAAAGTTACCATAGAAATTGCATCGTATGCTTGTGCGCAGAGACATTGGGAGTTACATAATCATCCTTGTTGCCTGTTGATGCAAAATCGTCACTAAGAAGTGACTATGTGGTCAAATACCACTTTCGTCAGTTTTGCAGATTTGCCCTTGTGAGTCTGAAGCTGTGTTTTTTGCAGTGACATAATTTTTTGCAGTGTTTTGCAATGGCGTCTGATTCTCTTTCACAGATTGTCACTAAAAAGCTTGACAAGAACAACTACCAAGCATGGAAGTTTAGAATGACGAATTTCCTTATGGGAAAAGGATATTGGGAATTCGTTGCAGGAAACGAAGAAGAACCAGTTCTTCCTGATGTTCCCAATCAACAACAAATGCAGGCATTTAAAGAATGGCATGAGAGAGCTAGAAAAGTTATGTACTGGCTATCTATCAGTATTTCAGACTCTATGATTGTGCATATTCAGGATGCAAGTACGCCAAAGGAGGCATGGGATAATACTTTGTCAAAAATGTATAGAACAAATACGCAAGCCAAGAAAATGCAGCTCAAGCAAGAGTTGCACAATGTGCAAAGAGAAAGCATGAGCATCAATGACTACCACATGAAGGTGAAGAAGATTGCAGATGCACTTGCTTCCATCGGGTCGCCAGTGGAAGATGATGATTTAGTTTCTGTGACCTTGAATGGTCTAGGAAAGGATTATGCACAGTTCCGAACATCCATTTCCGTCCGTGAAAGATTTCCTGATTTTGAGCAGTTGATTGCTCTTCTAATTTCTGAGGAGCAGAGAAATGGTGGTGCATCTTCTTCAGGAGGAACTTCAAAAGAAGCTGTCCTCTACTCAAATGCTGGAAGAGGTAGAGGCAGAGGTAGAGAAGGCCGATCTGGAGGCCGTGGTAGAAATCAGAATATGCAGCAAACTCAAGAAAACCAGTCCTATGGAGGAGGACGTGGTAACTCTAGAGGCAAGGGGAGCCAAAGAGGTCGTGGTGGATGGCAAAGAGGGCAAAATGCAAACAGCAATGTTGAATGCTACTATTGTGGTAAAATGGGTCATATGGCTAAAGACTGCTATAAAAAGCAGAATGACATTATGAATGGAAAATTGCAACAAGGGAATTATGCATCTTATAGTAGACAGGGTGATGATGACAGAAATGAGCATTTGTTTATGGTGCAGCACATGACCAATTCTGTGACAAGTGCAGAAGAAAGCAACGATGTGTGGTACGTTGACTCAGGTGCATCAAACCACATGATAGGTCATGCAGAATGGATGCAGGATGCAAGGAAAATAGAAAAACCAGGATTTGTGGAGACTGGTGATGATACTACACATCCTATTATGCAAATTGGAAAAATTCCTTTGTCTATGCAGGATGAGAAAAAGAATTACCTGTTGGATGTATTTCATGTCCCGAATATCACCAAGAACTTGGTTTCTGTTGGTCAAATGGTTGAGCAGAGCTTGCAGGTCAGATTTAATTCTCATGGATGCTTTGTTGAAAATATGAAAAATAAAGGTCGCTTGATAGCAAAAGGAAAGAAGAAAGGCAGAATGTTTACGTTGGATGCATACATGCCTGAATTGAGTGCAGCAATGTTTCCACATGGGACTGGTGTAGTTGCAGATATTGATATCTGGCATAAACGCATTGGTCATGTTAATGTATAACGACTTAAATCAATGCAAGCCCAAAATATTGTTGCAGGATTGCCTAAATTCAAGGTTGCAGAAATGCATAAGGTATGTGAAGCCTGTCAATTTGGAAAACAGGCAAGGAAACCATTTCCTAGACATGTTCAAGAGAGTAAGAAGCCATTGGAATTAATCCACTCTGATGTGTGGACTACTAAAACTGCATCTATTGGAGACTATCATTATTTTTCACTTTTATTGATGACTTTAGCAGAAATGTTTGGGTGTATTTTATGAAAAAGAAAAGTGAAGTATTTGGGCATTTCAAAACTCTTAAAGCTATGGTTGAAAAAGAAACAGGCATGCAAATAAAATGCCTAAGGTCAGATGGAGGGGGAGAGCACCTCTCAAATGAGTTTGCAAGGTTCCTGTAGGAGCATGGCATAAAGCAGCAATATTCATGCAGTCATATCCCACAACAAAATGGAATTGCAGAAAGGAAAAATAGGCATATTGAAGAGGTATCTCGTGCCATGCTCAATGAAAAAGACTTGCCAGATTTTTACTGGGCTGAAGCAGTTGCTACAACAATCTACATAATGAATAGGACTCCCATTGCAGCAATACATGGGATGACTCTAGAGGAGAGGTATACTGGTAGGAAACCAGATATTTCTCATTTGAAGATTTTTGGTTGCATTGCCTATGTTCATGTGCCAGATGAGTTGAGATCCAAAAGCTGAGAAGTGCATCTTTATTGGTTACTCTCTGCAGAGCAGAAAGGGTATAGATGCTATAACCCTTCTACTCGTAAGTTTACAGTGAGCAGAGATGTTGTTTTTTATGAGATGAGTAGCTGGTATAAACCAGTAAATGTGATTGATGATGTAGATGCACAAAATGGTAATGTTGCACAGAATTCACAGCAGCAGTCACAAAATATTAGTGGACCTGGAGTGTCCTCTAACAGTGGTTCACATTCTTCGCCATGGACAGGCAGATTGAGATAAAGAGAATCTCCTCAAAACAATGCAGATAGTGGTATGCAGGTTTTACGAAAAGGAAAAGAGAAGTTAGATCAGCCCATGTCTGATGTGAATGCAGGTCACTCTTATGTGGATGGTTAATCCAATGGCTCAGAACAGAGCATTGATGATGAGTTGGGCATTCCTTCTATTGTTACACCTGGAGTAAGGAAGACCAGGGATGTTTTGAGAGCACCTGGGAGTGAACCTACTTTGCGCAGGTCTACGAGAGCTAGGTATCCTGTGGATAGGCTGAAATATGATGGATTTACAGCCATTCACTATGCATATATGGTCAAAGTGATACAGGAACCAGAACCCACTTCTTTTGAGCAAGCCATGGGAAAAGAAAAATGGGAGAAAGCCATGGATGAAGAAATGGATGCCTTGGAAGCAAATGCTACATGGGAATTGATACCTTTGCCTAAAGGTAAGAATGCAATTGGCTGTAAGTGGGTTTATAAGGTGAAGCACAATACAGATGGTTCTGTGAACAGATACAAGGTAAGATTAGTAGTCAAGGGATATGCACAAACATATGGCATTGAATATGAAGAAACATTCAGTCCGATTGCAAGGATGGCAACCGTAAGAGCAGTCATTGCTATGGCTGCATCAAAGGGATGGTCTTTACATCATTATGTAGACTGCTGTAGCAACTGCTTCAGCCCAATAAAAATCTGGCAGGTCTTTTTCATTGAGCATGGCACGAGATACCTCTCCAATATGCCTGTTTTTCCTTTCTGCAATTCCATTTTGTTGTGGGGTATGACTGCATGAATAGTGCTGTTTTATGCCATGCTCCTGCAGGAACCTTGCAAACTCATTTGAGAGGTACTCTCCCCCTCCATCTGACCTTAGGCATTTTATTTGCAGACCTGTTTCTTTTTTAGCCATAGCTTTAAGAGTTTTGAAATGCCCAAAAACTTCACTTTTCTTTTTCATAAAATACACCCAAACTTTTCTGCTATAGTCATCAATAAAAGTGATAAAATAATGACAGCCTCCAAGAGATGCAGCTTTAGTAGTCCACACATCAGAGTGGATTAATTCCAATGGCTTCTCACTCTCTTGAACATGTCTAGGAAATGGTTTCCTTGCCTGTTTTCCAAATTGACAGGCTTCACATACCTTATGCATTTCTGCAACCTTGAATTTAGGCAATCCTGCAACAATATTTTGGGCCTGCATTGATTTAAGTCGATGTACATTAACATGACCAATGCGTTTATGCCAGATATCAATATCTGCAACTACACCGGTCCCATGTGCAAACATTGCTGCACTCAATTCAGGCATGTCTTCATCCAACGTAAACATTCTGCCCTTCTTCTTTCCTTTTGCTATCAAGCGACCTTTATTTTTCATATCCTCAACAAAGCATCCATGAGAATTAAATCTGACCTGCAAGCCCTACTCAACCATTTGACCAACAGAAACCAGATTCTTGGTGATATTCGGGACATGAAATACATCGGATAGGTATTTCTTTTTCCCATCCTGCATAAACAAAGGAATTTTTCCAATCTGCACAATAGGATGTGCAGTATCATCACCAGTCTCCACAAATCCTGGTTTTTCTATTTTCCTTGCATCCTCCATCCATTCTGCATGACCTGTCATGTGGTTTGATGCACCTGAGTCAACATACCATACATCGTTGCTTTCTTCTGCACTTGTCACAGAATTGTTCATGTGCTGCACCATAAACAAATGCTCATTTCTGTCATTACCCTGTCTACTAGAAGATGCATAATTCCCTTGTTGCAATTTCCCATTCATGATGTCATTTTGCTTTTTATAGCAGTCTTTAGCCATTGATCTATTTTACCACAGTAGTAGCATTCAACATTGTTGTTTGCATTTTGGGCTCTTTGCCATCCACCACGACCTCTTTGGCTCCCCCTACCTCTAGAGTTACCACGTCCTCCTCCATAGGACTGGTTTTCTTGAGTTTGCTGCATATTTTGATTTCTACCACGGCCTCCAAATCGGCCTCCTCTACCTCTGCCTCTACCTCTTCCAGCATTTGAGTAGAAGACAACTTCTTTTGAAGTTCCTCCTGAAGAAGATGCACCACCATTTCTCTGCTCCTCATAAATTAGAAGAGCAATCAACTGCTCAAAATCAAGAAATCTTTCACGGACGGAAATGGATGTTCGGAACTGTGCATAATCCTTTCCTAGACCATTCAAGGTCACAGAACCTAATCATCATCTTCCACTGGCGACCCGATGGAAGCAAGTGCATCTGCAATCTTCTTCACCTTCATGTGGTAGTCGTTGATGCTCATATTTTCTCTTTGCACATTGTGCAACTCTTGCTTGAGCTGCATTTTCCTGGCTTGCGTATTTGTGCTATACATTTTTGACAAAGTATCCCATGCCTCCTTTGGCGTACTTGCATCTTGAATATGCACAATCATAGAGTCTGAAATGCTGATAGACAGCCAGTACATAACTTTTCTGGCTCTCTCATGCCATGCTTTAAATGCCTGCATTTGCTGTTGATTGGGAACATCAGGAAGAACTGGTTCTTCTTCATTTCCTGCAACAACAAATTCCCAATATCCTTTTCCCATAAGGAAATTCGTCATTCTAAACTTCCATGCTTGGAAGTTGTTCTTGTCAAGCTTTTCAGTGACAATCTGTGAAAGAGAATCAGACGCCATTACAGAACACTGCAAAAAATTCTGTCACTGCAAAGAACACAGCTTCAACCTCACAAGGGCAAATCTGCAAAACTGGAGAAAGTGGTATTTGACCACACAGTCACTTCCTAGTGACGATTTTGCATATACAGGAACCAAGGATGATTCTGTAACTCCCAATGTCTCTGCACACGAGCATACGATGCAATATCTGTGGTAACTTTTCACCGACCTGTAGAACAGTGGTTGCATAGCATAAAACAGGGCTTTTTCCTGAGTGCGTGCAGAAAACTTCCGCCTCCAAAACAGGCCCCGAAATGGGCTCAAATAAAAAAAACAGGGCTTTTTCTTGAGTGCATATACTACCCTCTTGCTTCACCACGAAGGGCGTCTCAACCTGAGACAATGCACTCTTGCAATTTTCGGTTGTGCTGCCTGCAGAGATCTGCTCCCAAAACAGAAAATGAAAGCAACACTGCTCCTCTTATCAGAACACCGCGAGCTTGGCTTGCTTTCTTGAGCTCCTTACCACGAACAAGGCTCTGATACCATGTCACGATTGTGGGAGAGAAGGAAGGAGTCTCACTTGTAACTTTCTTGCTTGCACAATGGGGGAATACACACAAGGGTGGAGGCTGAAAACAGTTTTCCTCTTCTTAGTTGTGTAAGCCAAAAAAACTCACATACATAGAAATAGAAGAACCCTATATATGGGTCTCAAACCAAACTCAACTAACTAAGGTGGCATACTAACTGAGCCACGAACTAGAGTAGATAAGGATAGCTGTCATCTAGCTATTATTCATGGGCGGTGTACCAACCGCATCTGCAACTGACAAGTCGGTGACATAAATACACAACGGTCACCCTGGCGTATCACGAGTGGAGCTCGATATCTCAACACTTTGCATAGGTCTACCAGAGCTAGGTATCCTGTGGATAGGCTGAAATATGATGGATTTACAGCCATTCACTATGCCTATATGGTCAAAGTGATACAGGAACCAGAACCCACTTCTTTTGAGCAAGCCATGGGAAAAGAAAAATGGGAGAAAGCCATGGATAAAGAAATGGATGCCTTGGAAGCAAATGCTACATGGGAATTGGTACCTTTGCCTAAAGATAAGAATGCAATTGGTTGTAAGTGGGTTTATAAGGTGAAACACAATGCAGATGGTTCTGTGAATAGATACAAGGCAAGATTAGTAGTCAAGGGGTATGCACAAACATATGGCATTGATTATGAAGAAACATTCAGTCCGGCTGCAAGGATGGCAACCGTAAGAGCAGTCATTGCTATGGCTGCATCAAAGGGATGGTCTTTACATCAGATAGATGTAAAGAATGCCTTCTTGCATGGTGATTTGCAAGAAGAGGTCTATATGGAGCAGCCACCAGGTTATGTGCATGCTGTTCATCCTAAGTTTGTTTGCAGGTTGAAGAAAGCCTTGTATGGCTTGAAGCAAGCACCTAGAGCATGGTCTGACAAGATATGACAGTATCTTGTCACTATTGGCTTTCAGATTTCCAAGGCAGATTTCTCACTTTATGTGAGAAAAACAGAGAAAGCTATTATGCTACTTGTCATTTATGTTGATGATTTGATTATGACAGGTGATAGTGATGAAGATATTCTTCATGTGAAAATGCTATTGAAGCAGAAGTTTGAGATGAAGGATTTGGGAGAGCTGTGTTATTTCTTGGGCATTGAGGTGATTAGATCACCAAGTGGGATACGGCTCTTGCAAAGGTAGTATGGATTAGACATGTTGTCCAAATATAGGATGACAGGCTGTAAGCCTATTTCAGTTTCTTTAGAGCAGAATGTGAAGCTGAGCGCAGATGCAGGTGAGCTTCTGGAAGACCCTACTATGTACAGACGCATAGTAGGAAGTTTGATTTATATGACTATTACCAGGCTAGATTTGAGCTATGATGTTGGATTGGTAAGTCAGTTTATGCAGGCTCCAAGGAAACCGCATTTGGATGCGGCTAGACGCATACTCAGGTATGTGAAGTCCACATTGCAGTATGGACTATTTTATGAGACTGGGGTTCAGATACAGTTGCATGGATACACTGATGCTAATTGGGCTTGTACTATTTCTGATAGACGATCTACCAGTGGATATGTGTTCTCTTTTGGGAGTGCTGCAGTCACTTGGAGCAGCAAGAAACAGCCTACAGTTGCCTTGTCGAGCACAGAGGCTGAGTACAGGGGTGTAGCAATGGCTGCATGTGAGGTAGCTTGGTTGCATAAGCTACTTTATGATATGCATCAGCCTACAGATGGGCCAGTTGTCATTTATTGTGACAACATGAGCAGTATACACTTGGCAAATAACCCAGTCTATCATGCTAGAACAAAGCACATTGAGGTGCATTATCACTACGTGCGGGAGAGGGTTTTACTAGGTCTTATTGATCTAGTTTATGTCAGCACAGAGGATCAGGTAGCTGACATATTCACGAAGGCATTGGGCACAGAGAAGCTGCGCAAGTTCAGAGACCTGCTTGGTGTGTAGGAATTGGGATTGAGCTCGAGGGGGAGTGTTGAGATATCGAGCTCCACTCGTGATATGCCAGGGTGACTGTTGTGCATTTATGTCACCGACTTGTTAGTCGCAGATGCGGTTGGTATACCGCCCATGAATAATAGCTACATGACAGCTATCCTTATCTACTCTAGTTCATGGCTCAGTCAGTATGCCACCTTAGTTAGTTGAGTTTGGTTTGAGACCCATATATAGGGTTATTCTATTTCTTTGTATTAGAATTCTTTTAGCTTACACAACTAAGAAGAGGAAAACTGTTTTCAGCCTCTACCTGTGTGTGTATTCCCCCATTGTGCAAGCAAGAAAGCTACAAGTGAGACTCCTTCCTTCTCTCCCACAATCATTTAAAAAGTTGGAGATGGAGGCAATATGCATTTGTTGCACGCTACAGCTAATGGTCATATTGTGCAAAGCCCGCCCCCTTTATTATCTATGATTGACAAGAAGTAGTCCCACAGTAGTTTCTCTTTGACCACAGAAAACAGGATGCAAGCGAGGCAAAGCCTCGCAATGTGTGGCGCGCGATACATGGCTAGCAGGCTTGGTAGGCAATAGCCAGCATTGAGATCACTCTCTCGAACAATCCGCCACGACGAATGTATGTTGCATAAGATCTCTATTGAAATGGCATGCATCGGCTCCCTTTTAACATTCGAGAACTGTCTATTTTCTTCTATCCACAAGTATCGGTATCCGCTGTCTCATTCCATGTAAATGCATTAGAGTTTGAGCTTGCATGCAGCTAACATGAAATAGCACTGTTTAGCTTTAGATGACACAATACTTCAATTATGATGTCGGGTGTGTACTTGCTTCACAGAGGTCCGTTATGAATCCTTGGACGCTGTAGCCTTTGGCCGTAGAGAGAGACGCATGTTATGAGACCTTCAAAAGCATGAATGCTTTTCCCCCGTGTTGGGGTCGTGCACGCCGTTATATGTGCGAGTGGTGCGGCTTGTTGCGTGCGAGAAGCGCATCGTCTATCCTTTTCTATGATCGAAAAGGGACTCACGAAAACGTGGGCTACAACGCGCATGGCGAGGGCCGCGGTGATGCCAACCATGTGAAGCGTAGGTGGGCGGGCAATGCCGGCCAAGCCAGCTAGTTCCTTAGAACTTAGGAACAAATGTGTTCATGCATAAAAGTCACCGGATTGTGGGCATGCGCGCTTCCAAAGGTGGTAACAACGTCGAACAAACTAGCTTAGGAGAAGGTTTTGCTAGAGCCGCACTAAAGTTGAAACTCGCACACCCAGAGTACTTACTCAGGGCCTTCTCAAGTTCATTGTGAAGGAAGTCATAGCTGGTGGATATGTAGCCTCACACACGCAGAGTGCTCAAGCCCTTCTCAAGTTCTTTGTGAAGGAAGATCCGTTTGGGAGTAGAGGGACCTTGTTGCTTTTTTTGTGCAGTATCGGGGCGTTCAAGGAAACGTGAATTGGATGTGAGGGGCGATTTGGCATATTACAGCGCGTTTTTCGAATTTACAGTTTATGTACTTCAAGTACGGTGGTTCTGCCCGGATGCATGCGTTCAAGCAGTCTCTCGCGTACGCAAAAGCTGATCGTCCTTCGCAGGGAGCCTGTTTGTGAACGGGCATGCACTTATGAAGGGCCGAGTACTACACCGCCCCGCTTCCTACAGCCAAGGTTTCGTGGTGTAGTTGGTTATCACGTCAGTCTAACACACTGAAGGTCTCCGGTTCAAGTCCGGGCGAAGCCAAATACCGGGTCGTTCCTGTCTCCTTTGGTCGCTTGGGTGCCGGAGTCCTGAGCCAGCCTCTTGCCTCTTTTTGACGTTGCCTACGAGGCCTGACAACTTTCTCCTCTGATTAAAGCAAAGATGATAGGCGCATATACGATGCGTCTTCGGATCGCCCAGCAACCGAGAATATAAAATTCACAGCCAGGTTTTAGGAGAGATGAAGTGAAACTACTTTACACATGCAACAAATCCGCGTAATTCAAGAAAGCGAGCGATAATTTGCTTCTCTCCTTTGACTTCAACCAATAAAGGTTTTGGGTACTTCATCATGCCAAAAGACATGCACAATGCGGCTCCTGCTCAACATCCAAGGTGAACTAAATTTGCCGAGAGATAAGCATTGCACCTACTATTTCCCCCAGAATGTTACAAATCACTGAGGCTCACCTGCAACAACCAGGAAACGTGAATTAATAGCGTGCTATCATGAATTTGTGTATAAGTTACCAAGGGTCAAGGAAGGACCCACTTCGGGCATTATGTAGGTGGATATAGTGGGGGTAGCTATAGTTCTAGAGGTGGCTCATCACCTAGAGGTCATCTCTTCACCATGGAGCATGTACTTGGTAGGTAGTATGATGCACTCTCCTAGAGAGGATGACTGGTTTTTGAATTTAGGCACTACAAACCATATGACTCACCATGTAGAATGGTTTGATAGAAAGCTATAAATAGAAGCTGAAGAGTATGTGGTTATACGAGACGACACATTGCACAACATAACTCATATAGTTGTTTCATTGAGGAGTTCAAGAATGGCAACCGTGGCAGGCTTGTTGCTCGTGGTCAAAAGAAATACAAGTTATTTGCTTTGGATATAGGACTCCCATCATATAAAGCTCTACATATGTTGAGACAGGGCATGGAAAAAATAAAGATGTAGAACTATGGCATAGAAGGATTGGGCATGCGAATTTGCAAAGGCTTAAACAAATGCAGTCTAGACAAGTGGTTCATGAATATCCACAGTTTGGATATGTAAACCATGATCATATGTGTCAGCCTTGTCTCAGTGTGGCAAGCAGTCTAGACTCCCATTTCCAAAGAGGGCAAGATATCCTATGGAAATTGTATATCTTGATCTTTGGGGTCCATATCAAAATGTCTCTTTGAGGGGAAAATGTAGGTTTTATATTTAGTAGGATGATATGGGCCTGCTTTTTGCAGCATAAGAGTGAGGCATTTTAAAAGTTTTCGGAGATTAAGGCCATGGCAAGAAAACAATTAGGGGGCTACATAAAATACTTGAGATCGGATAATGGTGGAGAATATATGTCAAATGAGTTCTCTTACTGTTTGAGAGACCATGGGATCGATTATTAGCAGAAGTAGCACGGGCAACGATGAATCGGATGCACATATGCCCGTGACTTATTAGGTTGAGGCAGTACATATTATAGTCCATATCATGAACATGGCATCTACAACTCGACATATGATGTTCTCAAATGGAGACATATGAGAAGTCAACTTGTGGGTGTCTTGTTCATCGTGGAGACATTTGATGGCAAAAGTGGAGCCACATATTTCAACTACGTTGTACATCATGGAAAAAGTGCCATAGAAGGATCTTAAGCCATTTATTTACCCTTTTGGTTTGTCCCCATCAGTTTGTGGGTGATATGCAGTGGATGGAGAAAGCTAGGTGCCTATAAATGTAAAAATCGCCTGCCAAAAGTTACTCATAAACTTGGCATCCTGATCATGCACTATTACTTGTAGTAATCCATGTACTTGTCACACTACTTGAGTCTTGGGATACCTTCCACATTGCTATGAGTGCAAATCCTCCTGATGATAGCCTCAAGCTCAAGGATATAAAGGGTGCTTTGCTCGAAAAAGAAGTAAATAGGAAGAATATTGACGTAGCTCATACTTCTTATTTAGTTAAAGTGAGAGGCAAACATGGTGGTAATGGAAATAGTAATCATGGTAGAGACTCACAGTTTAGTAAGGGCAAGTCCAAGTCTCATAGGTAATCAAATAGTAATTTCCATGGTCCTAAATCCTCTCTTGCCTATCATTATTGTGAGCACTAGGTTCACATAAGGTCATAGTGCCATAAGATGTGCAATGACACGTGCAAAAAAGGCAAAGAGGAAGCACATGATAATGCCAAATCTTCTCATGATCGCAACATCGTTTTAAAGTCTAGTGTTCAGATTGAAGAGATAAATACCTTGGATTACAACTTAGATGATTACATACTTATTGCTTCATCACTTAATGCTACTTAGTTACTTGATATTCAGTCTACATATTCTTAGTATTGGCTTCTAGATTTGGGGGCTTCCTTTCATGTTACCCACATCATCACTGATTTTGTACCTACTGTACTTTTACAAGTTTGGTCGGGTGTTGAGGTGAGCCCAAGATCTACCACCAAGACCCACTAACCTCTTATTGTTCAAGCATTTTAAGCGAGTACTAATGGCTACCTCTCACATATTCGATGTGCTATCCATCCCTACGAGTGTAGTGAGCTTACCTTGATGCCCGATTGAGTTGTTTCCTCTCTCAAGCACTTTAATAGCTCCACGATTCTTAATACAAGCTCAAGCATCCTCAAATCTCCACTCCAAGTTCCATCCTCCATAGCCATGCACGAAGTAAGAGAAGATAAGAGAAGATAAGAGAAGAGAGAGGATAGTAGAGAGCTTTATCTCCTTGATCCCTCACCCTCACACACTCACTCCCTCACACTCTCACACTCCCTCCCTCAAGCACACACAAGCAAGCAAAGAGAAGAGAAGGATAGAAAAAGAAGAGTCCACTTTGTCACACACCAAAGAATAAGCTCTCATTCACTTTTTGAACTTTATATACAAAGCCATAAATCCCATTTGGGTGGTCATCCCCTTTTTACATGGCGGGCCTAGGTCCTTTTTTCTATTGTCCTCCTATCTTCCTAGCTTCCTTCTCACCGCCCACCTACATTTACGATTTGCATAAGTTAAAGCCTGGTGCTCTTAAAATAAATCATGATGCGCTTTGCGCTCTTTTACAAAAGTATTGACTTGCGCTTTTTCTTAAGTGCCTCTCCTTGATTTAGGACTTTTTCACACTTTTTGTGATTTCTGGTTTTTCTTGGCATACCTTCATTCTCCATTCCGCTTTTGCGTTGGCTTTGTCTTCTGCTTTAGATTTTTTGGATTTTCCACCTTGTTCATTTGAGGGTTGACATTACCCCCCTCGTGGTTGAGTTCCAGTCCCATGGCACTTGGTGGGTGATGAGTCGGACTTTGTTTAGAGGATACAAACATGGTGTCTATTGACACTCATCTAGTGTTCTTAGCACTTGTGTCTTTTGACACAATCAACTCTTGTACTGCTCAAATTTGAGAAATTGGTACTGATTTTCTACTGTTCTAGCCACTCTAGCATGGGCAAATACTCACTAACATGTTGCTTCAAAGGAGTTGGGTTTCATACCTGGTAGACCCGCATTAAGCTCATCTTGATGAAGAAGGACCTATGGGCCATCACCAATGGACAAGAGAAGAAGCCCCGGGATGCAATTCTTGCAGTTTCTTGGAAAAAAGGAGATGACAAGGCTCAAGCCATTATAAAGCTCGAGTTGGATGATAACTACATCCATCATGTGGATAACTGTGACACATCCTATGATACATAGAAAAGATTAGTTAGTTAATTAATTTCTCAATTAACTAGTTACTAATTAATAGTAACTACTAGTTAACTCATTAATATTTACTTGATGAGCTATGAATTATAAAATAATTATTATTAATTAGTAATTAACTAGTCACTAATTAATCATTTAGTTACTTGATTAATTAACTAATTAATAATTATCAATTTATTAGTTAATTATTATTTTTAATTTACGAGAAATGAAATAACTTTTTTTTATCTTTATATGAGACACAAAGAGAGAGAGAGAGAGAGAGAGAGAGAGAGAGAGAGAGAGAGAGAGAGAGAGAGAGAGAGAGAGAGAGAGAGAGAGAGAGAGAGAGAGAGTACAACGGATGGATGCAACACCCCCCACCACAAATGCTCTTTGCCACATTGTGGAAGAGACGGATGGATGTGACCCCTTAATAGGCTAAAAAACAACCACAAATCTAGTTGGGCTAGGAAAAAGAGAGTAACAAAGTGATGGGAGAGGGATGAGAGAGAAAAACAACGTCGAACAAACTAGCTTAGGAGAAAGGTTTTGCTTGAGCCGCACTAAAGTTGAAACTCGCACACCCAGAGTACTTACTCAGGACCTTCTCAAGTTCATTGTGAAGGAAGTCATAGCTGGTGGATATGTAGCCTCACACACGCAGAGTGCTCAAGCCCTTCTCAAGTTCTTTGTGAAGGAAGATCCGTTTGGGAGTAGAGGGACCTTGTTGCTTTTTTTGTGCAGTATCGGGGCGTTCAAGGAAACGTGAATTGGATGTGAGGGGCGATTTGGCATATTACAGCGCGTTTTTCGAATTTACAGTTTATGTACTTCAAGTACGGTGGTTCTGCCCGGATGCATGCGTTCAAGCAGTCTCTCGCGTACGCAAAAGCTGATCGTCCTTCGCAGGGAGCCTGTTTGTGAACGGGCATGCACTTATGAAAGGTCGAGTGCTACACCGCCCCGCTTCCTACAGCCAAGGTTTCGTGGTGTAGTTGGTTATCACGTCAGTCTAACACACTGAAGGTCTCCGGTTCAAGTCCGGGCGAAGCCAAATACCAGGTCGTTCCTGTCTCCTTTGGTCGCTTGGGTGCCGGAGTCCTGAGCCAGCCTCTTGCCTCTTTTTGACGTTGCCTACGAGGCCTGACAACTTTCTCCTCTGATTAAAGCAAAGATGATTACATACTTATTGCTTCATCACTTAATGCTACTTAGTTACTTGATATTCAGTCTACATATTCTTAGTATTGGCTTCTAGATTTGGGGGCTTCCTTTCATGTTACCCACATCATCACTGATTTTGTACCTACTATACTTTTACAAGTTTGGTCGGGTGTTGAGGTGAGCCCAAGATCTACCACCAAGACCCACTAACCTCTTATTGTTCAAGCATTTTAAGCGAGTACTAATGGCTACCTCTCACATATTCGATGTGCTATCCATCCCTACGAGTGTAGTGAGCTTACCTTGATGCCCGATTAAGTTGTTTCCTCTCTCAAGCACTTTAATAGCTCCACGATTCTTAATACAAGCTCAAGCATCCTCAAATCTCCACTCCAAGTTCCATCCTCCATAGCCATGCACGAAGTAAGAGAAGATAAGAGAAGATAAGAGAAGAGAGAGGATAGTAGAGAGCTTTATCTCCTTGATCCCTCACCCTCACACACTCACTCCCTCACACTCTCACACTCCCTCCCTCAAGCACACACAAGCAAGCAAAGAGAAGAGAAGGAGAGAAAAAGAAGAGTCCACTTTGTCACACACCAAAGAATAAGCTCTCATTCACTTTTTGAACTTTATATACAAAGCCATAAATCCCATTTGGGTGGTCATCCCCTTTTTACATGGCGGGCCTAGGTCCTTTTTTCCATTGTCCTCCTATCTTCCTAGCTTCCTTCTCACCGCCCACATACATTTACGATTTGCATAGGTTAGAGCCTGGTGCTCTTAAAATAAATCATGATGCGCTTTGCGCTCTTTTACAGAAGTATTGACTTGCGCTTTTTCTTAAGTGCCTCTCCTTGATTTAGGACTTTTTCACACTTTTTGTGATTTCTGGTTTTTCTTGGCATACCTTCATTCTCCATTCCGCTTTTGCGTTGGCTTTGTCTTCTGCTTTAGATTTTTTGGATTTTCCACCTTGTTCATTTGAGGGTTGACATTACCCCCCTCGTGGTTGAGTTCCAGTCCCATGGCACTTGGTGGGTGATGAGTCGGACTTTGTTTGTTGAAGTAGCCAAGTGGCTTTTTGAGTTTGTATACGAGCCGTGTTGGAAGATGTGTTGGAGGGATTTATGGAAGTGTGAGCCCCTTGAGTTGGAGATGATCCCCTACCTTGGAGGGATTTATGGAGCTGAAAGGCCCTTGAGTTTGGACTAAGCCCTAGTCATGGAGAGAGGCTAGTGGGTGAATATGTCGTTGAAATTGAATATTGTGTTGGATGGATCCGTTGAATGGCCCTTCTACGGTGGCCTTCTTATGCACTATTCGAAATGAGCTTCTTTATTCACTTTTCGATTGGGGTTTTTGCGGCCGCCCCTTGGTTTGTTGGTGGGCTAGCATGGTAGGGTGATTCATAAGATGGGGAGCACATTGCATGGATGATGGGGTCACTGAAGCTGGTGGTGGGGTCTTCAGTTGTACCTAGGAAGAAAAGAAATGTGCATTACGTGTGGGTGTGCGCCACTGTCGTGTGGTGCATGTGCACATGCTAATGGGATTGAGCTTAGGGTGACATGTCTAACCATAGGTGAGTGTTACCTCCTTGGGTGTGTCCTTCCCTTGATGTGCCCTAAGCGGAAAGTGTGGGATCAAAATGAGGCTAGGGGGTTAGGAACGGAGCCGGGTGACCAGGGCCACCGGGTACACCTAACTTGAGAACCCCTAGGTGCATTGACAGTGATCGATGTGTAGCTTGCGTTGTTTTTTTTTGGAATAAACAGTTTCTTGAATTTGGAGAAGTAATACACAATGACAGATTCATTTTCTGGATTCGTGGGGGTGGGATGGGGAAATTGGGAGCTTTAATGATTTGTTAAGAAAGTGCATGCTTAGCATACACATTTTTTGGCCTATTCTAACATGGAGAGTTGTGGTGGCCAAGAATGGATGGCTACATTTGGTAAATTGACTGTCGTTCATGTCCTCAAGAAGGGCCATGCAAAAGGATGAGAGTAAAGCATCGCGCAACATTAGCCTAGTCATGGCACACCCATCTATTCCCGCATTAATGTCAAAAAAGAGCGGTAGAAGATGCTATTCTGCCAGTGCGGGGGGTTGCTTGAGGAGAGTCCTAAGTAATCTAATATAGTTACATGTTGTTACAAAGGCAGGGTTTGGGAAAGAGGAGAATTCCATTAGGAAACAGGCCATGGAGTTCCATAGATCTTGTTCTGAGAAGGCGAGTGGCTCCTTTGGTTTTGTGGCATTGACATTGTGGATCCTCGGGAAGTCGTATCAGCCATGGATGTCCGGGTCAAAATCTACTCCCACCCTTCAGGGATATGGTAGATAGGTTGGTTGTTCCGTTCGAAGGGCAGGGAGCCACAAAACGACATCCACATGTCCACATTGCCATTTCAGACTCTTCTCCTCCACTTAGATTGGGATTTGTGGCCTTTCACCGTGTGGGGTACCTCCTCAACCTTGTTTTCCTAGTAATCTGGGGCTTTGTCCACCAAGCTATTGGGTTTTTCTCTCTTTCAACGAGCCATATTTCACCAAGCCTTTTTCCCATGGTGATTACCTCTGTTACTACTTTGGTGGATAGCACTTTGCTCAAACCCGCTGGATATCGAAAGGTGAAGTCGAAGGGTTGGCGATGATTTTACCACTGCTCCCATATTGACATCTCTATATTCCAGTTCATGGGTAAGCAGTCCCTTTCTAGTGGGATGGGTGGTTGTGGAACTGCAAGTGATTGTGCTTAAGCTCTTTTGCGTGCTTGATCTAACATTCTGACCCTCTTCTTTTTTGCTTCTGCCTTCCTTTCTGCTGTGGCATCTTGTTCTTGCGGGGGCTCTAGTTGTGGTGAGGGGGGTGGTGGGATCCACTCCTCATCTTGTTGCTTCCCTTCACGGCTTGACCCTACCCCTACCTCCTGGGATTTTCGTTCTTAAAGTTCCCGGGCATCAATATCCTCTGGTTTCAAGCTTGCTCCTAACCATTTCTCTTGCTGATCTTGACTGATTGGGTCGAGACTTGCATCTTGGACCTAGGAGCACAGCCCTTTTTTGATTGCCTTCTGGGCTATTTCTAGTTTCCTTTTAAGCACATCAACTGCCTCCTTCTCCTTAGAGAGTATGATATCTAAGATTATGTCGAGGAAGGCACGTTGTTGGATTTTGAGGCTAGCTCGAGCAGTGCCTGCCCTGCCCTCTGCTAATATTCCGCCTCCCTCTGCAAGGGCCAAGCGACTCGCTAGATCCTTCACTTGCTTCTCGCTCTTGGCTTCCCATTCCCTTGCCTTCTTTCTCATTTCTTCCAGGCCCTTGCTTTACCTTTGTGATAGTGCCACTATCATTGGCTCTTGCCTTTTCCATTTTTGTACAAGGTCCTCTTTTTCTTTTGTTAGGCACCCGATCTTCTCCTCTAGTGTTGCTCGTTCTTCCTTGTGTCATTGCATTCCACGTTCTTCTTCTCTCTCTTTTTTCCATTCTTCCTGCTCTTGTGCTCTCTCTGCTTCTAATGCGGCGAGCTCTTTCATGCCCTCTTGAAGTTTTTTCACCTATGCTTTGAGCTTCGTTTGTTGTAGAACTAGGAGCTTGTATTCCCTTTGCATTGTGACCAGCTCCTGGTTCTCTTCCTCCAGTCTATTTCACAACTGTTCTTCGTTGTCTTCCTTGGCCCTTAGCTCTGCTCTCAGTGCATGGATTTCTTTGTGTTGCAAGGCCACTAAGCGGGTCTTTTCTAGTTGGGAGGCATTTGCCATTTCCCTTTCCGTTTCCATCATCGCCACTACCGCTCTCTTCTCCTCCTTTGCCCTTTCCAACTGAGCATAGAGCTCCTTAACCTGCTCATCCTGGTCTGCGGCTTGCGGCTCCATGGTGATAGCATGCACCTTTGGTCACTTGGATCCCTGTTGAGATTCGGCGTCTGCAGTAGCCAATATTTTCACTCATGTGGTTGGGGTTCCCACATTGGAGGTGGGCATTGGGGTATGTGTCTGATTGACTAAGAACTATACCCACGCCATGAGGTTGTTGGCATCCACAATGGCTGGGATGCTTGCCATTGCTGTAATGGTTGGGGTAGGCAGGGTCGCGTAGAGGGTGGCTTTGAACTTTCCTTCAGGGATGGGTGGAGGCAAGTCTTCTGCCACTTAGGCATTGGTTCTCGGCCTGTCCTGCCTACATGGGCTCATTGCTGTTAGTTTCTCATGCCTACATTGTTGTTCAATTGACATGTGTACAGCTTATGCTAGGTCCTCGTCTTCTTTCCTTCTCAACTCCACTTCTTGTTCCATAGCTCTTTTTGACTCAGCCTTGGCTTTAAGTAGGTCCGCTTCTTCTTTTTTCTTTATCTCTTCCTCCTGCTTCTTCTTTGTTGCCTTCTTTTTAGGCATCTTTGCCTTCCGTTTGTTGGATTGAGCTTCTTGCTCTCCCTCTTCTTCACTAATCGTCCTCTCACTTGATGGTTCTTTGTCGTGACGAGGAGGTGACTTCTCAAGCATTTCATTTGATCCCTCTTCTCCGTCTCTTGTGCCTCTTTCATAGCTTCTCAGATAGGGATAGTCAAGACTCCTCCATACCCTATGAATGCGGCCTTGGCCGATGGCTTCTTCATATCAGTTCCCTTTGATGATGGGGATTCTCCACCTGCCTGTCTACTTATGAGGTCGAGTGTCTTGGTTGATTGCTCTATGGTTTTCCTAACATAGCCATTCCAATCCACTTCATGCAATGAATGAGCTACCACATTCTCCAATATGGGCACGCTGATTCTATGCATGAGCGAATTGTACCTTAGGCTAGAGAAGAGGGTGTGGATCACCTTTGCTTATGCCATCATTTGTTAAGACTCTTTCCTTCTTTATCCCTAGCATGGCATAGACGTCTCTTTTGTGCCTCTTCTCCACCTTTGGTTCCAATCCTAGCGCCTTTTCCACTAAGATCTTGCTGAGTGGGACCTGCACCTGCTTAATTCCTTCCCTGGTCGCCAAGGACACTGTCCCACTCTCCTTGTCAAGGTCATATGTCCTCGGGAATTTCACACACCTAGTGTGGTCAAAACTTTTTGATATACGTAACGAGGTTGCACTGATCCACAATCCTCTTGATAGGCTATTCGTTGGTCAACACTCCAAGTTTGATCTTGTGGGTGCTCCTAAACCTGTGCTGGTTGTACGCCCGCTTTTCAAGGGATAGGCTATACTTTTCTCTTTCCTCTTTTGTGAAAGGTAGGTGGTGGGCTTGATCTTGCTGCGACATCTTCAGCTCCTGTCATAAGTCATGGTTTGCCATTAGTGCTTTTCCACCTAGCTTTACCGAAAGACAAGACTTCATGCTTGGCAGATAAACCTATTTTTTTACATGATTAGACTTTTTTCCTTCAACAGTCTAAGTCCATTGCTTTCAATTTTTATTGTCAATTCCTCAATCACAAGTTACTTCATCCTACCATTGAGGTCCCTCATGTCCCACATTGTTGTTATTTTCCTTTATGGTTCTTACTATGTGTTTTGGCTTGTTTTCCCTCATGTCCCGCATGTGTTATTTTCCTTTATGGTTCTTGCTATGTGTTTTGGTTTGTTTTACCATACCTCCCCCTCTTTGAATTGAGAAGAATCCTTCCTAGGATTAAAGGGTTGGAGGATGATGGCCGTTCAGCACCTAATGTGAGAGTTTTACCTTCGCATGAGCCATGCATAGAAATTCAGATTATACTCAAGATTAGCATAATTGTCCATGTCAAAAGGGCGAATGCCTACGTGCATAATATAAGTGAGGACGTCAAGCAAGAAGTCATTGGAGTCCATTTGACTAGCGACATGCAACTCCTCCTCTGTGATGATGTGATCTAAAAATAGATGTCCCTCAATGTGCTCCTCTAGGGGTTGGTTACGAATAGAAGGTAACACCCTATAGGAAGTTGAAGCGACATAGGTTGGGTCATATTCAGATGCCTTGATTGCGTGTCGCTATTTAGCATTGGTCATTATTTGGTATCCCACTTGCTCCCATTGCAATCATAGAGCATACCATTTCTGTAAGAAGGAGGAGTTATGGTTGACAAGCTGTTCCAACTTTGTGATTTCTTGATTCCTGGCCGAGGTTAGTAGTCTTGTTATATGACATAATGAGACGTTGCTTGATGGCTTGTTTGTAGGATATCTCAGTTGCAATTAATTCTTGAGCTACTTCAGAAGCTTTGACAGATACAAATTCTGAATCTTCCCAAGAGAAAGGGAGTGTTTGTACTTCCGTTGCTATAGGTTTGTCCAAGAGGCCTGAGTCTAGTCGTTTGTAGAGATTTTAGCCATGGTCATGAAAGTAGCGTCCAAGCATCAAAGGTAAGCAACCAAGTTGTCCCCTATATTTTTAGCTAAGTCCGTGGCTAAGGTTAAGATTGATCATCGCTCATAAGAGGGTTGAAGGCCGATGGGGGGTTGAGGCTTAACAAGACTAGAGAGTTCAGCACAATAGGTGGGAGCTTGGCCGCACATTCGATGTGTTTAGTGGGAGTTGGCAAGGTGGATGCATTGTGACTCGTAGTCGACATTGCAACGAGCTTGCTTCTTGAAAGTTCATCCCAACAGTGATTCTGTGCCTGCAATCTTAGTGTTGGGCAACACATAGAAAATTATTGGCATGCTTTTCGACTCGATAGAAACTATAACCTTGCACTTTCCTAGAAGTTTGTAGGGTTGGCCTCCATAAGGGGTGAGAATAGCATTAGTGGGCTGCAACTACGGTTTGCCAATTTGGGTCCAATGGTCATGAGTCAAGGTATTAAAATCAGCTCCCTCATCGTTCAATGCGAGGGCTAATGGTGCATGTGTGTTTGGCGATGACCATCATGCGTAGGTAAGCTGGTGGTACTACTTCTTCATCCTCATTGTCCATCTCAGTGATAGTGGCTACTCGTACGTTGACTGGTAGCGTTGGCATTGGGGACTCATGCAATGGGTGCATGGGGAGAAATTACTTCTTTATGTGGCTGCCATTGAAGAAGCATGTGCCCTCGCCCTCTAGGTTTTCAAGTTCTACATTTCCAGTTCAGCTAATAGTTTGAACCTTGAAAGGTCTTAGCCCTTGGAATTTCAATTTTTTCTTATGTCCTTTGACTAAGTACAGTAGTATTAAGTCACCATGTTCAAAGCTGCACTGCTTGACATGCTTGTCGAACCAGCTTTTGCATCTTGCATTCTTGCATATGAGAGAATGTGTGGCTAGAAGTCGAGTTTCTGTTAAGTGTTTGAGTTCAATCAAGCATTCAATCCATGCTCCCTTCCCATCCCATCTTTCTTGAAGGGCAATTCTAAGGCTTGGTATGAAGAATTCCAAGGGAAGGATTGCCCCTGTACCATATGTCAATCTAAAGGGGATCTGTCCTACTGATGTCTTGTAAGTCGTGCAATAGGCCCACAAGGCCGCCACATCAATTTATTATCCCAATCACTGCGTGATTTGGAGATGACCTTGGTCAAGACGTTTACCAAGATTTTATTTGTTGACTCAGCTTGACCGTTTTCTCGAGGATAGTAAGGTGAGGGTCATGTCAGCTCTAAATAAATCTTTTTCGTTGGACAAGCGGAATAGATGCACGTTTGGTAGTTCGTCCACAATGCCTTGTCCAGCGGGTTCTCTCGTGGGGATGTGAGATAGATGGTTAGTCATGTAATGTTGTTTCCCCTTACGCACCGTCACGGAGAAATCAAACTCCAAGAGTAGAAGAAGCAATCTGGAAATGCATCCTGTAGCGCATGATTTATTAACTAGATACAACAAGGCTTGATGGTCAACAAAGAAAGTAAAAGGTGTAGCCAAAAGATAGTGCCAGAATTTCTTTACAGCAAAAACCATGGCCAACAAGCCCTCTCTCTCAGTTTTCGAGTAATTTGTTTTAATCTCAATGAGTTGTCTTCGAGCAAAGCTCACTGGATAATCAAGGTTGTGCTCACCAAGTTGGCACAATACAACTCCTATGGAAAATTTCGAAGCATCGATGTGCACATGGAATGTGAGTGTCCAATCTGGGGCTTGTAGTATCGGAGTAGTGGTTAGAGCCTTTTTTAGTTCCTCATATGCGCGTTGGCATTCCGCAGTCCATTCGAATACGATCAACATCTTGTATAGAGGCCTAGCAATCAATGTGTAGTTTAACACAAACTGTCAATAGTATCCGGTATGTCCTAAGAAGCACTAAACACCCTTGTAATCAACTGAGGGTGAAAGATCGACAATGACCTTGATCTTTGAGAAATCTGTGGCAATGCCATTCTTTAACACCATGTTTCCTAGGATACATCCATGCTTCACCCAGAACTGGCATTTCAAGGGGTTCAATCAAAGGCGATATAGCCGACATCGTTGAAAGACTGCTTGGAGCCTATTTAAGTGTTCTCGCCAAGTAGAATGAACGCATAAGTCATCCATGAAGACTTGTAACTCCTTCCTTAGCATGTCTTTGAATATTGTACACATCAATTGTTGGAAAGTGGCTAATGCGTTAGTCAATCCAAAAGGCATGACGATGTAGGCAAATGTAGGCAAAGACTCCCCATTTAGTGTGGCGAATGCCATCTTATGCCTATCATTAGGATGCACTTGCACCTGATTGTACCCAAAGAACCCGTCCAAAAAACTGTAGGCCTCCTTGACAGCTACTCTCTCAAGCATGTACTCTGTGTACGGAAATGGGTAATTATCTCTCTTCGTAGTTACGTTTACCTTCTTGTAATTAACACACACTGCTAATCTTTCCATTCTTCTTTAATACAATGACTATGGGGGAAACCCAGTCTGTGTGTTCAATTTCGTAGATGAATCTTGCTCTCGTTAGCTTGTCGATTTCTTCCTTGATAGCATGGGCATGCTTTGGATTCATGGGATATGATCATTGTTTGACCAGTGTTGCCTCAGGTGTCATGGATATGTTGTGGGTCACCACACTAGGGTCCACCCCTTTAGGTTCTTCTAGGGACCAAGCAAACACGTCTATATACTCTCGCAAGAGAGTAATGAGACTTGCCTCATCCTTCTCAGCCAAATCATCGGCTATAAAGATAGGTCATGGGATTTTCCCCTCCATGGCTAAATTGACCTCCTTGACCTTGGTGGGTCCCTTGATTGGTTCACTTGCTTGCCCCTACCATTTGGCTCTCGGCAAGATCACCACCCTATCTCCCTTTTTGAACTTTGTGAATCATTTCATTAGGTCTTGTGGTTTTCGTTGTTCGTCCATCCGCGTTTCTTTGCTCAGTGCATGTCATTCCTCCTTTAACCATTCAACGTCGTAGGTGGATGGGTAGGTCCCCCTTAGTGCTGCATCTAGTCTTGGGAGGCCGAGGTATTTTTGGGTCACTATCTAAGCTCACTTCTGATTTGGAATTGAACTCTCTATCTTCACTAGAAGAGGGGATCTCCCTTGGCGGTCGCAGCTCAGAAGGTGAGTCCATTCGCAGTAGTGGTGCATCATATAGCGGAACTAGGCCTGCCTGCTCGTAGTCAATTGCACCCGTGTGCTCCAACCAAGTTCGATCACAACCCTTGTGTCTGACTTTGTTTTCTTCTCTAGATCCACTCTGCTTGCATGGTTTGGGGTCTCCTTGTATTTGTTCAATGATATTCCCCCTAGTGTTGTATTCTAGGGTATCAACTTCCTTTTGGCTCTCGTCACGAAGGAACAACAGTCCTCATATTCTTCATCTGAGTTGTCTTTGGCCGGTTCCTCGTCATTTTCTTGGCCGTGGGAATTCCCTTCTTGTTGGTTGAGAAGTAAGGCCCAATTTTACTTCGAGTTCAAATCGTGCACCTTGGACCATCGCCATTAAGGCTCATCCAAGAGATCTTGGATTGTCTTAAGGTGTTATTGATTAAGTATCCTAGGATCTTTTGGAGCTCGCGTCTATAACTCGGGACTCGGAATGCATCCTCAGTGGGTCTTCCACGTAGACTCCTGGTCATCATGCAGACTGGCACTAAAGGCATGTCCTCAATGGGTCTATAACTCAGGACTCGGAATGCATCCTCAGTGAGTCTTCCACGTAGACTCGGAATGCATCCTCAGTGGGTCTTCCACGTAGACTCCTTGTCATCATGCAAACTGGCACTGAAGGCATGTCCTTCAACCTATCAGTTGCCTTGACGATCTGTTCATACTCCTCAACATTTGAGAATAGTAGGCTGATGGTAGCAACAATGTCCATCCAGTCTCGTGCATCCTCAAGGCACGGGATATACTTGGTTAGAGCTCCATAGGATCCCCTGGTCTATCCATCGCCCTTTAGCATGGTAGAGATGGCATCTAGGTCGACTGATGTAGTATTCCAAGTGTCCATCTCTACTCTCCCCGCTTTTGTTCGATTTCCCAAGAAGATAAGATCGTTGCTCTAGTCTTCCATGACTCTCGTATTGCGCATCATCCAAGGTTAGCCTAGCAGGATGTCGTAGTCTACTCCCTTCATGACTATGAAATCTACAGAAAACTAAATCCCTGCGATCTTCACTGGCCAATTTTTTAACACTCCGAATGGCTTCACCTTGATTCCATTTGCTAGTGTGATGTTAAATCTAGCAGGCTTGACCAGTAGGTTGCCCCAAGTTTGGAGTACCACATGGCTTAGCACACTCACTTGTGCATGTGTGTCCAAGATTCCCCTTTTGGTGTCATCCCCTAGTGCTAAGACCAGTAGGACTACATGCATTTTCATGCCTTCCCAAAAGATGTTGATGTGTAGAGATTTGGGCATAAAGTGTAGCATTAGACTCGGTATTTGGGTTTTTGCATCATGCTCAGGAAAATCTATGGCAACTGGCTCATTTGGTTCTTCAACCCACTACTTCAGCTCCAACCATAGCGTTGGGTGCTGCTGCCTAAGCAGGTCGCCCAAGCTTAGAGTTACAGGGCTGGTCACCAGTGTATTGAGGAGGTTGCTAGCTGCTTGCCTCTCTCCTAACTCCATGGTTCTTGGCCGATGGCCTTGATTGGCTTGGTGGGCTGAAGCATTTAAACTTTTTTTGGGTAGCCCATCTTGTGGTGCCTTCGCCTCCCTTGATCTTGGTCATGGGGGAGAGATTGGCATGCTTATGCTTGAGAGATCATTAACCTTGTCCTCTAGTATAGATTCAACATCCTCTAGGTGTTCCTGGGTCTCCTTCACCCACTCTTCACCTTCTTGATGGCTTCAACTTGGCACTTTGGGTTGGGGTACTCCGCAACCTTAGCACTTCCCTTTTCAGTTGTTGGAGGCGCCGACATCTCTTCTTCTACATCAATGGCTTTCCAACAGGCAGAGTCTAGCGCTTTCGGTTTTGAAGGTGACCTTAGCATCTAGTCTCTTCATCTCCGACTCTTTTTTCCAACTGAGGTTACGTCAAGGTTGCTAGGCCCTAGCAATGGTATGCCAGCCTGCTTTGTTTTTGTACATGGGTCATGACGTGCAACGGGATAGGTGTGGCCTCCCATCTCAAGTGTCTCGACACCAAACAACCCCAATGGAATCAATAGCTTGTTTGTTGAACTAGAGGATGGTCTCCGCCTAGGGCAGTCGACAAAGAAATGAGCGATTCCACTCTCAACGCATCACAGGTCAACCTTATCTCTATTCTCTTGCTCCCTCTCGGGGCAGCGCGAAGAAATATATCCTAGATGACCGCAAGTCCAATACATGATTGGCTCTTGGGCTTTCCCTCCTAGGCCCCTACCTCTCCCTCGTCCCAATGCCATCACCGGTACTGGTATATAGTCCATGAGGATAGCATTGCCTTCCTCATCGTATGACATGTATGGGCTTATATACGGTTCATCATTGCTTGGCTCGTCCACATAGTGGATTGGAGTATCACTCAGTGGATGGGTCACATAGGGTCCATGTAGTCTAGGGATACCCGTAGGATTTATTTCTATCATGGGGATGGTTGGTTTAGCGTCATTTAGTGCTAGAAGAGCCAATGGGACTCCCCTTCCAAGGAAGTTCGGTGGCTTGTTCGCAAGGTGGGGTTGACTGTAAGGCTACAGGTATGGGAGCCTCCGAGGTAATCAACAATGCATGGTGTCATGGCCAGACCTACCACAATCAGCACAAGGTCGTGACCTAGGGTCCTAGCACTCAGTTAGCAAGTGGTTTTTTCCGCAGTGCACACATTGGACGTGTGGGCGCATTCTTTCTTTTTTCTTTTCTTTTCTTTTCTTTTCTTTTCCTTTTTTTTGGTGGAAAAAATGAATACAATCAATGCCATACATTGAGGCTATTAGCCTTTCATTTGGATTGAGAAATATTAGGATCCAAAGGCTATGAAGAATGGATATTACAGAGATGATTGTGTCACCAGCCTTGATGCTAGAGGAACTATTGTTGAGATGAAGAGATACACTTGAGATTTTGCAAACCTCTTTGTAACATGTGAGACATCGAACAATTGAGGTAGCACTTGGAGTGAGCTGTGTAGGACAAGGGCAAAGCATCTTGCGAATTGAATCCTGGATGATGAAGAGATGTTCGCCCTTGTTGAGAGCGTGGCTCTTGCCCGAACATAGATTTTGGCCAAGAAGGAGGAGGTAATCGATGATTATGCTTTGGCCATGCTCAGTTGCAATATGTGCTTTCTGCAGAGGTGTCCTTGGGTTCTCTGGCGCTTCCGTCATGGCTTTTGTTTCTTGGTATTCCTGTCACTTCCTCCATAATGGTTCTTTGTGGGGTTGGTGGTATTGTGGTGACTTGGATATTGAACACTTCTAGACATTGACCTGTGTCATTGTGCATTCACTTGGAAAGGCATGAGAGCACATGCAAGTCACATGCTTCAACCATAATGAAAATGTCCAGCTAAACAAGACATCGCCAACCTGAATCCCTTAGTTTTGACTTGATGCGTATCACCTGCACTTGGTCATCATTGCTCATAGGGTGTGTTGGCCTTTGCTTCTTTTGGTATTATTTACACAGTCACAAAACACATTGTTTATTTATGTACATATTCATGAAACCATGTCACTCCGTGAGGATAAAAACCAATTGTAGAACTCAGGATTGTACTCAAGTGTGGCACACATATCTAGCTTCTATGGTAGCCTACTTAGCAATAATAAATATTTGACAACATCGAGTAGCATGGTGCCTTGTCCGAGTCTACTGGAAACATGTAGCTCCTCTCCTCAGTGAGAACTTTATCAATCAAAGGGCTCTCTAGGCTAGTTCCAGCTAGGTCCATACCTCGAACTGTAGCTAGAACTTGAAATGAAGTTGGTGCCATATAGGTCAGGTCTCTTTGGGACCGCCATTTGGCCAGTCGCTCCTCTGAGACTGTCATGATTTGGGCTCCAAGTTCGACCATTGTAGCGCGGTTTTCAAACTAACATTTTTTGAATTTGGCTTCTACCCTCTAATTGTCGCTTTAGTTGCTCTATCTCTAAGAGATTTGGCTGGCAAAGCATTTCATTAAATGTCACAGTTAAGCGTAGTTCGTCAGCCTCCTCGTCAGAGATGAGTCGCATGCGTTCATGTAAGAGCTTGTCATAATGTCCGTCAAGGTATTCTTACTCTTCCCACGCTAGTGGATAAGGTAAATATTCCTCAAGTTGCTCCCTAGGGAATGTGCCCATGTCTGCATGAACATAGACACGTGCGAATAATTTCAGTTTAGTGTCCCACTCGGTCAAGCACTCTACGACATCTCTATGTTCTATGAGGGCTTGCTTGGTTGCTATCTCATGCAAAGTTCTAAGGGTTTCCTTAGGCTTTAGCGTAGCTGGGGGCTCAGGCCTAGATGAGCAAGATTGATCAATGCCAGGATTGCTTATGCCTTTGAGGTTTTCATGTTCCTCCTGAGGCTTTATGGTAGTTGTGTCATGGTTCTCCTCGGACGTGACCAGCGTGGTCTTAGCATCCTATTGTGACAGTGTTGTATCCACTCTTGATCGATCAATGTGAGTTTCTCTATCGATGGATTGAGTGTCGCAAGGAACAGTTGACGGTAATTGTTGCTTTGATTTATCAGAACACATGGATGTGTCTGAGATTTCACCGCTGTTAGGAGAGATGGCAATGGGTTTATCTATGAATGAACTAGATGCTTTGTTCATTATCTCTTCAGTAGTCTTGGTCCCAATCTTCTTGTCATCTACAGTAGCTTGGAACTGTCATTGTTTTCGTTGTTTTCTTCTCTTTCTCTTGGACACTAGAGGTGTATCCTTTAAGGACTCAGGATCCTGAATTAGGTCAGTAGTTGATGTGCTTGGTTGGGCCTTAGCATTCTCCTTCTGTGGCATGTCATCATGGGATTTTGCTACGGCCTCACTAGGTTGAACAGCCTTGCTAGGTTGCAAGGGTTCAACTACCTCTCTTTTTGGAGAGTCTAGCTATCCAGCTAATTCTCCTCTGTTCGGCCCCACATTCGATTGCGTTGACAGTTGCTCCTGGTTAGGCATTTGCTCTAGATTTTTGTCCTTATCTATTAGAACCTGTCTCCATTGCTTCTTGTCAAGGTGAGTGTTGTGTTTAGAGCTGTTGTTCTCTTGCTCTAGAGGTTTGGGTGACTCTAGTGTAGAACCATGAGACGGTTTAGGGTTTTTGTCATGTAGGCTTGGAAGAAACCAATTGAAGAAGGCAGGGTTGTATTGATGGGAAGCATAGAGATCTAGGATTGCAGGGTCTTGAGTGAGGCAGAAGACATATGCGCTGACATCAAGTACCATGATCCCTACTCCTAGCCTGCTAGCCACGTGTAGATCTTCTTCTAGAAGCACTTTATCATACAAGGGATGTTTTTGGACAGTGGTAGAAAGCTGGACATCATGGACAGTTTCCAACACTCTCAATGAGGTCAGGGCAACGTACGTGGAATCATGTATTGATGCCCAAAGGGCTTTCCTTTGCTCATCAAGTGTCATTAGTCGGTGGCCAATTTTGGCTGCCAAACTTTGGTTGGAGTACCAATTTTGTGCAAAGGTACCTTGTCCTTTCCCTTTTCGTTTGATTGCTTCAATCTTTTCCTTGTTTGGCTCACATAGAGCTGTATAAAATGAGGGTGTCAAGCGCAATTCTCTAGTTGTGGCTTTTGGGATGTCCTTCATGACTTCTTCAACAATAGCTGCATAGCAGAAACAAAACATGTTGCTGCTCATACCAAGTCAGTGGTTTAGCTATGAGCTTTGTGTGCTTTGGTGTTGGCCTTCCGATGTCCGCATGGACATATGCACGTGTGATGGCTGTCAGCTTGTGATCAAGCTTCACCATGCACTTCATCTCTGGTTCATTAGTCAGATGCGCCATTTCTTTGGCAAGTCTTCGAGATATTTATCCTCAAGCCTAGGCTTTAGGTGCTTTGGAAGGATTGGAGGTGTCAAGGATGTTTCTCGCGACATCTCTTCCAAAGGTGAATTGAAAACCAAGCCAAAGCCGCTGCTTCTCTCGCTGATTCCAAGTCAAAGCCACTACTGCAATTCCCACATGTGGCCATCCCTAAAGAAGAGGAGTGTGATTTTGTGAACTAGATCCAAGAACTGGTAGTATGGGAGTAGTGGGAAAATCACAACTGCCCCTTTGAATTTGCCTTCACCTTCCCTCAAACACTAGACAAGGTACTATCTCTAAGGTGGTGGTGGACGTGAAAAGCTCTCTAGAGGTTGCCACTCTTTCTCTGCAATAGCCTTTTCTTTTAGCAGTATTTGCAAAAGGGGAGATAATTACAAGTGGTGATGAAGGTAGGATCTGGACAGGAAGAGAATTCTCTAAGGAAGCTTTGTTATGGATAGGAGGAGGTCCCTCTCAGTGAAGGTTAAGCATAACTCTAGAGACATGGCACTCGTGCTATAGATTATAGGAAAATCATACCTACCATGCACCTCCTAGGTGACTCCTAGGTGAAATCAACTCCAATTCTCAATGGATAGGACATGTAGGTAGGATCATTCCTCTCATATGGTAGGGTGCTATAGAAAGCCATCCATACATCTAGGTTAGAGTCCTAGATATTTTTGTGCCACTTAGGTTATGCTTCATATCCCTCCACCTTCTTAGGCACCTCCATCGCCTTGTCTTTCCAATAATTAGCAAGCTCCTATTACCACCTTGTGTGGTGTCTAATTCTCTCCTCCAACCATCTAAGTAAAAACAGTGATATACAATAAGGCATGCTGCCTTACAAGGAGAAATAGAAGTATGAGATCAGAATGCTGACTATAAATAGTAAAAGTTGGCATATAAGATGATTGGTGTAGTGAGGTACATACAATGAAAATTTGAACATTAAGCCTGAACATTGAAGCACATTGCCACATTGTTAATGAATCTATAGTTGAAGAACCTAAACTTGTATGTGAAGACTAGTATGCTCATTGATGAAGCAATTTTCAATTGCTCCTAAGAAAGTAGATGACCATTAGATGTTATAGTAAAGGTATGGTGTCATTGAAGAAAGAAAAACCTCATTGTTGATGGTTCTTTAAGTTATATGTGACGCTTGTGCTTTAGCCGATGCATGTACAGGTGATGCACGTGGAGTACCTGCAATTGGAGTTTAGACATTTGGTGTTTGGGAAGTAGTGCCAGGCAAAGACGTCAGAGGCATTCCAAACATGACGCTGAACACCTCATCTACTATGAGAGAGCGGCCAAGGTGTCTGGTCATCTCTCCCATGAAGTCTTTCTTACTAGGAAAACCTCCAAAAAATGCATTGACCCCTCTGTCGAACAAGCCCAATGTATCATTCATGCGATCCAAATCCGGGTCATTGCTAGATGAACCAGGATGTGACATCTGCAAAAAAAACACAGAAAAAAGACAAATTCGTACAATTTCAGAAATAAAAATTTGTTTTTTATCAGAGCTGGGCTGGCGCATGTATAATCGCATTTAAAATGCAAGATAGACACGTTCTCAGACACATTCCTAAAGTCAACCCTCTGGTCAGAGCGCGTGTATATCCGCATTTGAGATGCAGTATAGACGCGCTATCAGATGCGATTCCTAAGTCAATGCTTCTGGCGCACGTGTATCCTCGCGTGTGGAATGCAGAATACACATGCCTGGAGATGCGACTTTGAAGTCAAAGCTTCTAGGCAGGGCACGTGTATTCCCACGTCTCACATGCAGGATACACGCGCCTGGAGACGCGACTCTGAAGTCAAAGCTTCTTCTGTGCAGAGCGCATATATTTTGTGTCTGAGCTATGAGACGCGGCCGCAGATGCAATGACAGCAAACATCGCTTCACGTCTATCCCTGCCTTTGTACTAAAATGTAGATGCACTGGCAAACGTGCTCAGTCAGTTGATTTCAGTCCGACGACCGCCATTCATGATTTATTTGTGCTATACAAAATGCAATCATAGATCCTAATACATAGAGAGAGAGAGAGAGAGAGAGAGAGAGAGAGAGAGGACTCACCTTGGGTGTTTGGTGTGGCGGGTGGTGGCGCTTCTTCCTTCTCCTTCTTCCTCTCCTTGGTGAGTTACTCTCCCTTGATGCTTACTTGCTGCTTGTTGTCTCCTCCCTTTGCTTCTTCTTCCTCTTTTTCTCCTCTCTCTTGTTCTCTCTTTCTTCCTCTCTTTGGCTTTCCTTTTTCCCCTCTTGTCTCTTTGAAGTGAAAGAAGAGGTGAGTCATGAGGAGGTGAGGCATGAAGAGACTGCATATCGGCTAAACTTGAGCTTCAGAATTTGCAAAAAATGCAGGAAAGGAAAGGTGCAGTTTAAAAAGAAATGATTCAAGTATATTTTAAATTTTGACGTTTGCATCTATTTTTGCGTGTATATGCGCATCTAAGTTTACGTAAACGCGCTTATAGACGCGAAGTTAGACGCGCAAATAGACGCAGATTTAGACGCATAGGTAAACGCAGATATAGACGTGCATTTAGCTTTTATAATGAATTTTTGTTTTTAAGATAAGTTTTGATAGTAAGTTCTTGTCATAAGTTTTTATGTATTTATGGTAAGTTTTGTGTATTTAAAATTGAGATCTTAGAATAATTAATACGCCAGCTTGAAGTTTTTATGTAAACATATGAATGACAAATATTTTGATGTTGTCATGAATTAGGTTTAATCATGTGGTCGTCATCACCTAGTGCGGTGCATGCTGATGAGTCAACGAGCACATCCTCAAGTGAGGATGAAACATTACGTCTTCATAATCGAGATGCATGGCTACGACGAAAAATTAAATGAATGTGTGATCGTTGTCGAGGGTGTTATTTTCGAGCACATCGAGTTGCAATGTCACATCTCAGCATGTGTGGAGAATGGGACCGAGAAAAATCACCGTTATTCATTGTTTTTTTTAAACACTAAGATTGCTAGTCTATGTTACTCAATATATATCAACGTACATGAAACTCCCTTTTGTTTTTTTTTGTTCTTTTTTCTTGTTTTGTTGTTGTTTTTTTTTCTCCTATTCTCGAGGGTGTCTCCACCTTTTCTCGAAGAATAGGTTGGCATGACAGGGACCGAAGTCCTTTTCTCCCATGACCGATATGTATATTTTTTCCTTTTTTCGAATTAAGCAAGGGAATGGTAGAAATACCATTTGTTAGAACCAACCTCGCCATTACCACTGGTGGAAAATAGAGGATAAGAGATCACGGCTGGAAGATGGAGCTGAGGGGACAGAGGGTTGTGTCCACCTCATCAGGAGTGGCTGAAGAACGGATATTAGAAGTAGCATCATAAGAGTTACAATGCCACGCCAACGGGGGAAAGGATCAGGTGACCGTGATTGTCAAGATCCCCAAGGAGGGAAGTACTTCTTCAGGCGATATCCATTGATCAGGAAGGGATCATCAGAGGCATCAACGGTCTGCACTTGGATAGAGCCATTAGGGTTGACAACAAGTACCTTATATGGGCCCATCCACCGCTGTTGAAGCTTGCCAGGAAACTTGCCAAATCGTGAATCATAGGCTAGGACCAAATCACCTTCTTTGAACTCCTTGTGCTTGATGAAGTTGTCATGGTAAGCCTTACGTCGAGCTTGCGTGGCTTCCATGCACTGTAGAGCCATCCTACGAGTTTCGTCCAAACATTCCAAGTGCAGGAGACGGCGTTGCAGTGAATCATCGTCCCCCAAACGCTCTTTGATAGCCACTCGCAAAGAGGGCAATTCCAGTTCAACAGGGAAAATAGCTTCTGTACCATACACCAGCTGGAAGGGTGTCTGTCCTGTAGCTTCTTTATAGGAGGTTCTGTACGCCCGGAGGGCCTATGTAAGTCAATCATCCCAATCACGACGATGTGCGGCAATCGTTCTTGTCAGAATTGAGCAGAGGATGCGATTGGTGACTTCAACTTGGTCGTTGGCTCTGGGGTAGTAGGAGTGGACTTGTGATGGCGGATCTTATACAGCTCTGTCAACTCTTCCATGACTTTATTAATGAAATGAGTGCCTCTGTCACTTACCAGCTCTAGGAGACTGTCAAAATGGGTGATGATATTCTCGTACATGAACAGGGCCACGCTATTACCATCGTCCCGCTTTAGGGCTTTAGCTTCACACCACTTTGTGACATAATCCGTACATACCAAGATGTATTTGTTCTGTTTTCTTCTGGTGGGAGGATCGATTGGGCCAAAGAAGTCAATGCCCCACTTCTCGAACGGCTTCAAAGGAAGGATAGGTTGCAGTGGCATAGCGCTAGTCTCGGTGGGTTTCCCCATCCGGTGACAAGCATCACATCGCTTGCAGTAGTCATAGGCATCCTTATGAATGGTCGGCCACCAATAACCTGCTAGCAAAGCCTTCCTGGCTGTAGCTTCTCCTGCAAAGTGGCCTCCACATGGCTCGTCATGGCAAGCCTTCAAAAAAATCTCAATCTCATCTCCTGCAACACATCTTCTGAGCACTTCATCTTTTCCGTTCTTGTATAGTGCACCTCCTAACAGGGTGTAGGGGGCTGATTCTAACATAAGCTTCTTCCTTTCCCGACTAGAAATGCTAGGAGGGTATTATTGGGTTGCCAGTAGATTGGCAATGTCTGCATACCAGGGAGTTACAGTTTCTACCAGGAATAGGGAAGCATCAGGGAGGTCTGGATCATCCTGCTCCTCGTCTGCATTCTGCGGGATACGCGACAGATGATCAGCCCCCAGAACATGGGAACGACTAGGTTTGGTAATCACCTCAAAGTCAAACTCCTGGAATAAAAGGAGCCATCTCATCATTCGTCCTTTCACATCTGCTTTGTTTATCAGGAAGGACAGGGCTTCATGATCCACATAAAATTTAAAGTGGGTAGACAGTAGGTAGTGGCGAAACTTCTCCAGTGCAAACACCATTGCCAAGCACTCTAGCTCTGTCACTGTGTAGTTCCGTTCCCTATCAGTGACCTTTCGGCTTGCATAATATATCGGTTGATCTAATTTGGAGGGGCCCTTTTGACATAGGACAGCACCTAGCCCTTCAACTAATGCATCTGTGTGCACATGGAACTCCTTCGTCGAATCAGGAGGCTGTAAAATAGGTGCCTGGATCAGGCATTGTTTTAGGGTATTAAAGGCTTCTTCACAGTCATCCGTCCAAAGGAAATCAGCTTCTTTCCTTAGGAGCTTGTGTAGAGGGGCTACCTTAGTTGCAAAATGTGCAATAAATCTTCTGTAATAGCCCACATGGCCAAGAAATCCTCTCAATTGTTTGAGGTTTGTCGGTGCTGTCAGAAATGCAATCTTCTCGATCTTTGCAGGGTCTGTTGATATCCCTTGTACAGAGACAATATGGCCCAACAGAACTCCTAAGGAGACACCAAAGACACATTTGTCGGGGTTGAGAGAAATCCCATACTCTCGGCATTTGTCAAAACATTGCTCTAGGTGTCCCCAGTGCTTACGGATCAAACTATAGACACAGAAGTCATCAAGGTATACCTCAATGAAATCATGCAGATGGTTCTGGAAGGCCGCTATCATTACTCATTGGAAGGTGCAGGAGCATTATAGAGCCCGAATGGCATCACTCTGTAGGCATACGTCCCCCATTCCGTGGTGAAGGTTGTTTTAGATTGGTCCTCTTCTGCGATTTGGACTTGGTTATATCTGTTGAATCCATCCAAGAGGGAATACAGCTCATGGCATGCCACTGTGTCCAACAGTTGGTCTGTAAAAGGGATAGGAAAATGATCTTTCTTCATCTTTGAATTGAGCTTTCGGAAGTCAATACATATTCGGAGCTTCCCATTCTTCTTGGGTATTACCACAATGGGTGAAATCCATTCACTGTTAGCCACAGGATAGATGAACTCTGCTTCAAGGAGTTTCAATAATTCAGCCTTCACCAGAGTAGAATAATTAGGATTCATCCATCTTTATCTTTGCCTTACAGGTTTGGCATCGGGCTCTCGATCAATGTGATGTTGACATACTGTAGGATCAATCCCCTTTAGGTCTTTGTAGGACCAAGCAAACACATCTAAGTTCTCCTTTAGTAGATCTCAAAGGACCACTAGTTCTTCTTCTGGAAGATTGAGACCCACTTTCAGGTGACGCTCAGTACCCTCAGCATCCAAGAATGTTACTTGTCTTTCACCTTCCACTTCGTGGATAAATATCCCACGGATTACTTCTGGGTAGAGGTCTGAGTCCTTCAAGAGAGTCGTATCCTCGTATGATGTTCCACTAGAACTAGTGTCCTCCTTCTGAACAAATGACTCATTCGTCTGTTTAATTTGCTGAAAGGGTATCAGAGCCTTATTTGCTTTTGTTTGAGTGGTGACCTCTTCAGGACTCAAGGCTTCATCTTCAGAGGATGCGTCCAGGAATGTCACATAGCACGGACCTGCTAGAGGCTGTGACTTTGAGGGTTTGGGCTTCTGTTGGCAGGGGGCATCATCATCATCTTCTCTTTGGACTGAATAGTCAGAGCGACAGGAGCCATTGGTGAACTTAATTTTTACGCCTTTAATCCATTGCTTATACTGATTCTCCATACTTTGGGGTCCATTGATCAACCCAAACGGAACCATGGTCATTCCATCCAATACCCTGAGATATTCGGCCTCTGAGGTCTCTGTAGGGACATCAACCAGATCATCCTCTATCAAAGGAAATTCTTCATCTGCACTTCCATAGCCTACTTCATTTTCTTCCTCATCATTTCCATCCACTTCCTCTAGAGGCTCTATCTCTGCTGCTGTAGAGGCTCTATAGGAGAAGAACAGATCGTCTGCCTCTGCATCTGCTTCTGCTTCTGTCACCAGTTTTGACTCTACTTCTGCTTCTGGTTCTGGCTCTGTATCTGTTACTGTCTCTGTAACTGTCTTTGTATCCGCTTTGTCTCTGTTCTGTAGATGCTCTGTATCTGTATTGTCTCTGCTCTGTAAATGTACTGTCTCTGCTCTGTCTCTGCGACTGTCATGTAACAGGGAGAACAATACATCCATGCTTCTATTTCATTGTCAGAGGTGATTTCAGAAGTTAATTCTAATTGAGGTAGGAGATATTCACCCATGGTCAAGGATTTTACTTCCCTTGGCAGTTGGCTTACAGTGCCCACTATTAGGGACTGTGCCTCTGTTTTCTTAGGAAAGATTTTCTTAACAGCCTCTTCATCTCCTGATGTACCATTTTTTACCTCGTTAGAGGAGTCAATTATGACTTCAATGGATGTGGATCCATTGCCTTTTTGCGATCCATACAGCTTTAACACCGCTTTATTGGGTCCTCTGCCTAGGGTTAGGATTCCTTTGAACCAGTCCGTCCTAGCTCTTGCTTCAAAAAGCCAAGGTCTTCCCAATAGAAGAGGGTATGAGGTCCCATAAGAATTTAGTTTGACCACCAAATATGTCAGCCAATAGTCTCTTCCTACAAGGGTTGTTTTTACATATGGGAGGATGCCCAACAGTTTGACTCTACTTTGGTCTGCCAATCTGATAAGCCACTATGTGGGTTGAATTCCTTGCAACCCTAAGTCCTTCATGGTGACATCCGTCATTATGTTTACTGATGAGCCTCCATCAATCAATGCATCTGAAATGAAGCATCCTTCTATCCATACACTAATCTCTGGGGTTCTAGGATCTAAAAAGGCATTAGCCACATCTACTTCCTTTACAGGCTCCGAGGCATTATTGGTCTTGATCGTTGTTGAAGGAGCGATCCTTAATCCACGCATTCGTGTCAAGATGCTTTTGAATCTCTTTCGGTAGCTCTGGGAGACAGCATCAGCAACTGCCGGAATGTTAAGTTTGGTTTAAAAGTATCTAGGTCTTTGACCAAGTCATAATCTTTAAGCCGGCTGGGGAATGGGGCTACACCCATTTTCATCTTTCCTTTTTCTTCTAACAATTGCAACATTAGCACTTCTTCTGTTTCCGGAAGTGCTTCTGTGCATGTCACAGCGGCAACTTCCAACTTGACCAAATTGGAAGCAGGTTCTTGTACCTTCTGTTGGCTATTAGTGACATTGGCCTTTACAGGGGCTGGACTGGGACAGTCCTTTGCAGTGTAGCCTTCTCCTTTGCATCGACTACATAAGGGCTTGTAATCCACTGATCATCTAGTGTTTGGGCAATTTGGGGAGATATGTCCCTTTTCTCCACACCTATAACATTCCACCTCGGATTTCTGACCACCGCCAGACTGTCGTCCTCTGTAACTTTGAGAGGGAAACCTCCTTGGACTGAAATTAGGACCAAACTCTCTAGCTTGGGTCCAATATCCTGTGTTGTCATTTTGAATTCTAGCAAGTTGAATCTTACATTTTCATCCTTCTGTCTTCGTTCATGCATCTCTTTCAGAGAGCAGATATCCTCTGTATGGTTCTTCCGCAAACAGTAAGAACAGAAGGCTCCAGGAATGGTTGGTTTTCGGGTGCATTCTGTTGAGATATCGAGCTCCACTCGTGATATGCCAGGGTGACCGTTGTGCATTTATGTCACCGACTTGTTAGCTGCAGATGCGGTTGGTACACCGCCCATGAGTAATAGCTAGATGACAGCTATCCTTATCTACTCTAGTTCGTGGCTCAGTTAGTATGCCACCTTAGTTAGTTGAGTTTGGTTTGAGACCCATATATAGGGTTCTTCTATTTCTTTGTACTTGAGTTCTTTTGGCTTACACAACTAAGAAGAGGAAAACTGCTTTCAGCCTCCACCTTTGTGTGTATTCCCCCATTGTGCAAGCAAGAAAGCTACAAGTGAGACTCCTTCCTTCTCTCCCACAATCTTGACATGGTATCAAAGCCTTGTTCGTGGTAAGGAGCTCAAGAAAGCAAACCAAGTTCGCGGTGTTCTGGTAAGAGGACCAGTGTTGCTTTCATTTTTCTGTTTTGGGAGCAAATCTCTGCAGGTAGCACAGCCGGAAAGTGCAAGAGTGCATTGTCTCAGATTGAGACGCCCTTTGCGGTGTAGCAACAGGGCAGTATATGCTGCGGGAGAGGGCTTTAGCCTATGGTTGCTCTATTTTTTTGATTTGAGGCCATTTCAGGGCCTGTTTTGGAGGCGGATGTTTTCTGCACGCACTTAGAAAAAGGCCCTGTTTTATGCTATGCGATCACTGTTCTACAGGTTGGTGAAAAGTTACTGTAGAAATTGCATCGTATGCCTGTGCGCAGAGACATTAGGAGTTACAGAATCATCCTTGTTGCCTATTGATGCAAAATCGTCACTAGGAAGTGACTGTGTGGTCAAATACCACTTTCGTCAGTTTTGCAGATTTGCCCTTGTGAGGCTGAAGCTGTGTTCTTTGCAGTGACAGAATTTTTTGTAGTGTTCTGTAATGGCGTCTGATTCTCTTTCACAGATTGTCACGGAAAAGCTTGACAAGAACAACTTCCAAGCATGGAAGTTTAGAATGACAAATTTCCTTATGGGAAAAGGATATTGGGAATTCGGATTCTTTGGCCAACATCTCCTCTACTTCCTTCTTTTCAATATCTCTGAACTCAGCTTTCAAACTACTACAGAGGGGGAGATATTCTGTTCTGAAAGTATCAAAACTCATTCTTCTTAGGAGTATTGATGCGTCATTATAATAATGCCAGCTTCTGAGGGTTTCAACAATGTATGTTGTGAAAAACACTCTGTCTACCAACTTCCAGTGGGTTGCTAATTGAACAAACAGAAGATTATCAGTGCACCAAGCATCCCATGTATCTTGCTGTTGAGCATCCACGAACAAATTCCAACTTTTTTCCTTCTTGTCTTCGTGAACCTCTATAGACCAAGACTCCTAAAGCTTCTTCACAATCTCCCACTTGATGATGTCTGGAAACTTCTCAATGAATGTCAAATCTTCCATGGATGGTCATTATCTCTGTTTTTGCTCTTCAGTTTGTTCCCAAACAGTTTGCCACCAAGATGCAAGTTTCTGCTACTTCAATAGGAAGAGGAAACAGTCCACCACATAGAGCATGCATCATGATGGTGATATGTTTCCGCCATTGTGGGATGAACTTCTTGTGGAAAGTGGCTTTGATAATGAGAAATTCCAACTCTTCAGTGGAAGAAGGAACTTTACAAACATCCATTGAATTCTTCTCTTCTTGGCAATGCCATTTCCTTAATTTTCAGCCTCTTCTTGTGCTTGTTGATGGCAAGTTTCCCCGGCTGCGCACCAAAAACATGGAGCCCCAAGAGGAACACCAAGGAAAAGAGAATTCTCTTGCAAGAAAATCTATCTTGTAACATCAACAAGCTTTTATTTCATTCTTTTGATCATCAAAACAAAGAAAACAGCAATTCTTCATGCAGCATCATAGTAGATATCTCCCACGGATTTGATAGAATCAACCATAATCTTCAATATCTTCACAAAATCCATCAATAGAACAAAAAATACAAAGAAATACACCATCTTTGAATGGAAATCAATCACATATTATTCATCTTCAATGTCTTCATAATTCTCTTTCTCAATCTCTCTCATATACAATCACTCTGTTTTCATAGATTTGACTATCTCTGACTCTCTCTCTCTCTCTCCATCAATAGTACATTATATCCTCACTACAATACTCTCATAATAACCCTATAGTCACCAGAGCCACTGCAATGTCTTTTCACAGCTCACTACTGTCACTGTCACTTAGTCTTCTCTTCAGTCTTCAGCAGCTGTTACATTCTACAGAACACTTACAGAAGGTCTACAGAAGGTTACAGAAGGTCATCAAAACCTCATAACTCATACTCAAACCATTCCAAACTCTAAAAAACTATTCAATAAGCTTTCACAAGATCTCAATCTTCATCAATCATCAATCCATGCTTCATACAGAAGACAATCAGAACAAAACAGAAGCTATACAGAAGGTATACAGAACCAATCAGAACCTATCAGAACATCACAGAAGCTCATATCTCCACTGAAAATCATCATGAACTTCCAAAACATAATCAATATCATCCAAAACACTCTCAAATAATTCCATTAACAATCATACATCACTCTAAATCCACCAAAAATCAATCATTCAGACCTCAAAAACAACAAAAATATGTCAAAAATTCAGCCTTTTTCCACTCTCAACAAATAGTTGTATTCATTTTATCACATCACCAACATCTAGGGGTCCTCAAATTAGGTACGTCCAGTGACCATGGTCGGCTAGCTCCATCCCTAATCCCCTAACCCTTTTTCACATCCCGCACAATTGTTTAGGGCACATCAAGGGCAGGACATATCTAGGGAGCTCTCTCGCCTATGGGTGGGGACCTGTTACCCTGAACCATTTGCACAATTTTTTTTTGCACTCCATCTCAGTATCATTGCAATCGATCGTGGCAAGCACCGCACGAATGGCCATGAAAAGTACACTGTACTCGTTGAGCAAGCCCAATAGCTACCAGCAAACTGAAATTTTGGTGTCAATGTGTTCAATTATGCTACATCGTGTTGTCACAATGCAAAGGATGTCTCATACACCTTCTTGTGTACTTCTCAAGATGGACAACTTTGCTTCATCCACACCTTGTTACGAGGAACCAAACCCGTGGTCTTCTAACTACATAATATCTAAGTATGCACAAGCACTCACATAATATTTGCACCAAAATATATACATAGTTTGGGTCCTCAAGTACAAGACAATACATGTGAGGAGTCTCTATAAGGTAGTAGATAAGCGACCCAATGAGAGAGCGGTCTCCACCACCATGTTTATCAATGGGATTTGCAATGAAGAACTCTACAAGGCCTTAGCCAACAACTCAAACCTATAGAGAGATGTGTTGGTGGCAAGTCTTTGAGGAGGCTATATGAGTGGATGATTTTCTTAGCACAACAAGGTAGGCCACCTTGAAGCTTTGGGGCTATAAAACAAGCAATCAACACATTTAGAAATGCCAATGAGAGCTTCAGCACTTAGCAAATGATCATCCCTTAGCAAGCAAGATAAAGGAAAGAGTGTTGACCAAGTGATAGTTGATCTAAAGTCACAAAGCTGACTAGAATCAAGAATCATTGCAAAGGTGAGTGTGACCTCACATACACAGTGTGTGCATTCTGGAGGGAACCACCTACCATCTGAGTATCCTAATCCTAGATCCCAAACTTGTGCCGACTACAGTAGATTTTGGCATGATGCTATGCACTACCGATTGCCAAGACCATTTCCACACCAACAATCCTATACTTAGCCATACTATCTACCACTTAGGAAACCTTACTTTAGAAGGGAGCCCTATTGAATCTACTAGCACCTAATGGTTCAAAGTCAAGTTCTCCAAGGATTGACATCAACCCAATAGGAATCCCTAGATCACTAGGACCTATAGTGACTCATCCACCAAGTGATGCTCTAGTGCACTTTGTAGAGGAACAACTAGAGGAAGACTCATGCATGAACCCTTACATCTCTTATAATGAGGAGGGTAATCCCATACTAATGGACTTTAGACCTGTGCTGATCATGGCTTTGGAGAGAGGAAGAGGTAGAAGCCTAGGGGGAGGTCAGAACCATGAATCCACAGTATGTTGGATGTGTAGTCATCTAGGGCATATCTCATCCTGCTACCTTGAAAAGGACCAAGAAAATAGAGAGAAGGCTGCCGACTTGAGGTGTCTCCAATGTGGAGTCACACACTTATTCACCGATTGCCCTAGGAAAAAACCCTCCACTAGTTTGGCAATTGTACCATCTATGACACTTAAACTCTTTTGTGTTGAGTCACTTGATAACAATGCCACACCCATCCCCATAAATTTCATGACACAAGCCCAAACAAAGCAGGACAATATTTCATTACAACCTAGCAACCTAGATGCAACCTCTATAGAAAATGAGAGCTAGTGAAGGAGAAGAAAGAGGAATGATGCAAAAATAACACTAAAAACAAAGAGCACAACTACTTTAACAAAGGGAAAGTAGGTTATTGATGTAGAAGTAGAAAAATATGCTCCTAAGATGAGAGAGAAGGGAAGTGCTAAGGTCTGAGAGTACCCTGACCCCAACTAGCAATTAAAGGCTTTGGATAAGGTCAAAGAGTGGATAAAAGAAATACAAGCTCACTTGCAAGATACTGAGCCTATCATTGAGAATGAGATCAATGAACTCTCAACCATGAGCCTACCAATCTTTCCTACATACTTGAGAGGAGGAGAGGCAACATCACCACATGCACAACCACATAGGTAGAACATGGATGCCATGAATAGATGAACTATCCAAGACCATTGATAGGAAGCCCATGAAGTAGAGGAGGGAAAGACCATTGGAAATTTTCTAACCACACTTATATCAACTCCTGTAACATTGCCATTGGAATAATTTCTTCAGTAAACTGTGGTAAAATTTGAAGCAATTGGTAGAATGAACTGATAGACATGAACTGAGTGAGCTAGCTAGCAATGACACTGCAAGCCTAAAGCCCCTCAAGAATCTCATGGAGAGTAAAGAGTGGCGATGAACTAACGTACATGACTTAAACATATCATACAACTAGACTCATGAAAAGTGAGAAAAATCTTGAGAATATGAACCTTGAAAATAACACATTGTCTAAGTATGAGGATTTTGATGATGAGGACAAAGACTATTGCTCCATCAATGAGGAAAGCAAAGAGGAAGTGAAGACCATAGAATATGACATGAATGGAAGAGTAATTGAGCAAATCAAAGTAGAATCCAAACGTCGAGAGGTCAATGCTTTTAGAGTGAAAAAAGGAGTTACCAAGGTATATTGTGATTGAACTTGGCTAGAATGCCTAGAGATAGTAGATTATGAGCAAGCTAGATTAGTCCAGACGAATTCCACATCATTATTTTGTGTAAAGTTAGCCTCAGAGATATGATCACCAGGGGAGACGACCTCTTCTAGTGAGGATTGTAAGTACAACTTTGAGTTAGAGGTAAGCTTTGATAGTGACCCTAAAATGCCTCGACCACCTAGGACCAAGGGGGACTTCCCAGTCCACCTAGGGTGCAAGAGGCTAAAGGAAGAGAGAAGGAATCAGTTGAAGTCTTCAGAAGCTGACCAAGTGAAAACACCCCATGATTTTTCCAAGCGATTCACAAAGTTTAAGGGCTGATCAAATAGTGGTGTTAGTAGGAGCCAAGCAAAAAGGGCAAGTGATTGAGACTAGCCAAAGTTAAGGAAGTCAACTTGGCAAGGGAAGGGGACAAGCCTCGACCCATGTACATAGCGGATGACCTAACTAAGGATTAGGAGACTAATATCATAAATATCTTAAGGGAATTATCCGGCTTATTTGAATGGTTCTTGGATGAGCTAAAAGAAATAGATTCGAGTATCATGACTCATAATATTCCCATGACCCCCAAGGTAGTATACCAGTTAAGTAATGACGATACACAATGAATCCTAAGCATACACATGTAGTGAAGGAAGAGATTGATAAGCTACAAAATGCATGATTCATTTACGAGATAGAGCACACAGAATCGGTATCACCCATAGTGATAGTCATGAAAAATAATGAAAAGATTTGAGTGTGCATGAACTATAAAAAGGTCAGCATAGCTACAAAGAGAGATAACTATCCATTGTCATATACTAAGCACATGCTAGAGAGAGTAGTAGGAAAGGAAGCCTATAGTATTCTAGATGGCTTCTTAGGCTATAACCAAGTGTAAGTCCATCCGGACAACAAGGCATTTGCCACTGAATGGGGGGTGTTTGCCTACATAGTCATGCCATTTGGACTGACCAATGCCCTTGCTACCTTCCTAGCTCATGTGTGTCATCTTCAAGGACATGCTCAGAAAATGGTTGGGAGTATTTTTTGATGACTTGTGCATCCACGCCAACTGGGAATAGCACTTAGAAAAGTCATGAATAGTCTTTGAACGGTGTAGGCAATACAAAAAAGTCCATAATGTAAAGTGGACTTCACATACCTCAATATATGTCTAACTGCATCCAAATGAGGCTTTCTAGGTATCTGCATAAATTGACTGACAAGGCCAACAGCATAGCTCAAGTCTGGCCTTGTGATAGTCATGTAATACAAACTCCCTACTATCCTCCTGAACATAGTAGTGTTTTCTATCTCATCTCCAACGTCAGCACTCAACTTCACATTTTGCTCCAATGGTACTGAAAGAGGCTTACATGCTGTCATACCATACTTGGATAACATATCCAAGGCATACTGCCTTTGGGATAGCCATATACCATCATCACATATGATCACCTCGATACCAAGAAAGTATCTTAGCTCACCCAAATCTTTCATCTCAAACTTCTTCTTCAAGAAGTCCTTAACTTCAGCAATCCCATTGTCACTGTCACCTGTACTAATCAAGTCATCCACATAGATGACTATGATGACCAAACCTGCATCTCCCTTTCTCACATAAAGTGAGTAATCATCATAAAAAATGCAAAATCCAATATTGACAAGATACTCTCCAATCTTGTCAGGCGATGCTCTAGGTGCTTGCTTCAGCCCATAGAGCGCCTTCTTTAACCTGCACACATATGTGGGATGCTCTCCTTAAAATACCAGTTCAGGCTGAAGCACAGTTGTATTTTAGGGCACATTGTGTCGAGGAATGGGATAGCCATAGACTCCTCAAAAGTCAAGGTAATTGTAGACCCTCCCCCTGTGACTAACTTCAAGGGATTTCAATGCTTCTTAGGCCACACAAGGTACTACCGGCGGTTTGTGTTGAACTATACAAGATATTGATAGTATTCGAGTGCTGGACCAAATAATGTTAGCAATCCTATGAAAGGCTTAAATAGGCTCTAACTTCAGCCCCTATTTTAAGAGCCCTAGATTGGTCCATTACCTTCCATGTGCACATTGATGCATTGAAGTTTGCCGTGGGGGCACTGTTGTGCCAATCTAGTGAGCATAACCTTGATTATTTAGTGAGCTTTGCTAGCAAATAACTCATTGATACAAAAATAAAATATTCCACAATAGACGGGAAAGGGTTAGCCATGGTGTTTGTTGTAAAGAAGTTTAGATATTATCTTCTAGTGATACCCTTTACCTTCTTCATGGATCATCAAGCATTGCCTTATCTTATGAACAAACCCTGTGCAATAGCACACATTGCTCGATGGTTACTTTTTCTTTTGGAATTCAACTTCTCTGTGGTAGTACGCAAGGGCAAACAACACTATAGAGCAGATCGTATATCCCATATACCCATAGGTGAAGCAGTTAGACATGGCATCATTGATGACCTACCAAATGCACATCCTTTTAGAATATCCAGTATGAACGGGATTCGTTTAGAATATACCTCACACCATATTGGGCGGATGATATAGTCCACATTCTAGAGAATAGATTACTTGAATGACCCATAGAAAAAGCTAGGTTAAGGAGACGAACCTTGAAGATCCAACTGTACTAGTTGATTGCCAGTCAATTATATAGGTTAGAATAGGATGGATTCTTAAGCAAGTAATCTTGAAGTTTGGTGGTCCCATAAAGTTGTTTAGTAACCAAGGCACACACTTCATCAATGAAGTGGTTGCTCGCTAGTTATTCACCTTCTTGATAATCCATAGGAAGTCCTCACCATATTATCCTCAAGCTGACAGTCAAGATGAATCCAAGGACAAGGTCTTGGTGAATGTCCTAACAAAGATAGTCTCTACTTCACATAGTGACTGGGACAACAAGTTCATGGTAACTTTATGGACATATAGGAAAACTTACAAAACGGCCATAGGAAAGGCCATATTGAAATTGACCTACGAAACTGAGGCGATTCTACTAGTAGAATTATTTGTTCCAAGCCTGACAATAGTAGTCCAAGAGAGATGGGAGGGCAAGGAATCATGGACAAATCATTTGGTAGAGCTAGAATGCTTATCCAAGACTATGATTAGAGTTACTTTGATAAGCGTGTCAAACAACAACACTTCAAGTAAGGAGACCTAGTCTTGTTGTATTTTGTTAAGGGACATAAGTAGAATATAAAATTCAGGGGACTAGGATCTTTCAAGGTTCACAATATTAGTAGAACAGGCAATGTCAAACTCAAAACCCTTGAGGGGGAGGGTATAGGCTTTTTCAACAAAAGTTGCATAAAAAAAGTATTACCCTTTGTCACATCCACTTCATGAACCTCCGATGATAGAACCACCGATGAATGTGAGAGTTGCAACCATCACTAAACTAGAGGATGAGGATGAGGAAGCAATATCACTAGCCTACTTGACGAATAACAATGACCGCTCAAAAGGCATACACCTTTGATGCACTAATTGATGAGGGAGCTGACTCTAATATCTTAATGTATGATCACTCGACCGCCATGGGTCAACCAAATTGCAATCAATCAATACAAAACTCGGCCCATTTGTGGGGTAGTCCTATCCACTCTTGGGGAAGTGCAAACTAATGGTTTCTATTGAGACTCAGAGCCTACCCATAAAATTTCATGTACTACCTAACAAAAAAAGTGTTGGTACGGAATCATTGTTGGGTCATGTGTTTAAAAAATAAGTTCACTATAATGTTGACTATGACTCACAACACATCCACCTTGCCATAGGTAATGTTAGAATTGTAACGGCTTTCAACGAAGGCACCACAACCATCCAAAAGCCTGAAGTGCCACTCTAAAGTGGAAGGTGAATGAAAAATCAAAATAGGTATTGAACTTCAAAAGAACTTTCTTCTTCCTTTAGTAAATATGCTCCATGAAGTTCTTACGTGAAATGTATGGATTGATTGACATGGAAATTCTCATTTCGTGATTTATACCTTTCATCATCTTATAGTGTCCTTTTTAATAACTTTACTCTCTATGTGAGAAATATCCTTTAAGGAGAACTAATTATGGGTTGTTGTGCGGTGACATGAATCCAAATCGTAAGGAAGTAGGATGAAACTAAAAAGCTCCCATTCTTGGAGAAGGAACACAGAAAATATTCCTTAGCCATGGATATACACACCTTCAACCAGTTAAAATACCGATGCATCCACAACTTGGGGGGGCAAGTGACATCGGAAGAGGCAGTCGTGTGGATAAAGAACAATTCAATCTTGCCAAGTACCTAGAGAAGGTGGGCCAAGAAATAGATCATGGCAAATGCACCAAGTTTGTGAAGACCTTTGGTGTGCAAAAAAATAGTACCACAATAACAATCAGATAGGGAGATGCCACTAGAAGGGTGGAAGTTGAACTTAGCTTAGAAATTGTGGAGAAGGCCTTGGGACTAGTGGACAAGCCAAAGGAGAGGCCAAAGAGAGATGTCTACGAGATGTTGGGAATAATGGATAGGAAGAAAGTCTACATGAACAATGGAATTAGATTGTAGTATGGAGTTTCATCAAAGCATGGTTGATTATTCACTTTATGTCAAACATACAAAATATGGAATGGTTTTTGTGGTCATCTATGTTGATGATCTCATTATTACAGGTACACTTAAAAGAGAGATTGTTGAAGTGAAGCATGGGTTGTACAAAGAATTTGGCATCAAGGACCTTGGTTTATTGAGTTACTTTCTTGGCATTGAGGTGATTGACATTCCATAAGGATATGTAGGCTAGTGGATATATCATTGGACCAAAACATTAAGACGATGGATGATGGACAATATGTGGAGAATGTTACTATGTTCAAAAATATGGTTGGTAGGCTAATCTACCTAACCATAACAAGACTTAACTTGAGTTATTTAGTGGGAGTCATTAGCTAGTTCTTTGAGAAACCATGCAAGTCACATTTGGATGTAGTGAGGAGTTGAGATATATGAAGAAGACAATGAGTTTTGGCTTGTTTTATGAGAAAGGGATCAAGCCTACATTAATTGGCTACATAGATGTAGACTAGGCATGAAGTGTCATGGATAGGAGATCAACTAATAGCTATGGATTCTCATTTGGTTTAGTCATGGTAAGTTGGAGTAGCAAGAAGCAACCCACAATTGCTTTATCTAGTACAAAAGCTGAGCATAGAAGCATTGCGTTGGCAACATGTGAGCAGAGATGACTAAGATTACTATTATATGATATGGGAATAGAGATAGATGGTGGAGTTATCATGTACTATGATGATATTAGAAGCATCATGTCAACAAAGAACCCAGTCTACCATGCAAGGATGAAGCATATTAAAGTGCATTACCATTTCATAAGAGAGAAGGTTATGCATGGAAAGATAGACTTCGTATATGTCAAAACCAATGACCAAGACATGGATATCTTTACCAAAGTATAAATTTTTCAGTATTCTAGAAGTGCACTTGGTGTATCACAATTGCAAGCTCATTCTAAGATTGAGGGAGAGTGCTACGAAATAAAACATAGGTTGTCATATCCTATGTATGGATAAATAAGTGGAGGCTGTGTGTGAAGTGACTTAAAATTCAAAATGTATTTATCACTTTTGGGGATACTTTTGACAATGAGAGAAATAGAAGAATAAAGATGAAGAATAAGAAATACTCTTGAGGCTCCATATCTTGTGTCATTGCTCCTTCCATTACACATCCTATTCTATTCTTTTCATGACGGCCTATAATGTGAAAATTAGTCAAGTAATGTGTACACACATGGGATGCACACAACATATCTAGAGTCTCTCACTATCGATCTCATGGGTTACTCCACCCCTTGTCTATCCCTCCCTTGCCTATCCTTGATCATCCTTAGTCATCTATGTCAACAGACTTCATCACTCAAAGGGGTTTGATTACATTCTTGTGGTGGTTACTAGATATACCAAGCTAGTACACATTATCCCCACCCACAACATGATTACTGGAAAAGGCATAGCCTAGCCTTTCCTTGAATATATCTACCATTATCATGGGTTACCAAATGATATTAATTTAGGTCAAGGACCACAGTCTTAAGAAGTCTCTTCAAACTCCTATGTATCCCAACTAACCTCTCTTCAATCAATCACCCTTAAAGTAATGGGCAAATAGTGAGAATGAGTCAAGTCTTCAAAAAATATCACTAGTATAAAATCAAGTATCATCAAGAAAATTAGGTGGATTTAGTTTCCTTGGCTAAATTCACCTATAATAATACTAGTTATATCTCTATTAACAAAATCCCATTCTTTTTCAACCATGGAAGATACACTAAAATGGACATTTATATGAGTCACCTAGTGAAGAATCCAATAGACATGAATCTATTTGAGCACTTGACAAAGATCCATAAGTAGTTGAAGTCACATATTCAATAAACCCAAAAAATATGTAAAGACAATGTTGAACTAAACAATGGATGCAACGTCCAACTTAGAATATTGAAGATAGAGTCAGGCTTTTACAACGGCAAGATTTATACTTTCCTTACACTTCCTAGATATTAGATTGTTGAAGTCTTGGTTCATTCAAGATCATTGGCAAAGTTAATCTAGTCACTTATTATCTCTAGTTACCACAATCCATGAGAAATTTCCTAATATTCCATGCCTTAGACTTAGAGCATTAACCATATATCCTCCATAATAATCTAGTCACTTATTATCTCTAGTTACCACACTACATATGAATTCACCCAATATTCCATGAATCAATCTTATAGCCTTACCATATATCCTCCATAAGAATCTAGTCCCTTATTATCACTAGTTACCATATTCCATTTGAATTCACCCAATATTCCATGTCTCAGTCTTGGAACCTTACCATATATCCTCCATAGTTATTGCAGTCCATAAGAATCACCCACTATTCCATGTATCAGTCTTGGAGATTTACCATATATCCTCCATAATAATCTAGTCATTTATTATCTCTAATTACCCACAATCCATAAACATTCACACAGTATTCCATGTCTCGATCTTAGAGCCTTACCATATATCCACCATAAGGAGGAGGAACCTACAACAACCTTCCCTATTGAGATTCAAAGGGGGTGCCCATAGTAAGAAGTCGAGTCTATCATTGATTGCAAAATCTCTCATGGACGGCTTGACTATCTTTTTCATTGGAAGAGCTACAATGCTAGTGAACAAGCATGGGAGCCAACTTCAACCTTTGTTACAAGAACTTGCTTAAAGTAAAGGAGTTTTGTCAATGATATTCATTGAACCCAAGAGTCTTATTAAAAAAACCCCACTACTTCCCATGGAACTCATCACTAAAGGAGGGAGTAATGTCAGTGTGATCAATAAGAAATCTAGTACTTTTAGAAACTTCAACACATAGAGAATGCACCCAAGATAGAAAGTTGAAAACCCTAGTCTTTCTTCTTCTTCTTCTTTACTATAACAATCTTACAAAGCTTTCATTCCAGTGCTTGACATATGCCCCAAACTGCAATGCAATGATAGCTACAACATGGTCTTTAGCACCTAAAATATGCAAAGAATAGAAGGTACTAGATTTCGGTGCTTTGGCGACAACAAGAGATCCCTTGCAAAGCTTCCATATATGATAAGCAAAGATCACTCGATAACCACAATCACCAAGCTGTCTTATATTGATCAAGCCTTCTATCAAAGCTAAAACATGTTGTACATTCTACAACATGAAAAAAGAAGGACCATTTGGTAGTGATAAATGTATATCCAAAATTTGAACAATGCTACATGCATAGTTGTTTCTAAGATGAATACATCCTCTCTTTCCAATATCATAAGTAGAGAACCAAGAATACATCACCAAAAGTGCATGACAAAAAAACATCACCATCATTGCCACCACATATATTAATCTTCTAGATATTTTTTATACTTTTCTTTTTGCCATCATCCATCATTTGCCTTCTTATCTTTTTGTTTGTTCTTCTATTTTAAGTAGTACTTACAAAAGCAACATTCTAGATCCTTTTTGCGACATGACTTGCCTTTTGAATTGCCTCTCTTACAAGAGTTACCTGGTGTTTGATCTTCCTCTCACTATAAGTACATTGGAGCTCTTTGACCCTGCATTGTTCTTTTATTCACCTCCTTGGTGAGCAAGTTACTCTCATCATTAGCACTCCTAAGACCACCTAAGGATGGAAATTACTAATGGAAAGGTAATCTTGAAAGTATCCTAACTCTCATGAAATAACTAACAAGAAAATGGCATTCAATATATCATGAGAGATAATCTTCTAATATGTTAGTTGGTGAAAAATGGTGTTAAACTCATCGAGGTGATAAGATATCAAACCCCCTACTCCATGTGGAGATCGACGAGTTTTTTAGCCAAGAAACCTACGAGGCTATACTTTATTTTTCATACATGTCACTAAGCTTTTTCCATGCACCATATGCATCTTTCATGTCTCACATTGAAATGCATGAACTTTGAGAGTCGAAAAATAATAGTGAAGCATGCAAGTACATCCAATTCCTCCCATGCATCTACATCCCTATCCTCAAGCTTAATCTCTCTATATTTGATTGGCTTTACATGCTTCTTCTAGACCAATACATTGTATATTTTCTCTTTCCAATATGAAAAGATTTGTCCATCAATATTTTCAATATTGAGCAATGCATTCGCTGAACTTGATAAAGAAGCCATAATGACAAAAGTATATTTGCACACAAAAAATAGCAAGATATCTTCAGATGTTATCAAATATCAAACCAACATTAAACTGATGTAAAAATGATATTTTAGTTGTAATGTTCCTTTCCCTCCACATGAACCAATGCTTGGTAGGGTAGTGGAAGCTTTTTAAACTTTATAAGATTTTAAATATTTTTATTTAACTAAAGAGAGATAATGTGAGATAATGCAAACAAATTACTACCAAATTAAGCTACCACCCTCTCGAGCTAGTTGTGAATTCTCATTACAATCATCATCGACCCCTCATTGATCATCACATTGAGCCAGTGCGAGTTTTGGAAAACTTGATGTTGAGCTTGAATCTTCCTGTTTGGGTCTTCGATCCTTTGTCGATCTTTCCAGGTCCTTCCCCTCCTTGATTTGATGTTGGGACAGTAGATCAGAGTGGCAATGGGTTGTTCCAGGTGGTAGGAGAGAGAAAATGATGAGATTTTTGAGCTTTGATGAAGATGGCTATGGCTGACAGTTTAGGGTTTCAGACAGGGGCCTGGTTTTTTTCTGATTGTAGGAACTATACTTGATCATTTCCTAAGATTTTTTAATGGAAAGAAAGCTTGACTCATGGGCTTTCATTGCCCCATAACCATCGTCAAGATCTAGTCGAGCAGCAAGCGTGCAGGATGATGAAACGAAAACAGGCATAGTTAGGACAGATTTTAACAATGCTGGGGGCAGAGGTGGTTAATGTCAGTGGCGAATATGATGCTGCATTGCTGCGCCTTAACCAGAGGAAGAGGTCTTTAGAAGGAATCATCAGCAGATATGCTTTGTATTGAGAGATCTAATGACTCCAAGAAGGGTATGTCCTGCAGGTCACACATTTAGGCTATGGCAGTGTGACTGACAATTTGAGCAATGCTGAGCTATGGAGTGGCCAATGTTAAGCTCTTAAGTGATACAGAGAAGCCTTGGGAGTCAAGGAACAAATGTCCAGAAGAGATCAGGTTCAGATATGACCTATGGAGAGAGATCCAGGAGCTTCAAGTTGACAGGGTGCTGCTGGTTATGGCTACCATGGAAGCTCAAGTGAAGGTAGAGTTGAGAAATGGAACCATGAGCTAGACTTGAGCTGACCTAAGGTTAAAATGAGCTAAGAGAGAGTAGAGGAGAGTTAAGCCATGATCAACTGAGCTCTGATAGCATGTGAGAATGCATGGATCTAGAGCATGGCTATGGTGGTTCAAAGACGGGAAGAAGACTCATGTAGACATAGACTTAGACACTGACTATCACACAAGTGAATTAGGTTTCAAGATTGAGACTTGAACTCATAAACACAATATTGTGTGTGGACAATGACACTCACACTTTACTGGAAAGAAAAGAGTACTATCATTGCATTTAGAAAAGGAAGCAAGTACAATGCTTTATAGGAAAGTAGTAAACTGCAGTAGGCACCACTGTGCATATGGGATAGGTAAGCCTGCATATCCTTGGCCCTGAAGCTCCATACAAAGAGGCTGTCAATGGATGTGATTGTCTGAATCTCAACAGGGCTGTGAGAGAGCATCAGTGGCTAAGAAAGAGCATCAGTAGCCTCCCAACCATGAAATATGTGTTTTCTAAAGCACGATTCTATGCGTAAGTAGTAGATTTATTTGTTTTATGAGAGATATTCGATGAACTTGTTTGGAAATGGTTTCCTTTGGGTCTTAATGCTGAAATCTATCAGCAATATTGAAGAAAACCAAAAAAATTAGTCATATAATAATTTATACCAAAACACGCAAAAGCCGCAATTATGCGATTTTCATACAAATGATAAATTTTGGGGGTTTTGTTGTGATTTTGGGGTTCATGTGGATTAGAAATGAATGTAAAATCAATTCTCAATGATTGTGATCAGTCCCAACCCATAAATCACAAATATCAAAATTTTTATTTAAATAAATGAAAAAAATAGTGAAAAATGAAAATTTTAGGTTTTTGCATTAGAAAATTAAGAAAAAATATGCTTTATGTTCGTGGATATATGACATGGCTGGAGCATGAGGGATAAGCCTCAGTTCAACCTTTTCTTTGTGTTAAAGTATAGTTTTTACCGCTTTTACAAGAAAAACACATTTAAAAAGTCTCCTACACCTATCAACCCATGCATAACCTAAACGGTAGGGAGGAGGGGTTTTGAGGGTAATTAGTTGTGGTGATAACATTCGAAATTCTGATCTATCTGCTTATGCATACCATATAGGATGTTTATAATTTAAGTTTAAGAGTGTCTAGCAACACGAGAATGCTCGGTGCTAACCCTTAGCAACGCAACATTACATGTAGACTGAAATCATTGAAAGAAATGTCTTTGCACTTCACCATGCTGATTTCTAACTCATAAAATGTTTGAGCACTATGGTCATTCACAATTTCATTGTGCATATCACATGGTATCATTACTGGATGCATTGCACTTGTTCTCTTATGCATATGACCTACGTTGAGTTTTGAGATACCTAAGCTATAGGTTTCAACGATTCGTTTCCTTGGGGACTATTTAGTGAGGAAAATATCTGTCTCCTAGAACATTTGAAAAAAAATAATGGATTTTGTGGCGTATCTGCTATTTGTGTTAGCGATGCATCGAGGGGCCAATCCTTGAGGTGTAGAAGATCTGTAGTGGGGCTGCGGCATTCAGCCAAGGGGTGTCTCTTTTTGACCCTGCTTACGAGGTGTTTTACACAGATGTATGTGTAGGGAATCCCTTTGAGGAGGGTGGGTAAGGCTTAACCATTGGATTACAATCCAAAACAAACACGAAATTCATGATAGAAGTTAGGGCAGTGTATCCCCTAGATGCTCCTATCCACGAGGTGGGGTATGTTCTTTGATATAGAGAGGCCCGTTGACTAGTGCTTAGAGCTAGTGTCAGGCCTATTTTAGGTCCCAACAAGCTTTCCATCCACAACTTCTTGAGTAGCTTGCATGATTGCATCTGCTATCTTGGGATCAAGTCCATAGCTACTAACCACCACTACTAACGTTTTTTCAAAATACCAAATGCTCGTATGACTTGCTCTAGCATGTGTTTGCATGCATCACCAATCTCAAATTTCTGCAAAGAATGTCAGATTTGTGTACCCCAATACTTGTGTGGGGACCTTGACGGGTTCGAAAGAGTGGGGACCTTGATATGCTTCTGCAAAGAATGTCAGATTTGTGCACCCCAATACTTGTGTGGGGACCTTGACAGGTTCGAAAGTGTCCCACTCTTCTATGAACTTAGAGAGCATGGTGGAGATAAACATGGAAGAAATTACCAGATGATGCAATCAACATTCTGAAAGCTTCTAGTAGTGCTACAAAGGTTATTGAGAAGCATGCATCATAGTTGAGTGTTCTTGCTCAAGCTTGCAATCAATCTGATTGGAGAGTTTCATTAGTAGGATCGTCTCCTGCACTCTCAAACTTTCTTAGCAACTCTCAAGCTACAAGTATTAGCACAACTTCAAGAGCCTTATCATCACATGTTTCTCTAAGCTTTCAATAGTCAACTTCAACTAATCATGGGTCAAAACCACATTTAGCAATGATATAAACTGCATCATCTTCTACACCATCAACTTCCATTCTAACCACCATCACATCAACTCCATTGAAGACCTCGACCCCAAGTCTGGAGGATCAACAATTACTACAAGATTGTCCTCTACAATTGGGGTAACTATGTCTTCAATAGCTCCATCCACAAATGCCCAGGTTCTTCATTTGTGCCAAGTAGTTCAATTTCAGATGTTATGGCTAGATAGCCAAGCATAGCTCTTACCCCAAAAGTACCTTGTGAAGTTACAAGAAAATATGTGGAGGAGATGATCAAAGATTGGACCAGTGAGCAACATGAACTCCTGCTCTGATATGCTTGAGCAGGGCTATCAGGATCAAGGTTACACCTTATCATTGGTGTTGTCTCTAGAAATTCATTTATAGAATGTACCAAAGTCGAAGGATGGTTGATGCCCTAGCTATAAAAAAGCTTACATGAAAGATACAAGTTTAGCAAGCTCACCAAAAGCTTTACAAATCGAGATTCTGATGCAGAACATACCAAGTCCACCAAAAGCTTTTAATGCCCTTTCACCAAAACCTTTACCTCATGAGAGGGTTTTTGGCATATTTTGCCCCTAGGAGTCAATGAAAAGCACAAGTACTCAACATTGATCTAATATTGAAGTAATCTTCCAAGAAATTGGAGCACTCACCCTCTTGAAGATCATGGATAGCCATGACCACTTTTGAAGCTTTAAATCCCTTCAAGAACATTGGTTATTAAATCTTGAAGCTCTTTCATAGTGATCTATTGCTAAAATGGATCAATACTACAAAGTTTAATGCTTGTTAGCCCTCAAGAGGGTACTAGGAACCACAAATTGGGGAACTTTGGCTCTAGACCTTCATTCTTGGTGTTGAGCATCTCTCATAGTGCTTGCATCTTGGACATTCCTCTTCCTTGTGTCTTGGATAGCTGGGAACTTTGGCACTATTGAGGCTTCAATCTTCCTTGTGGACTCTTTGTCAAGTAATGAAAGTGCACTATTATGGAGCATTGCAACTATGGTATACATGGGAGTGCATGATAGGTGTTTTGATGCTAATTAGTCTATGGATGTGGTATACTTATGCCTTAGAGATTCTATCATAATTGCAAAGGATATTGATACATTGAATTTTATTGGAAATGACACATATGGTGATACTTATCTGCTCATGCTGACATTGAGGTGTGTATGAACTTGACAATGGTACTTATAGTGGTATGCCAATGTCTATGTTGGCAAGTATATGCCCCTGTTTGGTAATGATACTTATGTTGGTCATCATGAGACAATCATGCTTGAAAATTTTGTGCTCCTTTTGGCAATGCATTTGGCCATGGTGGCAATGTTTTGGATCATATTGGTAGTGACTTCCAACCCACAATGATTTATAGGTCAAGTTTTAGCTCATAATAGGCTTATACATGCTATGGCAGACTTCTACAAGTATTTACAAAGGTGTTTGTGGTTTGGGAAAGTATTTGTAGGTACCCCAAGTGTGCTCACATGTCTTCAGAGGTCCTCATTCCATTTGATAACTTGGTTAGACTCTATAGGGTATCTACTATTCAAAACAAGCTTCTCATAGTTGCAAATAGGGTGCTATACTTCACAGCTTAGCCACACATTTCTTATTACAAAAATTTCTGTATAAGGCCTATTATTACATACCCAAGCTCTTTACATAGAGGGGATTGATACTTTTGAGTAGAGCTAAAAATCTCCCAAATCGGAGCTCTCCTTGGAGAGTTACAATCACTTTTGTGTGCAGTAGTCCTACAGGATAGGCCGTGAACCCCTTCTATACAACCAATGAAAGTTGTTCACAACCAATTCTGAATATTTTTGACATAAATTTTTTTGCAGAAAGGATAAGGACTTGATGGATAAAATTCACCAACAAAGAGACAATAGTATTTGCAAAAACAAAATAAGCCATGGCTCCTAGTTCTAGTTCCTTTTCTCACTCTTGGCATCCCCAAATGAATGAATTGAATGCTACTCTATGGTCACAAGAAGCTCTCTAGGCGAAGAGCCATGGCTCCTAGTTCTAGTTCCTTTTCTCACTCTTGGCATCCCCAAATGAATGAATTGAATGCTACTCTATGGTGACAAGAAGCTCTCTAGGCGAAGAGCCATAATCAACTACTTGAGAAACACAACCAATTCATGTTTAAGATGGACCAAGTGATCTCAACCATCTCAATCACCAACATGTAATCCAAGAAAATCAATGACAAACTTGCAGCCCTTACAACTCAAGTTGCTCAAATGGTTATGCTTAAAAGGATGGATGAGTGTGATTATGAACAATAACACAGTCATTCTCATGGAAACTATGAGTACCATGATCATTGGTATGAGTCTAATTAGCAAAGGCAGTAGCATGTGCCTACTTACGGTCATCATGCATATGATGATTGTGAATATTTTGAGCAGCAACATGCATCTAATGACTATGCATGTTCTTATAAGCTACATTTTGGTCCATACATGGACAACCATCTAGATAGCCTTATGAACATGGGAAACATCATACAAATGTATGTGGGTATGTACATGGGGAGGAACATCACTATTAGCAACACAGTACTCCATATTATCAACCACGTGATCATTTCTATGAGCAGCATGCACATCCTTATGAGCAACATCATGCTTCTCACGAATGATGCCATGATGAGAGCATCTCGTTGCAGCCTCATGACAAGTGTCCTATCAGCCCAAGGCCCTTAACTTTGAATACCCAGTAGTAGCCAGGAATGTGGGGCTCATGGATATGCAATGCCTAGGGGTTGATGCAGTGAATGTAGTAGTGATTGCAGCCTCATCTGCTCTAGTTCTACATGGCATAGTGGTTTCCAATGAGTTTATGGACAGGTCAGTGCATGGTACCGTGTGGGTCAATGAGGACCTTGTGCCACCATCAGTGCTTGAAGATGACACCATTGAACCACTTCTATGATACAACGGATGCATTGGATCACAATTATCCTTTTGACCCTGGTGGTAGTACAAAGACCCATGCTTGTATGGATGATCCTTATGCTCTTGATGCTTATCATGTAGGTTATCCATTTGATCCTCGAGAAAGGAATGGTTTTGGAAAATCCCTACCTTGATCAACATTTCACCAGTGCAACCATCCCCCTACTTCAAGGGTGCAATTTTGACTGAGGATTAGCTAACTTTACCCTAGTCTGCATTGTAGAAAACTTGCAGATATCACACTATTTTAGAAAAAATTTTACTCTACATTAATGATAGCCAAGTGTCACCTATATGGCTTGAAAGTATGCTTCATGAGCTTCATTTTCACATGTCACACACCTCAATAATAGCTACTCATAGGAAGTTATGACCATTTTTCTCAAGCATGCATGTTCTGGACATCATGCTATCCACTGTTTGTCAACCCCTAATTGTTAAGAATTGGTGGTCAAACTCATACCCTATCAACGCACATGATATATGCATCATATACACATTTGTATGTCCCAATTCTACATGAGATTGTACTTCTCCATACCTATGTTCTCCTTTGAAATGCTAAACAAAGTAGTATTGAGAAACCCCCATTCCCTTGTGAGCCACACTAATCATTCCTCTTTTTTGTTTTTGAGGGAAAAAACCTTCGGGTTGGGATGGAATGTAAAAGAGTGGGGGTAGATGGGTAGGACACGAATTAGCATAGGAATACCTAGTTATACTGATGGGGTATGTAAGGTATTGAGAGACCCAATTAGGGCATCAGTTGATCAATAATCAAGTCTCTTTTACCCCCTCCTTCTAGCTTTCATGGCTTCCCTTCTCTTTCTCTCCCTTTTCTAGTCTTTCTCTCTCTTCTGCTAGTATTTCTCTCTCTTCTTCTCTCTTCTCCCTCATTCTCTCTCCTCTCTGCAATATATCCCTTCTCTCATTCTTTCTCTTAGGTCTCCTTCATTACAAAATTTGCAACCACTACAATGAACCAATGCCACATCACAAGGAGGTCAACAATGTCCGACCATCTCTCCTTCCTATCTTGCAGAGGCCTTGCTTGCATCCCTGATCTCCTTCCCTATCATTGCAGAAGCTCTATCTCACATCTCTCGAGATTCTCACACCCATCACAATAACCCCATATTCCCCTTGCAAGATCCCATTTCATAAAGACACTACCTAGCCATGGGACTAGCAGCCAACTTATTCAAGCCCAACAAAGTTGAAAGCCTAGCATGCAAGAGGTTCCATGTCCACGATGGCCCCAAAGAAGCAAAGCTCTAGAGCAAGAAGCATTGGAACCATGAACAAAGCCTCAAGTGTGGACAACGTTCCTTCACTTTTGAACCAATCCTAGGTTCTTTCCATAGAATTTAAGATTCATTTAAAAGATAGAACATATCAAAGTTTTCTTCAAATTATAAATGAAAATTTCATAGTTTAGGGAATATATTTTGGCATAAAGGGATGAAGGAATGAAATAGAAATTATTAATTTAATTTATTGATTTAATAGAAAGAGAAACATAAAAAATTTTAAACACTAGAGTTTTCTGTATTTCCTAATAAACACTATAGTAGGGAATTTGGGAATTTCCATGCTAGGGAACCCTTGATACCTTTATTATTTGACCACATGGTCAAATCTTGTTGTCTTACTTAAATGTGGAGTCTATCCTAAATACTATATAAGCTATCTTCCCAAATCCCACTTTCAAATATGGATCAAGATTTAGCCAAGTGGTCAAATATTTATCACTTGTTTGAAATTGGGACATGGAAATTTTTCAAATTCTATATCATTGTGTTAATAAATAAATTAGCATAATAGACTTAAGAAAATAATGATTAATCTAATTGAAAATAATCTATTATTTTATTACAAAAATAAGTTAAATGTATGCAAAAATATTCTCTTTGATAGAATAAATCATAGATGTTATTAAAAATTATTAAATATGACAAAATTCTTAGGTGGAAATTGCCATATACATATATGGTCCATTGAGGGACCTTAGGATAACTAGGATAGGCTCATATAGACCCATATAAAGGAGGCATGGTCCTTATTCAAAGAGGAAAATTCAAGAGCCTATCAATCCTCTCCCAAAATATTAGAAACCTAAACTTTAGGAAAACAACACTTTGATAACTTACTATAGTAAAGTAAGTTCATGCTAGGAGACTCTAAAGTTTTAATTAGCTTTCATAAGCTAAGCCAAGACTTAGATCTGTCAATAATTGCGTGGTGGGAGGACTTGCTTGAGATGCTGCGCCAAACACACACAGTATACACAAGAGGAAGCTCACTCAAGAACACAAGAAGAGAGATGGAGGCCAAAACGTTTTCTTGTTGATTTCTTCTTCTTCTTCCACACACTATACAATGTACCAAAAGTATAGATAAGATACAACGTAAAGGAAAGTGGCCTACTAAGTCAAATAGTGAATAACAGACTACACTAATCGACTGGTGCTATATCTTTTCCAATTGTAGGTAGGTGTAACAAAATAAATATAATAAGTGATAAGTCAATGGCCATGTGAGTATCATAATGACCACCAACATGCTAACTATAGATGTGTGGACCCATCTAGCCAGGCGGTCCATCATCAATGTTTGAGCTTGTCATCTCAACAAGATCTTACATCAATACATAGAAAACCAACCTCTCAACTAAGGCTCTTAGAAAGATATAATTATGGTTTCAATAATTATTGCAACATATTGATTGGCACACTTGAATATGATTGTACATTTTAGGATCCTAATTAAATTAAATTTACAATAGGATTAAAGAGTCACGCTTGACCTTCTTATGGCTAGTTGTCAGACCCTATACCAAGGAGGTAAAGATGCCAAGGGGGCTGTAGCTAGTAAACCCCTTAGACTTCTAGGAATCATCCAAAGTCAAGTCAAGCCATTTGCCTGGACCACTATGTTTATAAGTGATGAAGTGACAATAATAATTCCCGAGTGACATATTATCAGTATAAGGCCATTCACATTATCGTGTATTCCATATACAAGGTCTTCCCAACTCTCCTTCACAGTACAAGATTTTGGATATCCACCCACGAACCACCATGTTATCATCCTATTGATCTAGGTAATTATCATCCTTAAGATTCTACCTTGAAGTTGTAATCCCAAGTGACAAGTTTTGGGGACAAAGTTCTCCATACAAAGGACCATGTGGTTATGTCAAAAGGATCCAATAACAACAACATGCCAATCAAAGAAAGAAGCCAAAACAAATATAGATGGAAACTTTGTACCTCTTGTTGGCAACAATGAAGCACCAAGGTGTTTCCATTGCAACAAGTCTAGCCACCTCAAAAGACAATGTCTAAAGCTAGGCCAAACAATCTACCAAGGATAGTTTTGTGGCTAGAATCAAACAATTATAACCAAGGGAAATTTTGTTGGAGTAACCTTCAAGGGAATAGAGGAAGGCAAAGATCCTGCTTTGGAGGCCGACATGGAAAGAGCAATGATATATGCTACCCTCAATAAGAAGGGTTCAAATTGCCAATTCTCAGTGATCTAGACCCCAACAAGCTACCAATTCAAAGCCTTCAAAAATTTGATTGATTGTGAAAGCACCCTTTGATTGATCTCACCAAAATGTACAAAATGTTTAGGGGTAAAAATTGTACATGCATCAAAGTTATTCGTGGAATTAGAAAATGGAAAAGATGTAATTTTTGCTAAACATACTAGCAAAGTGCAATTCAACTTAGGAGACAATCTTTCCAACATGGGGTTCAAAGTTATGAACCTAAGAGTTTACAAGTGTTTGCTAGGAATGGATTGGTTGATCCCCAATGACACTCATATTCATTATGGGAGAGAAAGTACTTAAACATGTCATTGAATGTTTGAGCTGCTAGTGGGTAAACATGTTAAGTTGTCACCAAAGCTCCAATCATTGGACATCTTGCATAATTACCCTCAGTTGAATTTGCCTACGGTGCATCCTATCATCAAATCATTCAGATGACTCCTTTCCAAGGAAGGAAACATGGTTTTTGTTCATGTTTGTCCTAAGAAAAGTTCACAATATATTTCATGTTTATCCTATTCAAAAGTTATATAGTTAACCCTAATCACATTCTTGAAAATCAAAAAGTTGTAATGCCAAGCCAAGGAGTCCTTGAGCTTCAACCTAATGTCATACTTGATGTATACACCCTTAGAAGTAAAATAGTAGTAATACCTCATCCAGTGGAAGAATTACCCTGAAGAGGATTCCACTTGGATCAAGAGAGAGAGAGAGAGAGAGAGAGAGAGAGAGAGAGAGAGAGAGAGAGAGAGAGAGAGAGAGAGAGAGAGAAGGGGGGAGTGAGAGGAAGGAAGATAAGTGGAAGGAGAGATTGGTGAGCAAGAGAAGTAGAACCAGGAGAAAGGAAGAAGAGGAGAGGAAGCAGAGAAGAAAGGAGAGAAGGTAAAGGGAAAGAAGGGAAGAAGAGGAGAAGAAGAAGACAAGGGAGGAGAGAAGATAAAGAATGAAAATTTTAGAAGAAGAGGAGGGAAAGAAGAAGAAGGGGGAAGAGAGAGGTAGAAGGGGAAAAATAAGAAGATGAGAAAGGGAAGGAGCATAAGAAGGGAAGACAAGAAGAAGAGAAAGGAGGAGTAAAAAAGAGGAAGGCAAGAGAAATATAGAGAAAAGGAGGGTTGCAACCACTACATCAAACCAACATCACATAACAAGGAGGTCAATGACATCCAACAAAAATCCATCTCTACTCTATATCTTGTGGAGGCCTTGCCCATATCCCTAATCTTATTCCCTACCATTACAAAAGATCTATCTTGCATATCTCTAGATATTCATACCCATCATAATAACCCCAAGACACTACCTAGCCATTCAGGACTAGCAATTAACTTATATAAGTCTGATAAAGTTGGGAGCCTAGCATGCAAGAGGTTCCATATCTGTGATGGTCTTAAAGAAGCAAAGCTCTAGAGCAGGAAGTGCTAGAACTATGAACGGAGCCTCAAGCCTGGACAACATGCCATCACTTGTGTGAACCAATCCTAGGTTCTTTTTGTAGAATTTAAAATTTTTTAAAAGATGAAAACTTAGCAAAGTTTTCTTCAAATTATAAATGAAAATTTTGTAGTTTAGAAAATATATTTTGACATAAATTAATGAAGGGATGAAATAGAAATTATTAATGTAAGTTATTACTTTAAGAGAAAGGGAAGCATTTAAAAAATTGAACACTAGAATTTTCTATCTTTTCTAAACAAATAAATTAGAATAGTTAAAAATGATACAAAATTAGTAAAAATTTGAAAGATAATTGAATTTAGTCAAAGTACATTAAGAAATAGGTCAAGTGCTAAATTTAAAAAAATCAATTAGGAAATCTATATTAAAATCCAATTTTGACAAGGAATAAAAAACAAATAAATGCATCAAATATATTAAGGCATACTAAGTTATGTAGAGTTAAAAAAAGAATTATTAATCTAATTATAAGTAAATAATTATTTTGTTATAAAAATAAGTCAAACGTATTGAAAAACCTTTTCTTTAATAGAATAAATTACACATATTATTATACGTTATTGAATAAGATAAAATTCTTAGGTAGAAATTTTGATATACATATTTAGTCTATTGAGAGACCTTAGGATAACTAGGATAGGCTCATATAGACCACATAAAGAAGGAGATACAATCCTCATTCGAAAAGTAAACTTCAAGAGCCTATTGATCCTCTCTCAAAATATTAAAAACCCAAACTTTTATATCTTACTTAGCAAAGTATGTTCACGCTAGGAGACTTCAAATTTTGAATTATCTTTCATAAGCTAAGCTAAGACTTGGACATTATATCAACACATAGAAAACCAACCTCTCACAACTAAGGCTTACAATTAGATTGATTGTCCAATCTTTAGTAAGTGATTTAGACAAAAAGAGATTGCAATCAAAGACCTAAACAAATTAGGCAAGCTTATTAGAGCCAATGAAAGATTCAATGGGGGGATTATTAGCTCAAGGTTTTGAAAATCCTAGAAACTTTCAAGGAAAAGAGAAACCAAGTTGAAAGATTGAAAGATTGCCTACTAAGTTAAATCCTCCTACTTTTGATTGCCATCTTGTTTGCGATATCAGTAGTTCTTACAAGAGATTACTAGACTTACGTAGAAAGACATGATTGTATAGTTTAGGATCTTAATTGAATAAAATTTACAATAGGATAAAATAACACACTAAACCTTTCTAAGGCTAGCTGTGGAATCCTACACCAAGGGGATTGATCATTTACTACCTCTCTGAGAGCTTGGACTAGCTTTGATGGCAAGAGATCACTCCATAGGGAACCTTTGGGTAGGAACAAGTAAGGGTACTAAGCGGCTCTAGCTAGTAAAATTCTTAGGCTCCTAGGAATTGACCAACCCCTATGTGACTCGGGATGGAATTCTTGAGAGCCTTGTTACTAGTTATAGGAGCGGAATCTTGAGAGCCACATACACTACTTATGCCAAGTTGTTTGCAATGATTGATCTAGGCCTGTTGGCTGATGATGAGGCAGTTCAGGTTGCTTCTCAATGGCATTCCACTTGGGAGGACAATGAACATATTTTCGATAAAAGCCTCTTGATTCAAAAGGAATATGTAAGGACTCTCCCTCAAGATCACTTGCTATCATGCCAATTTATTCCTTCTTATGCTTTTGTGAGACCAAAATCCAAGACCAATTGGTACTTGACGAGCTTGAGCAGAATTGTCATTCCTCAAGTCTATTCTTGCAGAAGTGGTTTTCTCATCAACTTGAGATTTCTTACAATGGCAACTGTCTTATGACCATAGCTACGCAATGTTGTATAGTAAATACACTTCAAGTTAACCCAAATTATTGTGAGACCACTTCACTGCACTCTATCATCCTAGCTCAGAATCTCACCTTGCCACGAAAGTTGGTATATCACCTATTGGTTGACAAGATTCTGATCAAAGAGGAACTACACATTACCAGTCGCTTTGTAGGACCCTCTTTGTTTGGTGATCTGATTACTTATCTTTGTAGACTAGATACCAAACCACTTGACTTGGATGCTTTTGTCGAATTGGAGTGCAATCCGAATTTCTATGACTAGTGTGTTAGATATGCTCAATGCCCCACCCTCATAAGGTGCCACCAATGATCCATGGTGCTCAAAGTTGTAAGGCCCCCATTATGAGGAGAAGCCAAATGTGAGCCCAGACATTAGTTGAGTCGTGACTTGTATATCAAATGAGGTCTATGTGACCGGATGGCAAAAAGGTGACCATTGTGGGTCTAATATTTGGGTTGGACTGAGTTGTTAAGTTGGTAGCAACTCAAGGCACATTACATCGAGTTGCAGGATAAGAGAGTTAAAAGGGGCCCCTATTTCGGGGTCCGGGGGCTGTGGAATATTCCTTGGCCAACTAGTGGAGGCTCATATGGTAGGTCGGTCATGCCGACCTAACCGCCTTCACGGGCTATAAAAGCTAAACCCCTTCACAGTCATAGATCATCTATCTTTCACCCAGTCAAAGTTGTTCCAACTAGCCTTAAGCTCTTCACCTATCTTCTTTCTAGATCGCCATCTAAGCTTCATTGTGGAAGCGTATGTGTGGGAGCTTTCGCTCAACCGCCAAGACCCATGGACCGCTTATTGTTCAAGCGTTCCAAGCCGAGTACTAATGGATACCTCTCACATAGCCGACATGCCATCCATATCTACGGGTGTAGTGAGCTTACCTCCATGACGATCGAGTTACCTCCTCTCTCGCGCACTCCGGTAGCTCCACGATCCAAGTGCAAGCTTCAAGCAAGCTCCATCCCCAAGCTCCACACTCCACGCTCCAAGCTCCATTGCCGCGAGCAAGACAAGAGAAGAGAAGAGAAGAGAAGAAGAGAGGAGAAGATGGAGAGCTCCTCCTCCCCATTCCCTCACCCTCACACACTCACTCCCTCACACTCTCACACTCCCTCTCTCAAGCACAAGCTCAAGCAAGAAAGAATACGAAGAAGAAGAAGAAGAGGAGAGCCACTTTTGGCCACACACAAGAATGAGCTTCTCATTCCACTTTTGGCTTTTATACATGCCCTACTCCTCCTTGGGCGGTCTTCCCCTTTTTACATGACCGGCCATTGGCCGAGGTCCTCTTTTCCTATTTCCTTCCTATCCTTCACCGCCCGTCTATCTTTACAATTTGCACAGGAGACAGCCTAGCACTCTTTTACAAGATTTCAGGGTGCGCCTTTGTATTTTAAAATGCACCTTTCTCCTTTTGCATTTGCCTTGGACTTTTAAGGTTGCCCTTGCGCTTTTGGTCTTTTCTCCTCTTCTTTCTTCAGTCGGGCTACCTTTTTTCCGCCTTTTCCTTGCATCTTTTTTATTTCCTTTTGCTTTCTTCATGTTGGGGTTAACATTACCCCCCTCCTAGACGAGTGCCAGTCCCATGGCACTCTTCGTCGAAGGTAGTATGCGGAGCTTGCACTGAAGATGTGGGTGGAAGGGACTATTTTGGTTTGCCTTGGAGGAGTTCTGATGTTGGTGCAGATGAAGGTCATTGGTGGCACTTTGTTGTTCCGATTGGCTGGTGATATGATTGTTGTAGGTGGCGATAGGGCTACTCTTTGTTGGGAATGGTCACTCATAGTTGGCATGGGTGTTGGTGTTCTCGAGATACTCATGGTGGATTATGCTCGTGATGATTCTCTACTGGTCTTGCATGATGAAGTAAAGGACAAGAGTTCATAGTTGAGTGTTGATGTAGAGCTGACGGCACTTTCGTTGGAGTCTTTAATACCTGCAATTTGAAAACCTCTCATGTGGTCTCTCCCTAAGGGGTAGTGCTAGTCTTCTTATCGTGCCCAAGACATATTTTGATTAGTTTGGGAGACAGGTCGAACTCTAAGCAAGCCTGGAGTATTGTCCTGCACTTGAGGACCCAAATCGTGTATAGGTTATAGTGCGAATATTAAGTGAATACACGTGTGTATTTAGGTATTACTTAGTTAGAAGACTGTCGGCATGGTTCCTTGTATAGCAATGGGTTAGTGAAGCAAGGGGCTAAGTTGATGGAAAATTTTGTCAATGAAGACGGGGAGTACACTTGAAGATTTCTTGAGACATCATTATGGTCTTGTCAAGGCAATGTAGCATAATTGAGCTCCTTGATGTCTTAGCTTCTGATAGCTAGTGGCTACTTGTAGTGCTTGAAAAGTATGGTGTACTTTTCCATTGTCTTTCATGCCTTGCTTACCACTGTTGATTGTAATGGCATTGAGATGGAGTGCAAAAGAATTGTGCAAGTGGTTCAGGGTGACAAGTCTAACCATAGGCGAGGCGAGCTCCCTAGGTATGTCCTACCCTTGATGTGCCCTGAACAATTGTGGGGGATGTACAAAGGGCTAGGGGATTAGGGACGGAGCCAGCCGACCAAGGTCACTGGACGTACCTAATTTGAGGACCCCTAGGTGAGGTGATGTGATCATGTGTGCTTTTTTCTTTCTTTCTTGCATCCAGCAAGGCAGAGGGTAGTCGATAGAGAGGGAGGAGGGAGAGTCGAGGGGGAGGACGAGGCTTGTGTGGGGGTTGCCTAGGAGGTGGCGAGTGTAGTGGGAGCTCACGCACTCCGGTAGCTCCACGATCCAAGTCCAAGCTTCAAGCAAGCTCGATTCTCCCGCTCCAAGCTCCAAGCTCCATCGCCGCGAGCAAGATAAGAGAAGAGAAGAGAAGAGAAGAAGAGAGGAGAAGATGGAGAGCTTCTCCATTCCACGGTCCCTCACCCTCACACACTCACTCCCTCACACTCTCACACTCCCTCTCTCAAGCACAAGCTCAAGCAAGCAAGAACAAGAAGAAGAAGAAGAAGAGGGTAGCTACTTTTGGCCACACACAAGAATGAGCTTCTCATTCACTTTTCAACTTTATATACAAAACCCTAAATCCCTTTTGGGCGGTCATCCCCTCTTCCCTTTTTTACATGGCCGGCCGTAGCCTAGGCCTTTTTTCCCATTGTCCTTCTATCTTCCTAGCTTTCTTTTCACTGCCCATCTACATTTACAATTTGCAGGGGTGAGAGCCCGGTGCTCCTTGAATTAAACTGCGGTGCATTTGCGCTCTTTTACACAAGTTTGTCCTGCGCTTTTCGTAGTGCGCCTTTGCCTTCCATTTCTCTCACCTTGGCCTTTGTCTTTGTCTTTGTCTTTTATTTTAGGTTTTCGAATTTTCCACTGCCTGGCACTCTTTTACAAGATTTCAGGGTGCGCCTTTGTATTTTAAAATCCACCTTTCCCCTTTTGCAAACTGCCTTGGACTTTTAAGGTTGCCCTTGCACTTTTGGCCTTTTCTCCTCTTCTTTCTTCAGTCGAGCTACCTTTTTTCCGCCTTTTCCCTGCATCTTTTTTATTTCCTTTTTCTCAATCGAGCTACCTTTTTTCCGTCTTTGCCCTGCATCTTTTTTATTTCCTTTTGTTTCCTTTGTGTTGGGGTTAACATTACCCCCCGCCTAGACGAGTGCCAGTCCCATGGCACTCACTGTCGTAGGTAGTAGGCGGTAGCATGCACCGAAGACGTGGATGGCAAGGACTGTTGTGGTCTGCCTTGGGGGAGTTCTGAGGTTGGGGTGGATGAAGGTCATTGGGGCACTGGCTGTTCCGAGTGGCTTGGTGATATGATTGTTGTAGGGGGCGATAGGGTGACTCTTTGTTGGGAATGGCCACTCATAGCTGGCACGGGGGTTGGTGTGCGTGGGATGCTCCTAGTGGAGTTTGCGCGTGACGATTCTCTGGTGATTGACATGATGGAGTGAAGGACAAGAGTTTAGAGTTGAGCATTGATGTCAAGCTAATGGCGCTTTCGTTGGAGTCTTTAATACCTGCCGGAAAACCTTTCAGGTGGTCTCTCCCTAAAGGGTAGTGCTAGTTGTCTTAGCATGCACAAGACATATTTTGATGAGTTTGGGAGATAGGTTGAACTCTAAGCAAGCTTGGAGTATTGTCCTGCACTTGAGGACCCAAACTATGTATAGATTTTTGTGCAGATATTATGTGAGTACCCGTGCATACTTAGATATTATGTAGGTAGAAGACCGTGGCCTGGTGGCTCATAACGTCGTGTGGATGAAGCAGAGGGGTCCATGGTGGAAAGAAGTACATGTGAGGGTGGGTGCGACATCCTGTGCATTGTAATTGTAGACGTAGCAGGATAGGGCGTGGGGATAGTGTACAAGCCGTAGGTGGGAGACATTGGGCATGTGGATGGGGACGGGGTACTGTGCATGGTGGTGCGTGTAGGGCGTGCCCCAAGTGATTACCATGGGTTTAAGGCAGAGTGGAAGCGGGAATTGTGTGAATGGTTCAGGGTAACAGGTCTAACCACCGGAGAGACAAGCTCCCTAGGGCTGTTTTGCCCTTGATGTGCCTTGAACTATTGTGGGTGATGCTAGGGGGCTAGGGGACTAGGGACGGGTTTTTTTTTTTTGCAGTACAACCATTGCAATACGGGAGGCTATGAGCCTTTCAATGGGCCGGAGCATGTCAAGCCTCGGAGGCTCAGGAAATGAATATGACCGTGATGATTTGGCCCTAGCCTCGTTGTTAGGGGAGCCGTTGTTATGATATCGGTACAATTGCAGCGTCCCCCATCGTGAGTATAGAGGGTGTAGCCCATGACTACGCGTTGGTTCGTGCGATGTGGGACAGTGTGACTTTGTTGCGATTAGTGCACGGTCGTGGTTTTGCGATGACCCAAGCGTTGAATATGTTTGCACGAAGACCTGTGTTATCCTGCATCCACTTATCACATCATGAGAGCACATGCTTGATTTTGGTAAGTAATTCAACAGATGTAGTTACGTTAAAACATGACTTTTCGAAATGTTATGATGTCAGTTGCAATGCCCATGCGATCGTTGTCAAAGATGCGACATACATTAGCGATAGGCAGAAGAAGTTGTACAAGTGGGGAGTTTCCCTTTCACCCATCAAAAGACAAAAAGTTAGGTCCTAATAACTTTTCGAGCTGCTTGTACATCATAGGGCTTAGTCGATTTCTACTAGGCGGGGCGAGTCCGATTGGTTGGGCGACTAGGCTAGTACTGATGCGGGATTGTCGTGAGGTCGGGCAGGGCACATGTCGGCCGGGACATGGACGGTATAGTCCCGGGCAGGGCACATGTCGGCCAGGACATGGACGGTATAGTCCCAGGCCAACAGCAGCTACACGTGGTCGTGGACCCCAAGAGCGTTGAAACCAAGAGCACTGGAGAGCTGGGGAATGAAGCATCGAGTCCGTCCACCAATGAACCCATTGATGTCTCTCCTAATAGCGGTGAAACCTCAGGCATATCTGTGTGCTCTAAAAAGTTAAAGCAGCCGTTGCCATCAACAGTTGCTTTCAACACTCAATCCACCGGCAATAGAACTTCTATCGATCAATCAAGAGTGGAGATAACGCTGTCACAACAGGGCGACAAATTCATACCAGTCACGTCCAAGGAGAACCATGACGCAATGACGAAGCCTCAAGAGAAACATGGAAAACCCAAGCGCATGAGCACTCCTAGCATTGACCAATCTTGCTCATCTAGGCCTGAGCCCCTAGCTACGCTAAAGCCCAGGCAAACTCCTAGAACCTTGCGTGAGATGGCAAGCGAGCAAGCCCTCGTTGAACATAGAAGCGTCGCAGAATGCCTAGCTGAGTTGGATGCCAAGCTCAAGGTGTTCGCACGTGTCTATGTCCTGGCAGACATGCATGCATTCCCTAAAGAGCAGCTCGGAGACTACTTGCCCTTTCCTTTATCTTGGGAAGAGCATGAACATCTTGACGAGCACTATAGCAGGCTCTTGCATGAATACTTGCTACTCATCTTGGGCGAGGAAGCCGACGAACTGCGCTTAACTATCACATTCAATGACGTGCTCTGCCAACCAAATCTCTTAGAAATAGAGCAACTAAAGCGACTGTCAGAAGGCCGAAGTCGATTTGAACAGCGTTGGTGTGAAAACCACGTTGTAATGGCCGAACTAGGAGCTCAGATCATGACAGTCTCTAAGGAGCGATTGGCCAAATGGCGATCCCAAAGAGACCCAACCTATGTGGCACCAACTTCCCTTCGAGTACTGACTACCATTCGGGGCACGTACTTGGCCGAACCAAGCCAAGAAAACCCTCTGCTTGATAAGGTTCTCACACTGAGGAGGAGTTACATGTCGCTAGTAGACTCGAACAAGGTTCCATGCTACTCGATGTGGCAAAATATCTATCAGTATTGAGTAAGCTGCCACGCGTACTAGATGCGTGCGCCATGCTTCAGTACAATCCCAAGTTCTACAATTGGTTTTTATCCTCATGAGGTGACAGGGATTCGTAAATACATATATATATAAACCATGATTTTTGTGTCACCTTGTATAGACACTATTAACACACACAAGCAGTAAAAAGTCAAGCGCAGACAGAAGAGTCGGGGCCAACAGGCTAGGCTAGGCCGGTCCCCCTCTCACCAGATCTGGTGAGACATTGCCGCCTTGGAAAGCCCTGACCAACATCTCTGATGATGTAAGCAGGGCGTAGTCCCTCTCTACACACTTTTCCCTTCCCGGCCTATCCTTCCGAGGATGAGCCCTCCAAACGAAGGACCACCAACCAATGTAACTCGGCATGAGTCAAGATCTGCTAGTAGCTAGAGGCTAAAGGGGCACCATTACGGGGGCCATCCCTCTATAACGAGTACAACATGTTCCGCACCTTCTCTTCTAGTCATATGCGTTTGGCAACCCACACTAAAATCCCTCCTATGCAAACAATCTTATTCCGTATCAAGGCCTAACCCCTGGATTGCATCTTGTAGGCCCCCAGAAGGAAAACATGGAGAACCACGGGCAACTAGCGTGCAGAGACGCTCTTCGCGGACGACGGGAGCATGCAGCACGCACCCCTCCACCGGTGCGCTATGTGCCCACTCTCAAGAGATATGCAAAGAAACGCATACCTAAACGGCACCGTCTCGGACGAAGGCCTAAAAATCCTCAGATCAGGAAAGTTGAAGCTCAGCAAATCCTGCAAGCCGTGGCAACACCAGTTGCACAAATCCCCCACGAGCGCTCAAGCACCAGATGCCCAAGGGTAGGAAAGGCGGCCAGGGAATAGGGAAGATTTCGACGAATTATTTAAAGGCGTTTTGGAAATCTTGGTCACTGAAGGCATATCTCTCAATGGTTCAGGACCTTGGACTAGGTCAACCGTTGCTGTGCCTGGTTGGGCCTTAGCATTTCCTTTCTCTAGTGCATCCTCATGGAACATAGCCGTGGCCCGCTGAATAGCCTTGCTAGGTTGAGTGGTTTGATGCGTCATCTCCTTGGCCCCCTCTTCGAGGGGTTTCTCCTCGAGCCTAGGCTTAAGGTGCTTGGGACAGATTGGAGTTGTCAACGATACTGGTTGCGGCACCTCCTCTGCAGATGAATTGTTAGGGACACGTTCTGCAAGGGGTGTGGTCACGGCCGAGGGCTGTGACTGCTACGATCCCTGATTGGAAGTAGTGGTGTTTAGTCCAGTGGGCTAGTTATTCTTGGTGGATCGCAGTGTTGAGTCCCTAGGGAGATTGGACATGGTCGTGTCTTTTGTTGTCCTCTGAGCATTCACCTGTGTAGATCGATCCTGAGTTAATCCAGTCACATTGGGTTGCACGGGCATATCCTTGGGCCGAGAGCTACGGCCAGTGTCATGTTTCCCCTCTTGGGTGTTTGGAAGCTTTAATGGAGACATGGGAGTGAGCCCCTGTCATTGAGAGCTGTCGTTGTGCCTCCTAGGTCCGTTTGGGAAGAGAGGACGTAGGAGACCTAGGACTCTTAGGCAGACCTGGCACTGGCTGAATGATTTGCTCGTGATTGTTGGAGGATTCCGTCATTAGCTTTGCTAAGCAATCAGCCCTATCATTAGTGACATTGTGCCCATGGTGCTCATTCTCCTCTTGGGAAGTCAAAGGCTCCTTGGCCACTAGTGGACCTCGTGCACACTCGACGGATCCCTCTGATATCTGCTTGCTAGGCATGCTAGGCTGAGGATCTAGTATTTGATGGGTCTTGTTCGGTTTCTTGATTTCAATCGTGAGGGGCGCAATCACTCCAATATTTTTGGTCCGAGACTCGGATTTTTGTTTAGGGATCCTCCCATGCCTCGTTTCTTTTGACCTAATTTGGGCTCCTGACCGAGGTGGTTTAGCAGGGGGTTTTGGTACCCAAATCCATCGGTTGCCTGCATAATATCCTTGAGCATGAAGCAACACCTTGGATATCCATCGTGGCGTCGTGCTAGCTCTCCATGGATGCCTTCATCTATAAGGCTTGGGCTTCTTTCGTGATCTTCTATGATATTTGTAAGTCCAAGCCCTATCCTTGGGCTTGTCTCCTAACCTCTTTGTTTCAAGTATGGCCTCACTCACTAGTTCTCTCCGTTCAACCTGCGCTTGTATCAACTCTTTCAACAACTCCCTGCTCTCATTACTAGGCTTGCATAGTATGTGAGAATGCTCCTTGCCCTTCCCTCGAGGTTTGGTGAGGTCACCCTTGCTAAAAGTCGTGATTATCCTCACACCTGGTAGTGCTAGGTGTATCCTCTGTGCTATATAGTCGGCTTCACACTTAGTTGCCTTTTTAAAGAGCCTTCCTAGGAGGATTTCCTTTCCACAATTCTCGCTATTTGGAGGAACATAGAACAGGACTGGCAAGCTTTCTATTTCAATAGTTACAAGGATTCTGCACTTCCCTAGAAGTGCTTGTGGGTGTTCCCCATAAGGATTAAGAGTTGCATCAGTCGGTTTGAGCTCTGGTTGACCTAGTAGAGTCCATGCTTCGTAAATCAAGATATTGAAACCTACTCCTTCATCAATGAGAGCATCAACACTATGCTCTTTTTTTGCGGTGAGTTTGACCCTAAGATAAGCAAGTGGCACTATGTCTTCGTCATCCGGGTCTTGGTTTACAGCTTCAAGCCTTCTGATACATGCCTTTGAGTCCCTAGTTGCATAGTCAGACGTGGATTCTCTACGGAGATCTTGGGTTGTCTATGCAGCGCTGCTCAGGGTACATGTATCGTCAGGACTGTCATGCCTAGTCATCCCCGCATTGGTAGCTTGATGATGTTGCATTCTGCTTTGACTAGACGCAGTTTGGACACAATGTACATGTGTTCTTGTGGTGTGGCCTTTTCGCCCTTGATGGCTAGATTGGCCCGTTGAGGTTCTAGGGTCTTTGTTTGTCTTTGTTTGGGTATGGGCTTCTGTTTGCTGCTTTGCAAGTGAAGATCTATGCTTGTGTAGAGCCATTACTACACTAGGGCCTAATCCGGAGGACCTGTTGCGGCGCACGTCTTCTCTCCAGCCTATTGAGGGAGGTGCAGAGAGGGCAGAGCCCCCTCTGTACGGGTCTGGGGGGGCAGTCCCCCCCGGTCCGAAGGGCCGTTACGGTAAATACCATGCATGATTGGGAGGACCTCTCGTAGCTAATTTTTGAACTATTTGCTGTGGATTTTAGCCTAGTGATAGATCTATGATGTGCCTTTGGCTCTATACGATTTCTGGAGTCTATTTTAGTGGTGGCAACTCAGTTTCTGGCCAAAATGGAATACTAGAAAAATTGCAGTTTTTGGGCCGAGTCCCAAATTCGGCCGACCGAGGGCCGAGGGCCGAATATGACACGTGGCCGAGGGCCGAATCCTATGGCTTGGACGGGCCAAATGGTCAATTGTGACGAGGTCACTCGGACGAGCCGAGGCACTTGGGCCGAATGGGTGTGGGCCGAGTGGGCCGAATGGGCTGAGTCAGCCGGGCTGAGTGGATCGCTTGGACGGGCCGAGTCGATGTTAGGGCCGAGGGCCGAATGTGAATGGGCTGAGTCAGCGGGGCTGAGGGCCGAATGGGAGAGGACCGAGGGCCGATTCTGGGGTTCGGCCCAGAATGGTCATCACTCGGGCGGGCAGAACGCGGCGCAGTTTTGGCAGATTTGATGAATAATGCTTTGTTTTTTATTATTTTGGTCTTGAGGGGTCACACAAACTTCCAAAATGCAAGAATAGACATGAATGAAGGATTCTATACCCCTGGAATAGCAAATAACCTCCAAAGTACAAATCGGCAAGCAAATCAAACCCTCTTTCCCTATTTTGATAGGAGAAACCCTAATGCTTATTTTCTTTGTTTTCCTTTGTTTTCTCCTACTCTAATGCATCCAAATCACAAAGTAAATACATATACTACTCCATCTCACAACATAAACCTCAAAAAAGCAAAAAAAACCTACTTGCCAAGGAGATCAAATATCATCTTCAACCCCCTCACTTCTTACCTATCTCAAGTACCGGTTCGGAGAAAACCCTACTTCAATGCTCGATGTGGAGCGAGCAAGCACTCAAGGCTTGAATCCGTTGGTCTCGACAACGGAATCAAATTGTAGTGGGAGCTCACGCTCAACCGCCAAGACCCATGGACCACTTATTGCTTCAAGTGTTTCAAGCCGAATGCTAATGGCTACCTCTCACATAGCCTACGTGCTCTCATGCCTACCGGGTATAGTGAGCTTACCTTCATGCCGATCGAGTTGCCTCCTCTCCCGCACACTCCAGTAGCTCCACAATCCAAGTGCAAGCTTCAAGCAAGCTCGATTCTCCCGCTCCAAGCTCCAAGCTCCATCGCCGCAAGCAAGATAAGAGAAGAGAAGAGAAGAGAAGAGAAGAGAAGAGAAGAAGAGAGGAGAAGATGGAGAGCTTCTCCACCCCACGGTCCCTCACCCTCACACACTCACTCCCTCACACTCTCACACTCCCTCTCTCAAGCACAAGCTCAAGCAAGCAAGAAGAAGAAGAAGAAGAAGAAGAGGGTAGCTACTTTTGGCCACACACAAGAATGAGCTTCTCATTCACTTTTCAACTTTATATATAAAACCCTAAATCTCTTTTGGGCGGTCATCCCCTCTTCCCTTTTTTACATGGCTGGCCGTAGCCTAGGCCTTTTTTCACATTGTCCTTCTATCTTCCTAGCTTTCTTTTCACTGCCCATCTACATTTACAATTTGCAGTGGTGAGAGCCCGGCGCTCCTTGAATTAAACCGCGGTGCGCTTGCGCTCTTTTACACAAGTTTGTCCTGCGCTTTTCCTGGTGCGCCTTTGCCTTTCATTTCTCTCGCCTTGGCCTTTGTCTTTGTCTTTGTCTTTTATTTTAGGTTTCCGGATTTTTCACTGCCTGGCACTCTTTTACAAGATTTCAGGATGCGCCTTTGTATTTTAAAATGCACCTTTCCCCTTTTGCAATTGCCTTGGACTTTTAAGGTTGCCCTTGTGCTTTTGGCCTTTTCTCCTCTTTTTTCTTCAGTCGAGCTACCTTTTTTCCGCCTTTGCCCTGCATCTTTTTTATTTTCTTTTGCTCAGTCGAGCTACCTTTTTTCCGCCTTTGCCCTGCATCTTTTTTATTTCCTTTTTCTTTCTTCGTGTTGAGGTTAACAACGAGTGATCACCCTCACCAGAAAATCACGTAGAGGAGCCTGTACGCCAATACTATAGAGTTACAGATACTGGTGGCATCTTACATGATGATGAAGGAAGGGACGTAATGGCGTGCATGAGGAGCATCGTGCATGCGACGTATAAAGATTGTTTCGTTTACTTCAAGAATCAGAAAAGCGGCTTGTGGCAGGAGGTGTTGAGGGCAGTCCATAGGAGGTACCCAAATCCTGAGGGTCAGCGATTCTCGGATGATTGGGGACGCACAAAAGTGAGGGATTTGCTTCACAACAAAAGATCCCACCTCATGACACGCGCCAGAGAGTCACTACAGAGACAAGAGGAGGGGCGTGGAGCCTATAGCCAACCACCTATATGCCACCACATAGAGTGGAAGAAAGCCAAGAAGAAAGCAGCAGAGAAAGTGAAGAGTCGCCAGCACGCAGAGGTGCAACGCATCCAAATGGAAACCATGGGACGGATCGGACGGCAGAGAGTCGTGGGAGGCACAGTTTATAAGTATATTTTCATTTCTAGTTTTTTAAAATTTATATTTCTTTCAATTCTTTATATAATTTGTTCTAATACATTGTGTCTCATAATTGTTTGTATATATCATAATTGTTTTGCAGACTACTATCGTTGGTAGGATACCTACTCCTAGAGAGGTAGGTTACCATCGAGGCCATAACCGCGCAGCCACATGGCTTCACTTCTATGAGGAGGGTCTCATCACAGAGGAGCAATACAACCGGGCTATGAGGATTCGACAGCCAGAGGAGGTATGTTTTTCTTACTTTCCTATTAAAAGTATAGCTAATTATAACTTTTTCTCCACCATGTGTACGTAAGCAACCTTGATCTTTTGTGTGTGTAGCCGAACCCCGATGTGAAGCATAGCGAGGAGGGGGATAGCGACGCTATGTTGGTGCTAACGAAGATGTTTCTTCTTCAGATTCGTAGAGGAGCACCATACCTCCTCTATGGCCTTATTTTCTTGTATATCTATTATCCATCTTTGAGCCTACTGCTTGCGGCCACGCTTTAGGTCGCAAGCACTTAAACTCCCCATGTAAATGTGTTTTATCTATAATGAATACATGGATTTTTGTTTTCAATTCTCGTGCTTTCAAATCCATTGTGTTTTTTCCAAATGCACAATTTGATGTATGGGAGGGGGGAAAAAAAACCACATGCAACCACATGCTCTCTAGTTTTTTTTTTCCAGTTCTGTTTTACGTGTCTATCTGCGCGTCTAAATTGTAGAAAACGCGTGTTTATAAGCGCGTCTAAAATGCAGAGTACACGCGCTTATACACGCGCTAGATAATTCAAATTTAAAAAAAGAAATTAAATATCTTTTTTTAAATGAGATTTTTTGTTTTGCGTTCGCGTCTATGGGCGCTTGTAAAAGCGTGTCTATAGGCGTGTCTATATGCCCGTCTAATTTGCCATGTAGACGCGCTGGTAGACGCACAAAAGAAATTAAATAAATAACAATTTTGGTTTTTTTATGCGCTTGTATTCACGCGTGTATATGTGCGTCTATTTCAGCGTGTGAATTTCTTCATACATGCGACTATAGACGCGAGTTTGTAGACGTGCAAATAGACGGGCGGGTAGAGCACCTGTAAGATTTTCTTTCAATTCAAAAATCGCGTCTAAAAGTGTGCCTAAGAGCCCTTTTTGTTGTAGTGAATAGAAATGAAGGGAAATTGCCACTAGTTCCATACTTGGAATTGTTGGTAACTTCATTTGTTAAGCATATAACAAACTTGCAGCAATCCATCATATCAACCACATATGAAGGGAAATATCCACTAGTTTCAAGCTTGGAATTGCAAGTAACTTCATGTTTTAAGCCATATTTTAGTCTGTAGTTGATAGAAGTGCATGTTACCAAGATCAAAGGAAATGGCAAAACTCCATGTCAATTCAGACATCACAGAGAACCACAAGGATATACATTAACCCTTGCACAGGGTGCGCTGCTTCAGCATAGCTAGGCTCTAGTGCCTAATCCAACAAGTGCAAGCCTCAAGGGCCAAGGCCATCCCTTCATCAGCTATGGCCATCGCAGCAGCCTGCTAGTGCTCGGCGTCGTCTCAGGTCCCATCGAGGGCCCGTGTGCAATATGACATGGCAATGGGCTGATGCCTGCCACCTGGCATCGCACCAGGATCCAGGCATCATCAGGTATGGGCCATGGCACTTGAAAGGTCCTACAGGTTGTTGCAGGCTCCGGGAGTTGAGTCAAAGGTAGAACTACCGAGCTTGAACTGCGAATGATGTAGGATACTTATTACTGACTGATGTGTGTCGTCAATAGGGCCAGGGCAGGTAATGCAAGACTAGAATCTCTTTCTTGATGATCAGGTTTGGTCCATTGTGTGCCGTTTTGATGAGCCCTCAGATATACAAGCCTTTTGTGTGAAGCTGGGTGACTCATGCGGAGATCCAATAAGGTAGCGTCATGTGGCTGGAAGTTGAGGTTTCAGGCCTACCGGAAACAACTACCATCAAGATCTTGGAAAGACTAGAGGAAGAGCTGCACATTTTTATATACCGAACTCTTTATGGTGATTAGATCCTGAATTTTTTTAAAAAAAATATTTAGTGTGGAGATACTCCTTGACGAAGTACTAATTGTGGTGTTAGTGTTTGTCACGCCTTTTGATTGTGTCGATTGTCTATGTGAGCTACAAGAGGCATATCTTTAAAAATTTTCTCATGTGTTGGGCTTGGGGAAATATATTAGAATTGTTTAATTGTTTAATATTTTGGAGATAGACTCTTACATTGTTCTAAGCAGCATTCAAGTTTTGTGAGATCTTGCACCAGCCACAACCTAGACTAGCATTCCTTTTTTCTCGTGTGTCTTGGGTTATGTAAGAGATTTATTCCCAATCACCACTCATGATACATTATTTTTAGTGCCCCCCTGAGGAGTGCCAACAAGTGATTTGGTGCTATATTTTGGCAGTTTTATTGATTTTAGACATGGCAACTTTTCCCAGGAGGCTGGACAAATATGTTAATGCTTGGGTGGATTATGTGGAGTAGCATATGAGCATGTTTGATATTGTGGATGATGAAGAAATGGTCAATTTTTCCTTGCAAGGGTTCAAGGATTATGCATTGGCAGTTGTCAAAGTTGTATTTTGAATTATATTATCAACAGTTGGAAAAGTCTCTCTTGGTTCATACAAAGTTTCTTCTTTATTCGTCTTGCAGGTTCTAGCATAAGTGATCGATCATATAGAAATTTTCAAGGATTGCATCAGCTTTGACTCAATAACATTAGAGAGATGGGATGTTATTATGAGGATTACATGGATGTGTTGGATCCGCTTTGGCAAAAGGTACAAGATTTGGCATATGGAGTATATCTGCAAAGTGGTGATGAGTATGTTGAAGAGAAGGCATGTATATATACAAAAGAGAGGGAAAGATGTACATTGGTGCATTATTCTTTACCTTTGTAGAAAGCTCAGTTGTTTATAGGTGTGACAATTTATAACATTGACAGAGAAGAGGGGGAGGGCTTCAAAGAGTCTCCTACATCTTGTGGCAATACAGGAGGTGTTATGTATGCTAATATTGGTTTGGACTCCTTGGTTTGCAAGGAGAATTCTCATGTTTCTTCTAGATTTGGAGAAGTGTTGAGTGATGTTGAGAGTCATCATGTTGAGGTGCTCCATGATGATTGTGGTGATGTTCCTAGCTACTCCTTGGAGTTGGATGATGTTTCTAGTATTGAGAAGATGTTTTTGGATAGTTTGGAGAGTGGAGATGATGATGAACTTGTTGCATGGCAAGAACTGTTGGGAAGAGTTGTGCATATAGCAAAATTTTCACTTGTTACCTTTCCTTCTATCTTGGATAAGGATTTGTTTTATGGCTTGAATTTGCAAGATGTACTATTAGATGATGGTATTTCTAATAGGGAACTTTCTATGAATATTTATGGTGGAGACTCTTATCTATTGGAGTTCATTTATGAGTATGAGGATGTTGGTACTATGTTTCTCATGGAAAAAGAAGTGTAGGATGTGTCTATCAAAGAGAACCAAGGTATGTTGATAGACAAGCCTATATATTGTCTTGGCAAAGTAATTGTTGGATATATATACCTAGAAGGATGCAAAAGATTCTTCAAAATTTCTTGGATTTCTTATTTGGATGCATACAAATGTTGGCAAAGCTTGCAAGTTTTGAGAAAGTGGATATGTATTTTAGAGGCAAAAATTTGAGTCTTCGAGTTGATTAGGCGAGTTTTGTGGACATGTGTTGCATGAAGTATATTGTTTGGGATACTAGACTAAAATTTCATGTGCATATGAGTGGTATGGTTTTATTCAGATTCCTTTGGGTGTACAAGTGTATTTTGCATGGGATGAAGAAGATATCATCTATGTGTTTGATCCAGGAGATCAAGAAGTTTGTGTTACAGGGGAGTTTGATGAGGGTGACATTATCTTTATGTTCGATCTAGGTACTCAAAATATCTTCTTTGTTGGCCATTGTGTGATGAGGATTAGATTATTTTTGTTTTTGATCCAAGTGGACCGCTGCACATAAATGTTTGCAGACTGGGGTGAGGGCTAAATATGTCAAGCATTTTTACGACAATGGAATCTACGTCAAAAAAAGTTGGAAATGTCATCTGGTGAGATGGAGCAAGCACACACGAGCTACCTAATTGGCTACAAGAACTTCGATTTTAAGAAATTGAGCAAGTGGAGAATCCTTATGGTTTTTGAGTTCGAGCAAGATTGAGATTGTTTTGGACAAAGATTGATTAGGAGGTCATAAAACTTCTCGAACATGAGGAATAATTTTATACAAAGGAGAAAGTATGCAATGTTATAAATTCTTAAATGTACGGTTAAATGTATGTTAGGGTGAAGGCTTTAAGTGTTAGAAACAATTAGATGAGTTTCTAAGACTTTTCGTTTGAAAACCATGTTAAGCTTTACAAAAGATTTAAAAGTAATTAGAAAACAATGACGGCCTGATAGAAAGGTGGCCATAGTCGATGTTTAGGGGACGGATTGAATGTTTCAGGGATTGCTAAGAAGACCAAGGAGGCTCGAGGATGGCGCAGAGAATCCTTGATTTGTAGAAGGGAATTTATTTGATTCAGAACAACATTATATATGAAAGAACGATCATCATGTTCTTTTTCCGTCTAAAGTCATCATGATTGCATCATCTCATATGAAACTCCATCCCGTTGAAGCAACGTTGTTATTGTCTAGAGTTTGCAATCACAAAATCTCATTATGATATGGCCGATTGTGAAGGAGGTATTTAGTAGCACCTTTGCAAGAGAGGGTGGTAGTGATTTAATGGGAGAGCAGAATCGATATTCTAATTCTCTCTCATGATCAGGTTTGGTCCATTGTGCACCGTTTTGATGAGCCTCACAGATACAAGCCTTTTCTGCCAAGCTATGTGACTCATGCAGAGATCCAACAAGGTAGCATCAAGGTGGCTGGAAGTTGAGGTTTTAGGCCGCCTACTGGAAACAACCAACATCGAGATCTTGGAAAGACTAGATAAGAGCAGCACATTGTTATATACCGAACTCTTGGTGGTGATCATAGCATGAATTTAAGGAAAAATCTTTGGAGTGTGGAGGTACTCCTTGAAAAAGTACTTGTGGTGTTAGTGTTTGTAAAAGCTTTTATTGAGATTCATAGTATTGCCTTTATAAGAAAGGATTTTTTCTTCATTGATTGTGTTGATGCTCTATGTGAGCTACAAGAGGCAAAGCTTTAAAATATTCCTCATGTGTTGGGGTTGGGGAAAGATTATAGAATTGTTGAGTTGTTTGGGATTTTGGAGATAGACTCTCTCATATTGTTCTAAGCAAATTCAAGTTTTGTGAGATCTTGCACTAGCCACAACCTATACTGGTGTTCCTTTTTTTCGTGTGTTTGGGGTTGTGTAAGGGATTCATTCGCGATCACCACTCGCAATACAACACCTTTCCAGTGGCAATTTTCCTTGCTAGAGAAATGGGGGCGAATGCCAACAGTTCTTCTAAAAGGTGAAATAAAACATTTGCCCTTCTCAAAGAAATGAAAAAAATATGATAGCCTTGCTTACGAAAGGTGGATATTTTTTAAATAAAAAATTAATAAATATTATTAGTAAAAGTAAATTATGATATAAAAATATCATTATTATGATTGGGTGAATTCAAACTTAAAATCTTAGTAGTTCTAACTTCTTACTAGTTAATGGCTAATTAACTAGTAATAAGTATCCTACATCATTCGGCGCAGTTCAAACTGGGTAGTTCTACCATTGACGGCAACCTGCAGGACAATTCAAGTGCCATGGCCCATAGCTGACACATGGTTTGTGATGCGATGCTAGGTGGCAGGCACCAGCCCATTGCCATGTCAGGTCGTGCAAGGACCTGAGACGACACCAGGCACTAGCAAGCTGCGGCGGTAGCCACAACTGGCCCTTGCGGCTACGCTGAAGTGGCGCAGCCTGTGAGCATTTGTCAGCCTCGGGACTTTGAAGGAGGACATTATTGCAACCGCCTTATACTATACTTGCAGATGCAGGTGTGTTACGCAACCCGCTAATGGTTGCCCTCCCTCACCTGCATGCAGTTTCATACTACTGCTAGTACTCTTGATACCTTACATGGCTCCAGCAATAGAATCCGGATTCCTCAATGCTGCAGCATGCCCCAAAAGCCTTGTATGAGCAACCTGCTCACTCCATACTGTATGGCCTTTCAAAGAAATGGTGGGATGATGAAAATTCATTATGATTGCTAATTAATCAATGACTATAATACATAAGATACATTAGGATTCTGAATGATAGGAGTCTCAAGACAATGCCAGCTAGTCAATATCAGCCTCAAGACAATGCTAGAATGATGTCTACCAATCATTTTGCTAATTTGCATGCTAAACTAGAGGAGTAAGTGTGGAATAGGATTAGTAACCAGTCCCAAAGTCTATGGCAAATCAAGAGAACTTGAATATTAGAGCAACAATGGCCATTCTTAATGCACCAATCATTAATTATGTTTGCGCAAAATTAAATGATAGTTTACTAGCTTCACATGGATATGCAATTGGATGACTACACATTGTACAATGTAGTTTACACCTATGTGTACATCATCACCGTTGATTATTTATAGTTTTTCTTTAGTACATTATAGCCATTAAAAATGTTAACTTTAATGTTGCAAGGATATCTTTCCCATGGCTGACAAAGTGTTTTTTTTAAACTGCAGTGAGCAATAAGTGCACACAACTTGAGAATGCTATATTGGGCTTCGAGTCTATGGTATTGTGTGACCAACATTTCTAGATTGATTGAGACACTCTCATTTGGTATGACTTGTTCTATTTTCTAATCTAATGAGACTCTAAAATCAATGGATTCATTAATATCCTTGTGTTAATAATGTTACATGCATTCTCAATACATAATTGAGAGGAAGCTTGATCACCATAATGATTTTTCTTTGTATGTGTAGATTTCTTAAGCTCAAGAAAGGAAAGCTTTAAAAGTGAGGATGGAACTCTATGAACTTACAAAGTGGCAAATATCTTTTGTAAGCTTTAGCAACCACACTTCAAGTTGCAACTCCACCTATTAAGGTAGGTGCACATATGACATCTCTCTTTGAGTTATTTTTCTATGTTTATGCATTTGTGTGTGTGTGTGTGTGTGTGTGTGTGTGTGTGTGTGTGTGTGTGTGTGTGTGTGTGTGTGTGTGTGTGTGTGTGTGTGTGTGTGTGTGTGTGTGTGTGTGTGTGTGTGTGTGTGTGTGTGTGTGTGTGTGTGTGTGCGTGTGCTAAGACTAATATCATTATTATGTGGTTTTCTATATTGATTAATGATAACATACAAGCTATATGTCTTTCTCCAGATTATGGGTGCAAGTCGGCCAAAGAGAGATACTCTACAACAACTAAGATTTTTCTAGTGCATTCTCTCGAAAGAGAACTGCACAAAGGGATATGGTGGGATCATCATTGAATAAAATCAATTCTCATGTTGGTCAAAAAGATGTGGTAGAATCATCATCAAGTCACATGGCTCCTCATGCTTCTCATGCTATGGGTATGCATGGAGGAGCTTGGAACATTGATGCAAATACTTCATGAGAGATATTGCATGTTGAAATATGCAATACAAATGCTAGTAGTTCAAGAGATGTTATGCATGGTGAATGGGTTATAGATGTAGATAAGCACTTGGAAATACCGCACAATGCTACATGCAAGGTTATTCTTAATGATGCAGGAAATAATCATTTATGGAATGCAAGCTCTTTGCAACATGCTAGTTGTAGTGATAGTATGACATGTGATGATACATCTAATGCCAATATGTCAACAAGTTTTGATTTGAATGTTCCATTGCAATATGTGACTCATGATGGTGGTGATGGATTACCTGCGAGCCATGCGGATTTAGCTTCTCCTCTTGAAGATGCATTAAAAAATATTCATGAGATCCAAGCCCAATATTCTACACATGGACAAAGGACTAATAAGAAGTCCCCCCAAAAAGTAAAAGGGTATTCAAACTTATAAGGAGCATTGGAACGTTTATTATGAATGGAGTTATTCATCTTATGATGATGAGGGGCAACAAAGAGTACATTGTGTTTGGTGTACACACTTCAAAATGCAAAATCCTTTTGGCACAATAGGTAGCAATAATGTTCAAAAACCTAGTTTGACAGGCCATCAACAATCAAAAGAGCATAAAAAAGCAAAACGAATGTGGTTTGAAAAGAAAAAAAGGACCACATTGCCCCTTGAAAAGCACGTGCAAGTTTGGCATGATTGTGAAGACTAAAAAAAGATAGCTTTCATCAAACTACTTCTTCAAAAGATGCATGAAATTGCTTTAAGAGAAAAACCTATTTCTAAGATTGAGGCAAATATTGAGGAATTAGTTTTTTTAATGTGCCAAATGCACCGATAGTGAACTCTTATGGTGTATACACATCTTCATATGCTGCAAAGGTTTTTCTCGCAACTTGTCATAATGTGTATTATGATAAGATAAGTATCAAAAGTCATTATGAAATATAGGATGATTTTTAGTTTATTCATTGTGGATTTCATTTATCTATCGTATAATCCATGACTTGTTGCAGTAGTACATAGGTGAATACTTGTGGATTTATGCCTAGTAGATACATAGAAAAATGCCAATGTGCTTTGTGTTGTGGCGAGCAAATTATTAGATGATGTCATGTGAAATAAATATTTTGTGAAAGCACGCACACACACACACACACACACACACACACACACACACACACACATATATATATATATATATAAATTGTATGTTTCATAGCATGGAAACGCTTCATAACATGAAAATATTATATTTTTATAGGTGCTCACACAAGTGCAAAAACTTTTCGTGTACACATGTACAATTGATTATTTTGGGATTTTTCTATTATAAAAATCTTAGAAAAGCTAAAATATTATTTTTGGATGTAAAGCTAGTAGAATAGCTTATATTGGATTCATTTTGCCAAAAGCAAGTTGTGTAAGATAAAGAAAAGCAAGGAAAGAAAAATACTCAAAAGAGGCCTTCAATGTATTTTGAGCACAAAAGTCTAATACAATTTATAAAAATATGCATGGGGGAGATTGTACCTAATGTTCTTGTGTCTTGCAAGCTTTGTCTACTTCTCTCCTCTCTTACAATTTGTTCTCTTCATATGTTCTTTCAATATTTCTTTATTACATCATAAAGGCTAGCAATAAGAAGAAATAAGTATGTGGATTTAGGTGTTTTGATGGTAGCAAAGCTCCTTGTGGCTTTTATGTCATCTATCAAACTCTTATATTTGATATGAGATCATTATCCTTCTATGAAATTTTTAATATAATGATTTGTAGGGGGCTTATTGTGGCTTTCATAAATTTTGAAAACTATGATGAGGAAAATTTATATTTTTGGGGACGAGAAAGGGGGGCCATGGGGAAAGGGGAGAAGGGAGAAGGGATATATATATATATATATATATATATATATATATATATATATATATATATATATATATATATATATATATAGAGAGAGAGAGAGAGAGAGAGAGAGTGTGTGTGTGTGTGTGTGTGTGTGTGCACATGTGCAAAGGCATGTGGTGGAGTGGCACATTTACCACACTGGTGTTTTTTTATCCCTACCTAAAATGAAGTTACACCACTGAAGATTCCATTTTACCTGAGTTCATTGTCTCACTTTTATACCCTATCAACCCATATATCACAGAAAATATCAGTGTAGGTAAAAGGGAATCTTTGGTATAACTTCATTATCCGACTTCTAAACCCTATCAACCCAGATATCATTAGAAAGATCTTGATTAGTAGAATCTAAATCCTCAAAATTTGACAAATTTGGAGCTTGTTTGCAAAAATTTTAACATACCCCATTTTTTAGGGGATATTGTGGCATGGAATTCTTTAGAAGGTCCATTTTTCTAGTTCAAAACTCTCCTAATGACGATGTGATCATGTATGGGTGCAAGGTTTGCTAGAGATAATATACACCTAGGATAGTGCTTTTGATCCCCAAAACCATCAACAAAAGTTTTGTTATGTTCCTCCAATATCTATGCTTTGCAATTCTAATCCATGTACATTTGTTATTAAACTCCTTCCAAGAATCAACATGATATTAAGCAATTTGAGAGGATTTGATATAGATCTTAGCCTTCTTACAAAACAAGATATCCGCCCTCAATCCTCCGATCCCACATGGAATTCTTACAATAGTAATCCAATATCCTATTATTAATACCCATTTGATCATAATCAACTTCCTTGAAAAGCTTCAAATGAAGCCTCTTAGCCTCCTATGTAAATAAACTCCAATCTAGTGCCCCTATCAACTTCAATACTAGTAACTTGTTCCATAATATAGTTTGACAATTATGCTTCACACTAAAAAGACCAAATAGAACTACTAAACGACACTTTGATTGAGGCCAATAACTCTTGGAGAAGGGAAAACTATTCTTGCAAATACCATCATAGAATATGTTTAGTTATCACCAATTTATTAGAAAATTCAAAAGGGGAACCTATTCACTCAATATCATCTAGATCTTGAACTTCTTTAAAAAAACCTCAAAAGGTCTTTGCTCATAGACATTCCAGACTAGAGTTACTTAATTTCTTTGAAGCCAAGATTAGATTCCACTTTGTGAACATGTTTCAAATTAATCTCATTGACTCAACCTTGTGAATGATGGGTATTTGAGCTTGAATTTTCAAACTCATTTTCAATGATTTCCTAGAAACATTCTCTACCTAAATTGGTGATTTTGTGGGTGTTGCGCAATTTTTTGGGCTTGTTCATAAGTACTCAATTGGGGAAAAGTATAGCTTCTGCAAGAGCAAAGAAAAGAACACTACATTCACAATTCAAAGAGATAAATTGGAGGGACAAGAGCTTCAAGAAGTATAAGTTGTGAGACCTAAGAAGGATTGAAAGCAAAGAAGCACACATAAGACAAGACCACACAAGAACTTGACCTTGTAGGAAAACTCATAAGTTTCATCTAGTTATTGAGAGCCACAGTCAAAAGCATCAATGGAGAGTTAGCACCAAGCTGCAATGGGTTCACAAAGTGTTGTTACATGCTCAAGGGTTTTATGTGGGGATTCGTTTACCGAAACAGTCTATACAGCCACCTCCATTTCCTGTAGCCTAAGTCCAATCAAAATTAAAGAGAAATTGGAAGAAACCCAAACAAAAATTTAGATCAATGACCAAGATACTTCAAGAATTAAAAACAAATAATTCAACAACCAAAAACCTAGTTCTTTGACACTTGAGCCCACAATTTTGAAAGAGCAACTGCTTGAGGCCGTTGTTAATCCATACAAGGAACCTTTGATATCTAAGAAACCATGAACCTAAGAGGAGAAAACAATGAAGCCACATCCATGTGATTGCTGCTCAAGCTGAAAGAGAACATCTTAGGAAGGACATGATAGAGATTGAATGTTGATAAGCAACAACTTGAGATGGTTGATAAGAACAGCTCAAGATGGTTGTTGGTCCATCCAAATGGCCGAAGTCTCCAAGGAAAAAAGAACAATTTTCACCTAAGATGAAATAGAAAATTTAGTAATTGTAGCCTCGTGTAGTTGCTTAATTGAACAAAAAGGATCCATAAGGGACAATAAAAAAGCATCAAAAGATCAATAACTTCCCTCTAAGGGTGTTGTCAAACACAAATTAAGAAATTCCAAGATCAGGACTACTTTCAAACAATCTAGATATCTAAGTGTACAATCATTTTTTATTGTCAAGATTGACCAATCCGCTGAATTAGAAGTTTCTACTTTCAATCCTGAGGTGGAACCCACACAACCAAAACCTTTGGCTACAATCAAATCTATCACTCTTGCTGAGGGATAGGCCTCTCATGCTTCTAATTCACAAAACAATACAAACTCTACCATAAAGGTTACAATGAATTTGTTGATACTAGAGTTTGACCCATTTCCTAGCTACACCTCCACATGCATAAAACAATGCATAAGTCAATTAGACATGCCCCTTAGGGAGAGCACAACTTGGCTTGTAGGATTTCTATAAAGGACCATCGAAAGACCCATCAACCTCGATGATCTATGCATCCTCATCATTCCATGATGCTTCGAAGTGGAACACATGGCAAATCTAGCAAATCAAATCTCAATCATAAACAAAGAATTTAGTGGAAAAATCTAATAAACCAAACATCTTGACTATTAAATACAAATAACATTATAATGTATAAGAGGATTTGAATAACTCAATAGATTGAGAAAGACAAGAGAAAAACGCACCATTGGGCCCAACCTCCCCCATGGCAAAAGCTATGGTTTGCCATCCTTAATTATATATTATAATTTTACATGGATATTTGCATACATATCTTACATATAATTACAAAGAAAGTACAAATATCAATTGAAATATAGAGTTTTAAGAGTCAATAGGTATCCTGTAACATGTTGAAGTTGCTGCAAAAAATTATGTGCTCTAAATCTTGACGTTTTGGCATTACCATCGCATCCAGAGCGTGCCAAAACCCCCAAAATGACTCTTGAAGCTCTAAATTCTGATTCCGGGATGAGGGAGAAATGAAAAAACTGAGTTTTCACTAAATTAATTTAATGCACATTAAATTAATCTGACGCCTGAAAAGGACAGACGTCCCCGTCAACTTCTCGCACAAGGAATCCACCTTGTGTATGAACCCCGGCAATAAATATAGTTTTACGGAATCCACTGCAAAACCTCACAGAATCCATTGTGGAATATGCCTCCTGGCATCACATGATCCCTTCTTTAGCAATGCCATTGGTGACCCTTCATGTAGCTATCATCTTCCCATCATCGAGCCATGTCTTTTTTGGACATCATCTATAGTATCAATAGGAGTGTCATATACTTCAATACCAATTCTACATCAGTAAGCATACCAACCTAAGTTCTTTATTAGCAACATTCATTTCTCTCCATCATTACCCATGGCTAATCTTGATTAAGTTGAAATAGCCATTTTATTGTAACTCTATTTGCTTTTCCCTCTAGAAAATCAAGGGCTAGACTGCATTGCTTTGAAGGAAAGCATTTGAAGCTAATAAATTACACAACCACCTCTCTCTCATCCCACTCTCTAGAGGAAATGCTTGAGAAGTCTTTATAATCTTGCCCACACTCTTTTGTTAAAAGAGAAGCCTAGAGAAACAAAGGTTAATGTAGGGGTGAAAAATGACCTGAGGGCAATAAGCTTACTAGTAAAAACAAGTAGCCTGCAACCAAGGTATCTCACCTTGCTCATGAGTCACAATTAATGAGAAGAAGTTCTTGTCATGCTAGAACTTTTGAGGCCAAAATATAGGCAAAGAAAATATTAACATTAACAATTTATTGGCTAAATTTTCATAATTTGATGCCAATTTTAATTTATCATAAGCAAACATTGAGAGACAAGTATATTGCCTTAATCTAATGAAAGACCTTTGATACGTCATTCTTGAGTTAGATAAGCAATATTTCTTAGCATAGGATTTAATGTCAATAATGAAGAGAAAGGGGGCAAGAGGCACCCTTTCCTCACTAGTCTTGATTAGTCAAACAAGAAGAATCTTGGTCACGCTAGAACTAATAGTTGAGCCTAGAAGATAGGTTAAGAAAACACAAACATGCAACAACTTCTTAGCTCAATTTTTTATAGTTCTGTGCCAAATTCATGTTATCATAAGCAAGCATTTGGGAGACAAACATCTTGCTTTCAACTATTGGAAGACCTTTGATACATCATTCCTAAGTTAGGTAAGTAATATTCGTTAGCAAAGGATTCTAAGTGGATAGTGAAAAGTAAGGGGGTAGGAGGCCAACCTTCCCTTAATGGTCTTTTGAGCTTAAATATTTGGGAGTTGATGTCTTTCTTTGCAAAAGTATTAATAAAAGTATTTTTAGCATGTTATAAAATAGAGCTCCAAAGCCCAAGACTTTGAGTACTTTCGTTAAAAAAAACCTAACTCTCCCTTTCATTGACTTTTTCAAAATCCATATTAGGAATGGCTATATTCAAAATCCATGTTAGTAAAGAAGTATTTTCTTGCCACTCAAGCTTACCATTTGGAGGCATCACGGTGGCTAGCCATCAAGATGTGTTGATCAAATTTGATACAACAACCCATTCTTGCATCCATTGGTATTTCTTGGACACTATGGCCAAACACCTCAATGAACACACTAAGTGAAAGAAAGGTTAAGGACCTATGTGGTTGATGATGACTTTTCCTTTAAAAACAAGCCCTTTGTTCCAACACTCTAGGTCATAACCCCAAAATCAACAACCAAAACTACTTAGCCCAAGCAAGCTTGTACCTAGGGATTGCCTCTTTTTATCTTGCAACTTTCTCCTAGAATTCCAACGTTGATGTGCACCAACTACTAGATTACCTTGCCCAAAATTTGAGTAGATTGGGATCTAAGGATCACAATAATCCCAAGAAGTTGATCTTTAACATCCACCATCAAAGTTTACCTTTCTATCTTAGCCAATTCAGTTGGATGCTAATATGTTTTTTTCCATTAATAGCCCCCTTTGCAATAACTTTTCTAAAACTCTTGCATGTTAAAGCATAGGGGCACAAGGTCTTTCTATTTCCTTCTATTTTTCCTCTATGGTTCACTTCCACATTCTTGCTTCTATTTCTTGATCAAGTCATTTGTAACTTTTCATTTCCAACAAAAGCTCAACTAGGAGCTTGGAACCTAGCATCATCATCAAGAAAGAGTTACATCGACTTTATCACAATTCTGAAGTAATATCCCATGTACATAAGCATATCAAAGTTGCACATTATAAGTTTAAGATTTTCCATAATAGATCCAAATTCCCACAAGAGAAATGATACAACACAAGAGATAAATCATGTATCTTAGGCAAATTACCATATGTTTCAAAAGAACATGGTGAAGATAAAGATATTTATGATTGATAAAGGGTATGATGTTGTTACTCTTTGACTTCCTTATACTACAATTTGATATGAAGTTGAAACTAGTAAAGAAGAAGATCTTAAGTGATGATGACAGAAGTAAGGTGGTGATGTTGGGGCTATTGGTGTGTCCTTCACTTAAGTTGCCTATTGATTGCGCCCCCTAAATATCAGCTCTCATGGCATTCATATATTGCAAACTTCATGGTCAACCCACATTACTCTAAAACTTAGGTAATTTGTTAGTGGTGCAAACAACATTTTCAAGAGTCAAGGTCATGCTCCCATGAAATTAACAACTAAACTATTCAATAATCTTGTAACAAAAGTTTTCTCCTTTTACAATACTAAAGGGCTCAAAAAGGTGCCAAATGTAGCTTTCTTTGATAGGTATACTTCTAGAAAGTATATCAAGATGTGTGTGACATTTCTCCCAAGACTAATTGACTACCATGCCACAATAGCCAATCAAGCTATCAATGGTTTCTAGGGATTTAGAAACAAAAAAGCATATTATATTTATGACACAATTATTTTGCTAGAAGATAGGGATATAAGCTAGCCATGAATGTTAACTATCTTTATTGAATCCCTACCATCTAATTCACACAAAATACAATACATACTCAAAAAACTTATTCTTATGTATTCTTGATTTCCAATAAACTTCCAAATTGTTGCCTTCAAAAAGACACTTTGTTCTAGCTTCCCAAATAGACTACAATGCCAAAAGGCAATCATGCCAATACCTATAACCCTTCCTTTCCTAGACTAGCTATGCAACTCAAAAATGCAAAAATGTATACTTTCATGGCTTTGCCTCAAATCCCATGCAAGGAAGAATGTCTCACTAAGCTTAAATGTAATACCCTTGTCCCACAAAAGGTGCCTAAGAGATTTATATTTTTCATATACACATTTACCATCATAAATACCTCTGCTCTTCCACATCTCACTCCACTCTCTTCTCTAGTGTATCTAAGTGACTAAGTCTACACAAAATGGTAAGCAAACACTACTTTAAATCTAGCAACTTGTATGGTGACCAATGTTTCACGCAGTCAAGTACACTCTTGTTGCTCTTGCCCCTTCCAGATTTTTGGATGTAGATGACCTCTTCTAAGACTATAGAAGAAAACTTCTATTTGCATTAAACTACCATGCCTATGCTGTCCTTAGAGCCATATTTCTCTCTCTACAACATGCCTTGAATGCTCATGATTGAATTGAAGTCGTAACCACATTTGCACACCTAGCCCTCCTTGCTTTATTCCTCATTTCTTCCTATGACCCATCTTGATTTATTCCTCATTCCTTCCTATGCTACATCTATATACTTTTCAAAATAGTATTATTCTCCTCTCAACCCCTCCTTGTCTTAACTCTGTGTGTGTGTGTGTGTGTGTGTGTGTGTGTGTGTGTGTGTGTGTGTGTGTGTGTGTGTGTGTGTGTGTGTGTGTGTGTGTGTGTGTGTGTGTGTGTGTGTGTGTGTGTGTGTGTGTGTGTGTGTGTGTGTGTGTGTGTGTGTGTGTGTGTGTGTGTGTGTGTGTGTGTGTGTGTGTGTGTGTGTGTGTGTGTGTGTGTGTGTGTGTGTGTGTGTGTGTGTGTGTGTGTGTGTGTGTGTGTGTGCTTGACATGGCAAGTGGGTAGTGTTGGCATAGCAACACAAAGTGGCAGTTGTAGAGTGGTGCAACCAACACAGGTGATGTTAGCATAGGACCGCAACTAATGCATGATGGGAAAAGTTGAATGGACAACATTGGATGCACATAGGGTGCATACATGCTTGCAAACATGAGAGAGAGAGAGAGAGAGAGAGAGAGAGAGAGAGAGAGAGAGAGGGAGGAGGAGGAGGAGGAGGAGGAGGAGGAGGAGGAGGAGGAGGAGGAGGAGGAGGAGGAACAAGAAGAACAAGGACAAGAACAAGACTTTAACAATTAAGTAGATTAGACATTTTTTGGAATTGCCCTTATAAATATACTCCTCCTTCTTCAAAATTTTAATTTATGAATTGTCTAAGGATATACTAAAATGTTAATACATAGACTATGAATTAAACTATGTAGACTAGATTTCAACATCAAATAATTGATATGGTTAGACATTTTTTCCTTGTGCTCCCTTTTATTTGTCATCATATAAGTACTCATTTTTTTATAAATTAACATAACCTAATCTTACTAATCTAGAACTCTATACATATCCAAAAAAACAAAATCAAAATAGACTCTCCTCAATTTGTACTCCTTCTCTATTAAATTTATATACACTAAGGTAATACAACCTTCTTATACATGAACCTACACACACTCTAAAGACTTAATAGAAAAAATCCAAGGATTCTATTGGATCTGAATGATTTTTCATAAGAAAATTTTCTCACGAGATATGGCAACCCCTAGAGGTTTATTTTGGAAAAAAAGAGCAAAAAGATCAAGAGACAAAAGACAAAAAGATATGGCAACCCCACAAGAGTGGGGGATATGATGGTGATGAGTCATGAGTTAGAAGCTCTAGAGTCAATGAAGAAGGAGGAAAATTTTGGTTAATGAGTGTAATGTCCCCATTACAATGAGTCCACTATTCTAAATAATATGCACATACATTTTACTTAAGTACAACAATGTGCAACCATGTGCATTTCTCAAAACAAGTTAATTAATGTGTAGAAAATATTAGAAAAGTGATTTCAATAATAGAATCTGAATACTTTTCATATTCCCACATTTGCACATTATTAAACACATGTATGCTTAGAAAAATTTAGCTTGTATCATTTAAATATTACAAAATCTGTACATTTAAAATAGGACCATTAAACATTGAAAACTAAAAAAAATTGCTAGCATAGACACACTCATCTTGAAAATTTAGTCACTTTAAAATTTACGGTATGTAAATTTGGCACTAATAATGCATTAGGGGTTACATGTAAGAAATAGTGTAAAAAAGGGCATCCTTTTAGCAAGGACATGCTCAACTAGGTAATTAAAAAATAGCTTTCTAAAAAAAAGCAAGGGAGAGGCAAAAAGCATGTTGGGCTCTTCTCCTTCCCTTTTCTATATAAGCTATCCTCTTTAGAGAAGAAACCATGGATTTTCTTTGTTGTTGTGAATCATGATGTGGAGGATCATGCACTTTACCAATTGCAATCTCCCAAGCATTCCAAGATGATGGCACCTTCATGCTGATCTATCTCTTTTTCATGCTTATAAACATCTTTTGTTACACTATTTTAATCATGTTCATACTCTTCCTACCTCAAACTCACCTTGTGTAAGCCATGTTTTTGTAAACAAGTCTGAGGAACCCCCAAAGGGTCCAAATGATGTTGATTTGAACCATAAAAATCATCGGAGGCTATTGTAGCTCTATTCTACTCCTATGTAATAGCAAGCTCAGGTTTTAAGGATTGCTCATGCATGTGCTTGTGAAACTCATGTCCCAAAGACTATTTCTATGGCTCCTAAGAGACGTAAAGAAGTTGTGCAATTTCTCCCCAATAACGAAGAGGTGACTGATAGTGAAGTTTAACCTAAAACTAAAGCACACACTGACGATGTCCCCAAACTCCCATAGCCCAAAGAGATGATCATTGCACAACTCAAGGTTGCGATCATAGCCCGCAATAACAATGAATGGTGGGTGAAAAGGCAAAAAAATTAAGAGTTAATTTTGAATTTCTAAAATTATTCTCAAATTTATAATTTTTATAAATTATTTTACATGGTTATTCATACATATTTCACACTAAAATAGAATAATGGCCCAACAATGGTAGAGAAAACACGTAGGATAAGTCTTTTTGCTTCCTAAAATCATAGGTGGCTTACTTGAAAAGAAGTTAGGAAATAATGAAACACCTTAGAATCTCTTAACTACTTTTTAGGAGAACATAAGATTGAAAAGGGTAGTTTCTATGTATTACATATGATAAAATATTCTTAAAACGATTTTTTTATGATTATGTCTATCCTTGTTTTCTAGAATATTGGAATATGTATTTTATGGTTCCTTGCTTGTAATAATCAAAAGAATTGTGGATTATGGTGGTTTAGGACATCAGGATCCCTAGCTCAATGCTTGTTAACATTCTACAAAATGTTGGAAAACTCACTTGAGGGTGTGGGTCCTACACTCCAAAGGGTAGGTGTTTTGTCTTTTTTGATCACTCAATCACATGGAGAGAGCAAAGGGCTAAGTGGTAAGTACCCTTATTATGTAGAATGGCTCTAGAGGCTTAGGGAAGCTTACATCTTACACAAGATAAACTTTAATTATGCATCTGAACCTTAGTCACACCATCAAACCCTACATCATGTCCCCTTAAATAATTCCCATAAGCACTGACATTAGATACTCACCACTACATAATGTTAAGTGAGTCAAGCTACATCAACACCTTACCTTTATATACACACCACATCGCACATCTAAAAACCCCATTCAACCCACTTAGAAAATTTCCATGCTCAACTCCTTGAGTACTCTTAGGCCAACCATAATCCTACAATGACTCACACATATTTAGGAACACATCTTCTTGCATCACTCTTAGGTTGGATATACTCCCTTACCATAACTAACAATCACCTTAGGTCATCACTACTTAACCCTCTGTCTTCTTAGCTCTCCCACACCTAAATCTCTAGGACTTAACCATATGTTGTACTATTTGGCATCCACTAACAATTGCATCATCCCACCAAAGTTTAAGACCATCATCCCTTAAGGGACTAGAAATCCTAACTCCTTACATCAAAGGACTTTGGGCTAGTAAATTCCCTATTGAGGGTAGAAGGAGTGCGATCACATACAACCCAATCCTATAGGATTGGAAGGTCCTATCCTAGGTTAGACAATGTCTTCTCGGCATAGAGACTGTTTTTGTATCACTTTGTACAATGATTATTTTGGAATTTTTGAATTGTGTGCTAAAGATTGAGTTGAATGAACCTTTTTTGACAAGATAATAACATGAAGACACTTTTATGTGTCAATATAGTATGGTAGTATGCTTTTTGCCTAATTAGAGAACTAAAGCAAATCTAATAGAGGAAACTGGAAGGCTTTGGTTTTGACAATCAAATGCCTATGGTTGTGTGGACTTGGTAAGTTGAGTAACTTTTCAATGCTAGACTCTTCAAAATTAGATAGAACTATTTACTAAGTTTAACACTATTTTAGGGAGTTAAAACTGAGATTTTATCTTATGGGTTGACATACCTCACATACATGATCATAATTGACATAGACAAACTATAAAAGCCCACAAACAACCTATCTAGATTGCATTTGTTTAAGCATGTACAAGTTAATATGCATAATTTTTCTATGCCATAACTCAACATCTTATCTTGTCCATGTCCAATCTTAACATGCATAGAACTCGGTATGACTGGAGTTCCTACATCCAAAGAAAACAACTTGTCTTTCTTTTGAACACGACCAATAAGCCTGCCAACTTTTCCATTTCTACAATTTTAGGTGAGAGGTTTATGGGATCTCATTGCTCATAGAGGAACAAAAGAAGGCCTATAAAGATTGGACATGTAAAAATAAGAAGGTTTTGCATTGGATGTCTATATGCATTTTGGAGACATTGATTCTGCATATCAAGAAGCCTGGTACATGCAAATATACAGGGGAGATCATTGAGAAAATGTATGGCACTTGCATGGAGGCTAGAAAGATACAACTAAAGTAGAGATTGCATGGTGCATGGCATGGGAATTGAAGCATTCGTGACTATGTTGCAGAGATAAAGTAGGTTGTAGAGGATCTTGCCTTGATCAATGCACCAATTGATGATGATGATTTAGTATTTGTTACATTGAATAGACTTGGGCCTACATACAAGTCCATTGACACCTCCATTTCTATGAGAGGTAACTCTATGCCTAGCTTTGAGGAGTTGATTACTTTATTGTTTATAGAAGAAATTAAATTGGACCTTAATGCATCTAGCAGTGGGAAGAATGCAAGTCAAGATAGTGTATTCTATCATTAAAGAGGCCATGGTAGCTCATCTACAACTAGAAGATCTTCATATGGATGTGAAGATAGCTTTGCACATGGTCATGGCTCTTTTGGACCTGTTGACTTTATGCCTAGAGGTAGGGGGAGATCCTACTCTAGAGGTAGAGGATGTTCTAGTCTATAGAGAGATGGTGCATCTCATTACTAGGGTAGTTTGGTCACTTGGAGAGGGAGTGCTATCATAAGCAGAATGCTATGTCTAGGGGTTGAGGAAGAAGCCTTTGCTATAGATCATATACTTGGTAGTATGATGCATCCCCTTAAAGAGGATGATTGGTTTTTGGATTCATGAGTAACAAACCATATGACACATAATGTAGAATGGTTTGATAGAAAGCAACAACTGCAAACTGAAGAGTATATGGCCATAGGAAATGACACCCCACCTTGTGCTTCAATTTGCAAGTTGCCCCTAGGCTTTTGAGTGACAAGCAAGTCCCCTTGCTCAAGTAGGCCCCCAGGTTTAAGTAGTCCCCCAACCTTTTGGCATCCAACTGTGACCCAAAATTGCAACCAAAACGGATCAAAACCTTGCTACCATACATTGATTTGCAGCCTTTCGCACCTTTCAAAATGCATTCAAAGTGAGCATGAATGCCCAAAATCTAACCTCTAATGGATCTTAGAATCTATATACCTACTTTGGTTGGATTAGATGAGGATTTCTACTTGATTTAATGGCAGATAACGAGCTTTCAATTCAATGTAGTCCTCAATTTGTCACACTCCTCAATTTGATCTTTTGATCCCACACTCCCATTCTCAATCCTAGATGAGGATTTGTACTTAATTTAATGGTAGATAGCAAGCTTACAATTCGATGGAGACCTCAATTTGTCGCACTCCTCAATCCAATATTTCAATCCCACACTCTTGCTCTAATACCAACTAAAAAGAATCGATATGGATGCACAACAAAAAGAGGGTGGCACAAGATATAGAGGCTCAAGCAATCTTCTTCTTTTTCATTGTTCTCTCACTTTCATTCAACAGGATACACACCAAGTATCTCACTAAAAGTGATAGATACATTTTGACTCTAAAGTCTCTTTACACTCAACCTCTCTTTTATTTAGGGCATACATAGGATATGGACTTAACCTATGTTATATTTCTTAACACAATCAAGGTGACTAACAAGAACATGGCCTTCACTAAATCATAAAAGATAATATTTAGAGATATCAACTAGCTAAATATGGTGTTGAACTCATTGAGGTGATTAGACATGAAAGCCCCCTCCTCCATGCAAAGATCAATGAGTTTTTTTAGGCAATAAATCTGTGAGGCTACACTTTGTTTTTCATATAGGTCATCGAGCTTTTTCCATACACTATATACACCTACTATGTCGTTTACATTAAAATACATGGACCTTGAGATTATCAACATAATAGTGGAGCATGTTAACTCATTCAATTCCACCATGTCCTTAGGTTTAATCCCAATAATTTTGGTCGGCTCTATCTCCTTCTTCCAGACCAATACATTGTATATTTGCTCTTTCCAATATGAAAAGTTCATACCATTAATCTTTGCCACATTGATGAACAATGCATTCTCTAAACTGATAAAGAAGCCATGATAAAAACTATGTTTGCACACCAAAACCAGTAAGAAATAACCAATTGCAACCTCAAAATAGACCAATGGATTGCAAATGAAGTCTCCCACAAATCTATGCAACGAGTATCCAAATATTAAATCAACATCAAACTAGTGAAATTTTGATATTTCAACAATACCAAAGGCATATCAAATTTTTGCAAGTTTTTCCAACTATTCTAGCTATCTTTTGAGCATAGAAAAGCCACTTGATATTAAGTATATGCAAACTCCCTTCAAAAATTGATTTCAAATCAAATTATCTCTACTAAGTGAGGATAAACTAGCATGAATCCTTCCACACAAAAAAATCCATGGAAATTTGGATGCAATCCTAAGCCATGAGTAGTATAAGAGCTTCCGAGTGCAAGTTGCTGACCAAAAGTGTTGTACAAACTAGAACTTTTCTATTGTATGTAAAATAAAGAGCTAAAAACAAGAAGAAACAACTCTGAGATCTATAACTCTCATTGTACTCTTTGTTTTGAGCTATAGAACACCTCAATATGATATCATTTACAAAAGGTACGGCCCAAATATAGAAGTGTTATCAAGCTATCATAATTTTCCATGACTTCTACAACATGCTTTTGTATGCAATAAAAATGGATAGAATGGCTCCAAACTAAATTTTTAAAATGTATTTTTACTTTCTCCTCTAATGTATATATATTTGAGAGGAAGAAAATGAAATAAAATGTTGATTTCTCTTCTTTTGAAATGCCTGAATGTTGCTCAATCTCTTTAAGCATCCAAAGCTGAGTTGTTTCCATCACTTCTAGCTACTCATGGCTAGCTAAATCAATTCCAAAAAGGACTATTATAACCCCAAATCAACCTCAACTTCTCAAGCACGTCTTGACTCAAAACTAGATCCTGATTATGAGAATAACACCTTTATCAAAGTGTGGGTAGGAATGTCAAAGAAGAAGCTCAAATCCTTAAAGTTCACGATGACAAAGCTTCACTCCTTACCCTCCTCATTCCAAGAACAAGATCCCACAAATACTAGATGTTAGTTTGATACCAATTGAGAAGGAAGAAATGGTAGAATGTGAGATAGAAACTATGGCGTGCAAGAGGGTTGAGAGAGAGAAAACACAAGAGAGTTACGTGGGTACAAAATGAATGGTGCCCTTATTATTTATTATCTTCACTTATACATGATTGTATAGTGTGTGCATATATACAATTGGTGCCCACTCGACTATTGGCCATTGGTCTTTACCCCAATACTATCTAATGTATCCTAGTCTACTTTCAATCTCGAAACAAATTTTGCATTGATTTGGTCTCCCAACTCGCTGTATATGGTTCAAAGTAAGCAAGGCATGCAAGCAAGAGATTAGGTCCTCACATTTCCATCCCATTCATGTACACAAGCTTCCTATTCTGCTATGTAGTGAGAATATAAGTATATTGTGTGAATTAATTTTATACTTTATCGTAGTAATGGAAACAAAATATTAGACTCAATGAGAGCTCAACAATGAGACATCGAACAAAGACTATTCATTCAAGAGCTTGATGCACTAATGGCTCAACTCTCTCTCTCTCCTACTTGGCTCCTACTCTAGATTTGAACCATCGAGCTTCTCTCACACTCCTCATGCATGCTAGGAACCAAGAAGTTTGAAGAGTGTACTATAACCTTCATTGTCATTATTGTCCAAGTGCATGGAAGGTCCATTAATGGCCTCACAGTTCATGTATCATACTCTAAGTTTGCTCCTCTACTCCTTCATATCCATTCCATGTGCATACACACACACTCTCTCCCTCACACACTACCTCTCACTCAAGTCCTTACCCTTCAAGCTACATAAGCAAGAGGGAAAGAAAAGATTAGAGGAAAAAGATAAATTGTTAGTAGTCATGTGTGTCATGCACTATCATCAGATGTGAAGAATGCTTTCCTCAATGGTGATTTGGTTGAGGAAGTATACATGGATCAGCCTGAGGGCTATGTACATCCTGATTTTCCTACACGTGTGTATAGATTGAAGAAAGTATTGTATGGGTTGAAGCAAGCACCTAGAGTTTGGAATGCTAAGGTAAGTGCATGCTTACAGAAGCTTGGTTTCACTATGGGCAAGGCTAATCATAGCCTATTCACAAAGAAGACAAGGGCCAGTTATGTGATATTATTCATCTATGTGGATGACTTGATCATTACAGGTGATGATGCCACGGGAATTGGAGAGATCAAGGAAATGTTACATGCTGAATTTCAAGTCAAATATTTGGGTGAACTGAAGTATTTCCTTGGGATTTGAGGTTGTGTCTACACCTCATGGTACTTGGTTGTTGCAAAAGCAATATGCACAAGACATGTTAACCAAGTATGTTATGTTGGATTGCAAGCCTTTGAGTAATCCATTAGAGAAAAATGTTAAGCTACTTGCAGATGTTGGACATGAGATTGAGAATGTCACTATGTATAGATAGATGGTGGGTAGCCTGATTTACCTCACCATTACTAGACGAAACCCTAGCTATTCAGTTGGACTGATTAGCTAATTCATGCAGAAGCCTAGGAAGCCTCACTTGGATGCAGTGAGGAGGATCTTGAGATATGTGAAGGATACATTAGATTATGGTCTATTCTATGAGCATGGTAAGCCTTTGGAGCTTACAAGATATATAGATGCTGCTGTTGGGCAAGAAGTGCCTATGATAGGAGATCTACTAGTGGGTATGCATTTTCCCTTGGTAGTAGTGTGGTTAGCTAGAGTAGTAAGAAGCAACCTATAGTTGCACTCTCTAGTACTGAGGCAGAGTATAGAGGTGTTGCACTTGCTGCATGTGAGGCAGCATGGCTCATGAAGCTTCTTGATGATTTGGGGATGAAGTCATGCATGTCACACTCTATTGTGACAACATGAGTAGTGTACTCCTAGCCAGTAATCCTGTCTATCATGCTGGGAATAAGCTCATTGAGGTACATTATCACTTTATTAGAGAAAAAGTGATTGCAAGTGACATTGGTTTGGTCCATGTGAGAATAGAAGACCAAGTTGTAGATATCTTTACCAAGTCATTGGGTAAAGATAAGTTTGTGCATTTCAGAGAACTACTTTGAGTAAACTACCCCACTTGATCTTGAGGGGGAGTGTTGAGATTCAAGCTCATGTACCTTTGGTTTGGTTTGGTTATCTTAGTTAAATAAGGTTTGGGTCACACTGACTCAACCACGGTTACATCTAGGTCACTTTAACTTTTGTATGTTTGGCTGTATGTACACAAGTTAGAGTGTGGAAGATAATGGAAGTTTGATAGGGAGCATGGCCGCTCTCCTTCTTGCCTAACCTTTCTCTCTCTCTCTCTCTCTCTCTCTCTCTCTCTCTCTCTCTCTCTCTTTTGTTTCAACCTTGTCACCTTTTGCAAGGACTAGTCGGCTTGCGAAGTCTCTCACCCTTCCTTCGATCCTGTCCACACATTCATATGCTCTTTTCTTCATTTCCTCTAGGCTCTCATTATGCCTTTGGGCCAATGCCCTTAGCCTCCTCTCTTGTTCCACAATTTCTCTTTCCAATCGTTTTTCCTCTTCTAACTCAGAGGCTATCCTCTTTTCCAAATCTTCAATGTGCTTTTGGAGCCTTCGGGTTCTCTCTTCTTCTTCTTCTACCAGTTGCTTTGTGGCATCCTAAATCTTTTCATTCTCCTTTTGTAAGTCTTTATACATCACTACTAGCTCGTCATATTGGCATTGTAGGCTCATAAGGTTTTGTGTTTCTACAGTGAGCTTTGCTTATCAATGCATTGTACCTTTGGCTAGATAGATTGGGTGATGCAGATTACAATCTGTTCACGAAGAAGACAAATCATGGATATGTGTTTCTAGTGGTTTATGTAGATGATCTTATCATCACTGGAGATGATAAAGAGGGCATTGCTGAAATTTAATCATGTTTACATGCTAAATTCAAAGTCAATGACCTTGGTGAACTAAAGTCTTTTCTTGGGATTGAGGTAGTCTCTATGCCTCAAGGTATATGGCTGCTACAGAAGCAGTATTCTCATGACATGTTACAGAAGTATGGTATGATTAAATGCAACCCTATGGAGACACCTCTTGATCAGAATGTCAAGTTGCAAATTGATGTTGGGAATGACATAGAGAATGTGATCATGTATCGACAGATGGAAAACCCTAACCCTAACTTCTCCAGAGGAGGCTATATAAACTGCCTAAAGGTCACTCTCACAGTTGAGGAGAATGTACTAGTTGTACTTGTGAACAACTCACTAACAGCTTAAGATGCTCTAGTACATCATGTCGCTCGCACTGACATTGGGCGACAAGGAGGGCGGCATTGTGTTTTTCCCAAAACTGGCACAGATTTGCAGGTGACACATCTCGGGCTACTGTGCATGGTGCTGACGAAGGTGCAATGTTGGCATCTACCATGGGACTTTGTTAGCCCCCTAGTGGGCCATCTCCCTCTAAGAGGGTTTGAACTAATTCCTCTCCTACTGTCTGATGTGACCAAAACCCTAACTGTGGGTTTTCTGGTAGCCATAGCCAAGAAGCATCAAGCTTTCCTATTTTCACTTTTTTCAATTTTTGGGAATCATTAACAGTGATTCTAATAACCAAAGCATATACTATGTTCCTGATTTGTGAGTAGTTCCAACACTCGAGGGACATCATAAGCTCACCGAGAAGTCGACTCTCAACACTGGTCCTCAGTTAGTCCTCAATCAAGTATTTCACTAAGCTTGACAAGGTAAATACCTAAACATCTCAAGTGGTCTTAATCTTGAGATGAGTGCTTCTTAGCACTGAAAAGGCATTTAATGACATTAGTTGCTACTGCCTTATGATGAAACATGAACATGGATGCAATTGAAACACTGATCAAGCTTGCACAACCAAATATTCATCCACTACACCACAAGGTGGGGAGTAGCCAAAGGTCCACTCATTGAAGCCCAGGAAGACAATAAAACCTAAATCAAGGGTTATTCAAAGGAAAGGACTGCCAAAATCTTACCTTGAGGTACCACATATGTATGATTTTCAACCTTTTTCATCCTTACAATTTTAAAGTTTACTCAGTTGTAAGGCTATAATTTCTGTCAATTGGTTCGTACTTGGCCATTTGTAAAGGACTAGACACTGCCATTGCCTGGGGCAATCGGTAGGAACTTCCTATTATGACCATGGCTTATGCAAATGTTAGGCCTCAAATCTGAAAGTTTAATGGAAAATATTTCCATCCCTTGCAAGTCCTTGTGAAATATAAAATGATGGAACGGGGCTATTGGCCCTTGATAAAAGAGACCAAGGTTATTGATCCATCAAATCCACTTGATATAGAAGATGATGAACGAGCTCAAGCCATCATCATGCTTCATCTGGATGAGTCCCTAATTCATTTATATTGACCAACTCTCCACTACTAAGGAGAAATGGGATGAGCTTGAAAAGCTCTATGGTGCTATAGGGAAGAACTCTAAGATTTTTCTAAAGATCGAATTTTTTAGTTTGGATTATAAACAATGAGAAGACCTAGGTAGGTTTATTTCATATATGAAGGGGCTCATGGCACAATTGGCCTCCGTTCAAGCATCAATTCATGATGAAGATGCCATTGCCATCTTTCTGAAAGCTATAAAGAAATTCTTTCCAACCCTTGTAACTACCCTTACCAATATCCCTAATCCAACTTTTGAAAGCACCTTCCAATCCTGCTTAGATGAGGAGAAGAGGAGTCAAGGATCTACTTCAACAACCCATGAGCAATTCCAGGGCATATTATCTCCGCCAAATGCTCGTTTTGCAATAAGAAGGGACATCTTGTCAGTAATTGTTGGAAAAAATATCCCAACAAGTGTAACAAGTGTAAGAAGACAGGGCATATTACCAATAAATGTCCTACCACTCCTGAAGTGCCCAAAGAATTGGAGGCCAACTTTGTCTCCCAAACATTTGAAGATAGACTTTTCTGAATTCTCTACTTATAAGTACTCATGTAGCCTAATTTATAAAGGCATCCCATTTTGTTTAAGGGGGAGGGAGAGGGGGGTTCTTAACATGCCTTGTAGTCCAATGCCACTCTGGCATTGAGGGGGGGTGTTGAAAGATAGGCATGTGAACCCTATGTATACAAGGGTGGATAAGGGTAGTTAGGTATAAATGAACTAGAGGATAGGGGGAGCAGGGAGAGCAGGGGGAAACCCTAACCATAACTTCTCCAGAGGCTATATAAATTGCCTAAAGGTCACTCTCACAATTGAGGAGAGTGTACTAGTTGTGCTTGTGAGCAACTCACTAAGCAAGATCTTCTTCTTGTACTTGAGCTCTCTCTCTCCCTCTTGTGCACATTCTCATGCTTCCACTCTACCATTTCAACAAGGTGGATGGGTAGGTCTCCTTTGGTGCATTTGTCCTTAGGTGGTCAAGGTATCTCAAGATCATTGTCTAAGCTTACTTCTGACTTGGAATAGAACTCTCTATCTTCACTAGAAGAGCGAGTCTCTCGTGAAGGTCGTAGCTCCGATGGTGATTCCATTCTGAGTACTGGTGCAACACTTGGTTGGGCAAGGCTTGCTCCATAATCAATCACTCCTAGGTGCTCCAATTAGGTGCGATTGCAACCCATTTGCATGAATCCTTTCTCTATTTTGAAGATGCTCTTTTTTTGTGATTTGGAGTCTACCCATATTTGTTCAATCTCATGCCCTCAATGCCGTACTCTATCATGTCTTGCTCTCATCATTTGAGGAACAACAGTTTTCATACTCATCATCAAAATCATCCTCATCTGATTGCTTGTCATCTCCAAGTGCAATTCCTTGTCTCATTGGTGACTAAGGCTCAATTATACATCAAGTTTAGGTCATGCACCTTGGTCCATCACCACTTGGATTCATCCAAGATATCCTTGAGTGGTTTAAGATTTGTAGTTGTGTTACCAGCGAATTTGTCTGTTAGGTGCTCTAAGATCTTGTGGAGGTCTCATTTGTTTTTTGGGATGTGGAATGTGACAGAGGTGGGTCGCCCATGCGAGAGAGTAGCCATCATGCAGATTGGTACTAGGCATGTCTTTGGGCTTATCGACTTCCTTAGCAGCTTGCTCATATTCCTCGATATTCAAGAATGGGAGATCAATTGTGGCTAGCACATGTATCCAATCTCGCTCATCCTCAAGGCAAGGGATATACTTCGTTAATGGACCATAAGATTTTCCTATCTAAGCATCGCCCTTGAGCATATCTGAGATGGTGTCTAAGTTGATTGGTGTAGTCTTCCAAGTATCCATCTCTACTTACAGCTTCCGTTCGACAAGGTCCTCTTTTCCTATTCCCTTCTAGTTGCCTTATCCCTTCACCTATGTTTGTTTAGACTTTACAACTTGCACAGGAGGGAACCTGGCACTCTTATAAAATGAATTACATTGTGCCCTGCGCTTTCCTTGTGAGAGCCATTGGAGCTTTGCTTCATCCTTGAGAGAGCACCTTGCTAGAATTTTTGGTGCTTTCCTTCATCCTTGAGAGCACCTTGCTAGAATATTCAGCACTCTCCCACGTTTTTTCCGAGCTTTTCTTCTCTTCCACTTTTCTTGGGTGGGTAGAATGAGCTTCTCTATTCCCTTTTTGACTTGGGCTTCCTTGGTATTCTTCTGCTTCTTTTTGGGTTGTATGGTCTATAACATGTCCGTAACATTTTTGTAACATGTAAGAAGGGTGGCAGTTGGTGTGCCACAAAAAGAAAAAGCAAAGAAGGATCATCATGAGGCTTATGCGGGCAAACCACTGCAAATAAAGAATTTCTCACAGAATGTGTCAATTCCTAGGAACAATAGGGGCCGAGTCGATGCTTTCACAAAAATTGACAAAGAACCCTTGGAGCAATTGGGTAGGGAGTACCTAGGGATTGATATGAAAGTGCAAGTCATGTTGGTAGAAAGAGAAGGAAGATTCTTCAACATGGGGGATTTGCATTGGTTTGTTGCACAAACCAATGGAGAACACAATGGAGGAATTGAGAACCCAAGGGACTGGTTCAAAGACCATGTTGTTATGGCTAGGAGTGATTAGGGTTTTGAGAACAATGCATAAAATCAAAGTCTCAATAGTTTAAGTGAGGAGAAGCCTTAAACTAGCCACATTCAATGTGAATAGTCTTGTCAGAAGATGTATGTTTTGGAGATGGACCTCGCAAAGTAGGTATGGCATCATTCTTGTACATGAACATAAACTAGAAGGGTTAAAAGTATGACACATGGAGATTATGCTTATTTATTTGGTGGCTCAAAATAGGGAGAATCCGGGTGTGCAACTATGGTCAGGTTGACATGGGACCCAAAGCTCAAATTTAACTTAAAGGATGACCGCTTGCTAGTAATATCTATAAATTGCGGTGGGGAAGATATAGACATCATCAATTTATAGGGATTTGATGAGTCTAGAGGCAAAATAAACCAATGGAAGCTCTTGATGGAATGTGATGTAAGGAAGGCCTTACTAGGAGTTGACCTCAACATGGTCACCATGTCTAGAGATATGTTTTACCTCAACACCCCATGATCCATGGGGAGGAGAGATTCGATTATTGGGAGGCGGAAATAGAAACACTAGAGATGTTGGACATTAGGGATATCTTGAGGCCAAAGAAAGGATGCTATCATATCACTCTTTAAGTAACTTAGGGTACGGGAGTTTCCTAGACAAACAGTACACCACAAGGAGAGGAGAATGGCTATCAGTAGTTGTATGCATGGAGGTCCAATACAATTGTAACCTCTAAGATCATTTCCATGTAATACTAACCATGAAAGTTTTTAATCCATGCAAGATAGAGGGGTAGAGAAAGTGGCTCACTTGCAACCAAAGGCATTTCAATCAAACCAGTATTGAATACATGGTCAAGAGGCTACTACATGCCTTAAGAGAGGATATTGATGTAGATAGAGATGACCCAATGGGACCATTTCATGTGCATATTGTAGCACTGCATTCAAGTGTAGGGGGGTACATGGTGTCAAGATTGTGGGAGAGAAGGAAGGAGTCTCACTTGTAGCTTTCTTGCTTGCACAATGGGGGAATACACACAAGGGTGGAGGCTGAAAACAGTTTTCCTCTTCTTAGTTGTGTAAGCCAAAAAGAACTCAACTACATAGAAATAGAAGAACCCTATATATATGGGTCTCAAAACCAAACTCAACTAACTAAGGTGGCATACTAACTGAGCCACAAACTAGAGTAGATAAGGATAGCTGTCATCTAGCTATTATTCATGGGCGGTGTACCAATCGCATCTGCAACTGACACGTCGGTGACATAAATGCACAACGGTCACCCTGGCATATCACGAGTGGAGCTCGATATCTCAACACTCCCCCTCGAGCTCAATCCCAATTCCTGCACACCAAGCAAGTCTCTGAACTTGCGCAGCTTCTCTGCGCCCAATGCCTTTGTAAATATGTCAGCTACCTGATCCTCTGTGCTGACATAAACTAGATCAATAAGACCTAGTAAAACCCTCTCCCGCACATAGTGATAATGCACCTCAATGTGCTTTGTTCTAGCATGATAGAATGGGTTATTTGCCAAGTGTATACTACTCATGTTGTCACAATAAATGACAACTGGCCCATCTGTAGGCTGATGCATATCATAAAGTAGCTTATGCAACCAAGCTACCTCACATGCAGCCATTGCTGCGCCCCTGTACTCAGCCTCTGTGCTGGATAAGGCAACTGTAGGCTGTTTCTTGCTGCTCCAAGTGACTGCAGCACTCCCAAAAGAGAACACATATCCACTGGTAGATCGTCTATCAGAAATGCTACCAGCCCAATCAGCATCAGTGTATCCATGCAATTGTATCTGAACCCCAGTCTCATAAAATAGTCCATACTGCAATGTGGACTTCACATACCTGAATATGCGTCTGGCCGCATCCAAATGCGGTTTCCTTGGAGCCTGCATAAACTGACTTACCAATCCAACAGCATAGCTCAAATCTGGCCTGGTAATAGTCATATAAATCAAGCTTCCTACTATGCGTCTGTACATAGTAGGGTCTTCCAAAAGCTCACCTGCATCTGCGCTCAGCTTCACATTCTGCTCCAAAGGAACTGAAATAGGCTTACAGCCTATCATCCCATATTTGGATAGCATGTCCAATCCATACTGCCTCTGCAAGAGATGTATCCCACTTGGTGATCTAATCACCTCAATGCCCAAGAAATAACGCAGCTCTCCCAAATCCTTCATCTCAAACTTTTGCTTCAATAGCATTTTCACATGAAGGATATCTTCATCACTGTCACCTGTCATAATCAAATCATCAACATAAATGACAAGTAGCATAATACCTTTCTCTGTTTTTCTCACATAAAGTGAGAAATCTGCCTTGGAAATCTGAAAGCCAATAGTGACAAGATACTGTCCTATCTTGTCAGACCATGCTCTAGGTTCTTGCTTCAAGCCATACAAGGCTTTCTTCAACCTGCAAACAAACTCAGGATGAACAGCATGCACATAACCTGGTGGCTGCTCCATATAGACCTCTTCTTGAAAATCACTATGCAAGAAGGCATTCTTTACATCCATCTGATGTAAAGACCATTCCTTTGATGTAGCCATAGCAATGACTGCTCTTACGGTTGCCATCCTTGCAACCGGACTGAATGTTTCTTCATAGTCAATGCCATATGTTTGTGTATACCCCTTGACTACTAATCTTGCCTTGTATCTGTTCACAGAACCATCTGCATTGTGCTTCACCTTATAAACCCACTTACAGCCAATTACATTCTTACCTTTAGGCAAAGGTACCAACTCCCATGTAGCATTTGCTTCCAAGGCATCCATTTCTTCATCCATGGCTTTCTCCTATTTTTCTTTTCCCATGGCTTGCTCAAAAGAAGTAGGTTCTGGTTCCTGTATCACTTTGACCATATATGCATAGTGAATGGCTGTAAATCCATCATATTTCAGTCTATCCACAGGATACCTAGCTCTGGTAGACCTGCGCAAAGTAGGTTCACTCCCAGGTGCTCTCAAAACATCCCTGTTCTTCCTTACTCCAGGTGTAATAATAGAAGGAATACCCAACTCATCATCAATGCTCTATTCTGAGCCACTGGATTCACCATCCACATAAGAGTGACCTGCATTCACATCAAACATGGGTTGATCTGCCTTCTCTTTTCCTTTTCGTGAAACCTGCATACCACTATCTGCATTGTTTTGAGGAGATTCTCCTGATCTCAATCTGCCTGTCCATGGCGAAGAATATGAACCACTGCTAGAGGACACTCCAGGTCCACTAATATTTTGTGACTGCTGCTGTGAATTCTATGCAGCATTACCATTTTGTGCATCTACATCATCAATCACATTTATTGGTTTATACCAGCTACTTATCTCATCAAAAACAACATCTCTGCTCACTGTAAACTTACGAGTAGAAGGGTTATAGCATCTATACCCTTTCTGCTGCAAAGAGTAACCAATAAAGATGCACTTCTCAGCTTTTGGATCCAACTTGGATCTCAACTCATCTGGCACATGAACATAGGCAATGCAACCAAAAATCTTCAAATGAGAAATATCTGGTTTCCTACCAGTATACCTCTCCTCTAGAGTCATCCCATGTATTGCTGCAGTGGGAGTCCTGTTCATTATGTAGACTGCTGTAGCAACTGCTTCAGCCCGGTAAAAATCTGGCAAGTCTTTTTCATTGAGCATGGCACGAGATACCTCTCCAATATGCCTGTTTTTCCTTTCTACAATTCCATTTTGTTGTGGGGTATGACTACATGAATATTGCTGCTTTATGCCATGCTCCTGCAAGAACCTTGCAAACTCATTTGAGAGGTACTCTCCCCCTCCATCTGACCTTAGGCATTTTATTTGCAGGCCTGTTTCTTTTTCAACCATAGCTTTAAGAGTTTTGAAATGCCCAAAAACTTCACTTTTCTTTTTCATAAAATACACCCAAACTTTTCTGCTATAGTCATCAATAAAAGTGACAAAATAATGACAACCTCCAAGAGATACAGCTTTAGTAGTCCACATATCAGACTGGATTAATTCCAATGGCTTCTCACTCTCTTGAACATGTCTAGGAAATGGTTTCCTTGCCTGTTTTCCAAATTGGCAGGCTTCACATACCTTATGCATTTCTGCAACCTTGAATTTAGGCAATCCTGCAACAATATTTTGGGCCTGCATTGATTTAAGTCGCTATACGTTAACATGACCAATGCGTTTATGCCAGATATCAATATTTGCAACTACACCGGTCCCATGTGCAAACATTGCTGCACTCAATTCAGACATGTCTGCATCCAATGTAAACATTCTGCCCTTCTTCTTTCCTTTTGCTATCAAGCGACCTTTATTTTTCATATCCTCAACAAAGCATCCATGAGGATTAAATCTGACCTGCAAGCCCTGCTCAACCATTTGACCAACAGAAACCAGATTCTTGGTGATATTCGGGACATGAAATACATCAGACAGGTATTTCTTTTTCCCACCCTGCATAGACAAAGGAATTTTTCCAATCTGCACAATAGGATGTGCAGTATCATCACCAGTCTCCACAAATCCTGGTTTCTCCATTTTCCTTGCATCCTCCATCCATTCTGCATGACTGTCATGTGGTTTGATGCACCTGAGTCAACATACCATACATCGTTGCTTTCTTCTGCACTTGTCACAGAATTATTCATGTGCTGCACCATAAACAAATGCTCATTTCTGTCATCACCCTGTCTACTAGAAGATGCATAATTCCCTTGTTGCAGTTTTCCATTCATGATGTCATTCTGCTTTTTATAGCAGTCTTTAGCCATATGACCCATTTTACCACAGTAGTAGCATTCAACATTACTGTTTGCATTTTGGCCTCTTTGCCATCCACCACGACCTCTTTGGCTCCCCCTGCCTCTAGAGTTACCGCGTCCTCCTCCATAGGACTGGTTTTCTTGAGTTTGCTGCATATTCTGATTTCTACCACGGCCTCCAAATCGGCCTCCTCTACCTCTGCCTCTACCTCTTCCAGCATTTGAGTAGAAGACAGCTTCTTTTGAAGTTCCTCCTGAAGAAGATGCACCACCATTTCTCTGCTCCTCAGAAATTAGAAGAGCAATCAACTCCTCAAAATCAGGAAATCTTTCACGGACGGAAATGGATGTTCGGAACTGTACATAATCCTTTCCTAGACCATTCAAGGTCACAGAAACTAAATCATCATCTTCCACTGGTGACCCAATGGAAGCAAGTGCATCTGCAATCTTCTTCACCTTCATGTGGTAGTCATTGATGCTCATATTTTCACTTTGCACATTGTGCAACTCTTGCTTGAGCTGCATTTTCCTGGCTTGTGTATTTGTGCTATACATTTTTGACAAAGTATCCCATGCCTCCTTTGGCATACTTGCATCCTAAATATGCACAATCATAGAGTCTGAAATGCTGATAGACAGCTAGTACATAACTTTCCTGGCTCTCTCATGCCATGCTTTAAATGCCTGCATTTGCTGTTGATTGGGAACATCAGAAAGAACTGGTTCTTCTTCATTTCCTGCAACAAATTCCCAATATCCTTTTCCCATAAGGAAATTCGTCATTCTAAACTTCCATGCTTGGAAGTTGTTCTTGTCAAGCTTTTCAGTTACAATCTGTGAAAGAGAATCAGATGCCATTACAGAACACTGCAAAAAATTCTGTCACTACAAAAAACATAGCTTCACCCTCACAAGGGCAAATCTGCAAAACTGGCGAAAGTGGTATTTGACCACACAGTCACTTTCTAGTGACGATTTTTCATAAACAGGAACCAAGGATGATTCTGTAACTCCCAATGTCTCTACACACAAGCATATGATGCAATTTCTGTGGTAACTTTTCACCGACCTGTAGAACAGTGGTCGCACAGCATAAAACAGGGTCTTTTCCTGAGTGCGTGCAGAAAACTTCCGCCTCCAAAACAGGCCCCGAAATGGCCTCAAATCAAAAAAACATATACTGCCCTCTTGCTTCACCGCGAAGGGCGTCTCAACCTGAGACAATGCACTCCTGCACTTTCCGGCTGTGCTGCCTGCAGAGACTTGCTCCCAAAACAGAAAATGAAAGCAACACTGCTCCTCTTACCAGAACACCGCGAGCTTGGCTTGCTTTCTTGAGCTCCTTACCACGAACAAGGCTCTGATACCATGTCAAGATTGTGGGAGAGAAGGAAGGAGTCTCACTTGTAGCTTTCTTGCTTGCACAATGGGGGAATACACACAAGGGTGGAGGCTGAAAACAGTTTTCCTCTTCTTAGTTGTGTAAGCCAAAAAGAACTCAACTACATAGAAATAGAAGAACCCTATATATATGGGTCTCAAAACCAAACTCAACTAACTAAGGTGGCATACTAACTGAGCCATGAACTAGAGTAGATAAGGATAGCTGTCATCTAGCTATTATTCATGGGCGGTGTACCAACTGCATCTGCAACTGACACATCGGTGACATAAATGCACAACGATCACCCTAGCATATCACGAGTGGAGCTCGATATCTCAACACATGGCTCTATTCAAAGGAGATAAGGGAGATGGATTTGGAAAATAGGATCAATGAGCGCAGCTTGGCTGACAAGGCAAGAGATGGCAAACTAGAGGGAAGGGAGATAGAGGCACTACAAAAGGTGCAATTCATTAAGCAAGTAGCACTAGTGCACAAAATGAAGAAGATAAGCCCAATGTTTAACAAAATATTAGTGGGGCAATCTTCATTGTACCTCATTAGAGTTCATTAATAGCATAAAAAGGCGAAGGCTCAAGGACAGCATGATTGTGCTAGAAAATGAGAATGGAAATTGGATTGAGGAGTCGTAGGAGGTGGCAAAAGCATGACATAATTAGTTGGCTAATCTATATGCATGCCCAAGTGCATTTGATCAAAATGCCTTGAGAAATATACTATCATTAGTGAATAGGGTGGTTATACAAGCAAATAATGATAGCCTCATGGCCAGGTTTCAATAGATAAAGTCGAGAAATCTCTCAAAATCAATCAATAGAATTCCTAATTAGTGAGTGTCCTCATGTAGTTAGGCTCTCGAGGAAGGGTGGTCAACAGATGCACGGTATTTTGATACATCAAACTCGTAGTTGGATTTGGGGTAAGTGAAGGAGCTAGAGAAAATTTGATCATGGACAAGCTAAGGAGCAAGATTAGTAGCTAGGAATCTACCTCATGGCCACAACATGATAGGTTGAAGATACTATAGATCTTCATGTATCCAATGCTAAGGTTCTACCTACCTTTCATGAGATGGAATAGTGCACTATAGAATGCATGGGATGGGAGAAGCAAGGAAAGAGTAGGTACTTACCACCAATAGGAATGGACAATTTGAAAAAAGAGAGATTTGATGGGGGACTACATCTCCTTAAGGTTGACTTGGAAGTTGATGTTTCCAGAGCTAAGCTCATGGTTAGTTCTATGAAGTAGGTAGCACCCATGACCACTTTGCTGGTAGACTTACTGAAGTGCAACATCACAAAGTTATGTGGGAAATGGGGACTCAACAAGAAAGAGTTTTTGAACACCCAAGCTATATTTATGGTAAAAGTAGAAGGGATAGTATTTAGCATCTTGGAGGAATATTCTTCTAAAGGTAGATGAGGAGGACGTAGGGTAGAAGGTAAATTGTGATGCCAACAAGTTTTGGGCATATGACCTAAACTTCCCATGGTAGTTGATTTAGGGAAAAGAGGACATGCCCTAGCTAAGAGAGGCATCTATAAAGTTGTTCACTAGACAAATGATCATGGGGAAGTGATGGGTGTGAAGGAAGGAACAATGACATGGGGTTTCTCTAGGGCACTTCACCCATCATGGGAACACATAGCTAGCAAATTGAGAAGTATGGCTAGTGGAGTTGCTTTAGGGAGTAGTCTAGGGTGCTTACACTTCAGGATTGGAGGAATAAGTTTATTGGAAGGAACCAAGAAACAAGGTCAGGAAATTACTTTGCATCAAGCAGAGGGAGTTTGAGAGGGCTAAAAAAGTTTGGCAAGTGGAAATGAGGGAGGAAAGGTTTATGCATGTGGCTTGTGCATCTCAACAATGTGTTCCCTAGCTTGAATAGCTACTCAAATGCCTCCAAATTTTTTTCAATGCATTGGTGTTTGTAGTGTGTGCTTGGTCATGTAGAGGTGCAATAACTTGTCACACCACATGCTTTCAATACGAATTGGATATTCATATTTGTACCCAATAGTTGTTGGAGGTTTGGGTTGAATGTGTTCATGTATATATCCATTATTTTACTCTTGTAGATTATTGTTCATCTTGAAATAGTATATGGTAATGATTTCTCATATGTTTGCTCATCTATGCCAAGTGTGGCTAGCCATGCATGGAATGAAATCTCAAGTTGGTGTGGCAATGTTACAAGGCTTGCATGTACTTTCTTTCACAAGCTAAGTTACATTATGAACTTTGTGCAAATTCATGTTGCATGCTAGAAGGATGAGCAAAGTTTTCACACATTGTGGCTTTGGAAATCAAATTTACAAGTCATTCTCTTTTTTTTTACAAGTTTCCTATGGTGGTGCACCTACATTTCAAACAAATGTTTTGGCAACAATGCACTATCAATTGATGCATAAGTTGATGAAGGAGTGTGTTGCATCTTTGTTGTGGTTGGATTTCTTAGGGGAGTCGGCCATACCCAAGAAGTCCATGGTAGGTTGGCTACCATGACATTGGAACTCTACGGCAAAGAAGTAGTCAACCACTTTGCCAAGGATTGTCTCCATTGAGATTTCATGTTTTAGTGCCTTAAACTTGTGAAGGTACTTTGAACATAGTACTAAATGATAGCCATAGCATCAAACCATAGCAGGTGGCACAAATGATGGGCCCTTCTCATTGTCAACCTTTTACATATGCACATTCAATGTTTGAAGGCAATAAGCCAACTGGTCCTAGTGGTTCTTTAAAAAAGAGCAACAAAAGAAGGGGGGGAACTAGCTACTAGGCCCTTGCAAACACATTGCTAAAAAATTTGTCTTTGTAGTCACATGATATTAATTAGCCTCAAGGTCTATGTATCAAATACAAGATTTTAACAAACACTGTATTTGAGTAATTTGCCACATCTTTAGCATAAAGGAGCATATTCTTGATTTTCCATTTATATAGTGTACCCATCTCAAGGACACAACCATGCCAACCAAGATTTTTAATGTACCAATGATAGACTTGTCTGCAAAGCATCTACTATAATTTTTGAGTTCCCATTTTGCAAGTTTTGATACAATAGTTGATCTATATATGCTTGAGGCCCACTGCAAAAAATAGTTTAGGGAAACATGGCTCTTCACTATGCATGTTTGCAAATAGGCCAAGTGGCTTATACCCCTTTGCAAGGGCAACATGTGTTGCTTGGTCATTGTGGTTGACTACTTGTTGTGTTGTGTAGAGCTATTAACCCTCACAAAAGGACTTGAAGCTCTTGAAGAAAAGCATGAAGACTAAAGAGGACTAATGAAGGTGTAAAAATTGTTTTGGAACCATGATGAGTTTCAAAAGACATCAATGTGCTAATTTAGACACCACTCACCCATAAGGTGCTCTTATAATATTTCAAATTGATCAATTACGAATAAAAGGCATTCTTTATATTGTAAATGTTTAGTGAGAACTAGGCTCACTCTTGTGCAAATTTCAAAATATATTTGGAGTTGCATTAGAAGACTTGCAGCACGTTTTGGGAAATCTCTATTCATTATTACCTAAATTATATCCATAATAGCCAAATTGCATTCAAAAGGGAAAAGGGCTGGGGTCACAAGTCAAGTGGAAAAGGGTAGACAGTACACATCTTAAGTAGAAAACCCCAAACCTTAATGTATATATAATATGTAAATTTGAATAGACAACTTATTATTGTGTGTGGCAAATTTGAGTCTTTACTCTTCTACCTTCTTGGCTATGTTCTTATTGTACCATTGTTTGAGAGAGTATGTATGTGTGCATGTGCATGTGTGTGTTAACCCTCAAACAAACAAGGTGGAATCTAAAGTAGAAGAGAGGGCCAAGGCAAAAGCGGAATGAAGAATGAAGGCATGCCAAGAAAAATCAGGAAACACAAGTGTGAAAAAGTCCTAAATCAAGGAGAGACGCTCAAGAAAAAGTGAAAGTCAATACTTTTGTAAAAGAGCACAAGGTGAACCATGATTTATTTTAAGAACGCCGGGCTTTGACCTGTGTAAATTGTAAATGCAGAGGGGCAGCAGGAAGAAAGCTAGGAAGATAGGAGAACAGTGGAAAAAAAGGGCCCAGACTATGGCCGGCCATGTAAAAAGGGGATGACTGCCCAAATGGGATTTAGGGCTTTGTATATAATGTGAGTCTTAGAGCACCATCGAATCATGACAGGGTAGAGAGAGAGTAGCGCAGGCCAAAAACCAAGCATAGGAGCCTATCAGGCTAAACGCACGACAAGATTGATAGAGTCGTTTAGGCACTTGTCTTCTCACTCACTTTTAATTCAAGCCCTCAAGGCACGATAGGAAAAAGATAAAAGCCTAATTTTGCACAGTGCACAAAAAAGAGCACACACGTGCACATACACAGAGAGTGAGGGTAAATTGAGGACTAGTTGTAGATAACAAGGAACACAGACTTAAGCACTTCAAGAAACCCACCAGTAAGAGAAGACCCAAGGACATACAAGGGAGATCGAATCCCCAAAAGTAGGACCAAGTGATGGACACAGCCGAAAATCTGAACGCAACAAGGACAAACAATATCGCGGAAGTGGACATACCCGATCTTATCAACTTGATCAACAACTTGGCAGAACAGGAAGTCCTGGACATGAAAGGAGGCACCTTAGGCTGAAGAAGCAACGAAGAGCTCAAGCTAGGAGACTTTCCTGAGATTATCCAATAGTTAGTGAACAAATACGACGCTCAAACCCAGCTAGAATACCATGGTAGACTAATAGAGGAGGAAAAAAAGTTGGCATGTGCAGGGCTCTGCAAACCTAGAGGAGGAAAAAAAGCTAGCCTGTGCAGGGCTCTGCAAGGCCTAGTGGCATACAACCAGGATTAGCAAACTAGAAACTTGTGCCAGAGTTTAGAAATGCGAGAGATCCAGAGAGTGCTAGCCCTAACGGGTAGGAATCGATCAGAGAGAGAGAGAGCACTAGAAGAAGATCTCACACTGAGCGAGCTCCTAACAAATAGGCTGCTAGATAGCACGGCCACAGAACAAAGTGCTGCAACATTGGCTACATTGGTACTGACAAGGCTAGGAGTCAACCAAGGTTCTAAGAACCAATCGAAAATCCATGTGGTAGCAAAACAATTGGACAAATACAAAGCTACCTATGACCCATACAGCTTCATAGAGTAGTTTGAGCAGGTCTGTGAGTCCAACGGCCTCACATCACTGATCCTACTCAACGCTCCTGAGCCTTGGGACTGTGCTTTGGTGACAAGGATCGGTTGGGACCTGGTACATAATTCTAGATGCTACGGAGCATGCCGATTTCAATGGCTTGAAAAATCTCTTCATTAAGAGATTTTTCAAACCTGGATACTCCGATAACCTGCTGGTGTGACTTATGAACGTCAAGCAGAAAGAGAGAGAGGATATTCAAGATTACGTGACCCATGTGAGGAGCCTCTTCAAGAGAATCCCCATGGGTGAGAGACTAACCAAAAGGGTGTGTGGGAGCTTTCGCTCTACCGCCAAGACCCACGGACTGCTTATTGTTTCAAGCGTTTCAAGCGAGCTCTAATGGCTATCTCTCACCTAGCCGATGCGCCGTCGATCCTACAAGTGTAGTGAGCTTACCTTAATGCCGATATGAGTTGCCTCCTCTCTCACACATGCTGGTAGCTCCATGATCCTAGATGCAAGCTCAAGCATCCTCAAGCCCCCTCCACCTCCAAGCTCCATCCTCCATAGCCGCACGCGCAAGAAGAGAGAAGAGAAGAGAAGAAGAGAAGAGGAGATGGTGAAGAGCTTCACCCTCTTGATCCCTCACTCTCACACACTCACTCCCTCACACTCTCACACTCCCTCTCTCAAGAGCACACACAAGCAAGAAGATGAGAAGGAGAGAAGAGGAAGAAGACTCTTGTTGCCACACCCCAAAAGAATGAGCTTTCATTCACTTTTTGAACTTTATATACAAGCCCTAAAATCCCATGGGCACCCATCCCTTTTTTACATGACCAGCCATTGTGGCAATGTCCTTTTTCCATTTCTCTCTTCTAGCCTTGTGCCTCTAGTCTACACCCATCTAATATTTTACAATTGGCATAGGAGGGAGCCCGGCACTCTTTTACAAGAGTTTTCCGAGTTTTTTGAGGTGCCTTTCCATTTAAAGTTGCACTTTTTGCCCCGGTTCATCTTTAGAGGACGCCTGCGTGTCTTTACTCTTTTTCCATCTTCCTTTTGCTTTTTCCTTCATTTTTCCGCCATCTCGACTTGGGGTTAACATTACCCCCTCCTAGACAGGTGCCAGTCCCATGGCACTTCGGTGTTGGGTGGTGTAAGGGTGAGGGCCACATGTAAACTCAAGTGCTTGTGGAAGCTTAAGAATGATGTTTGTCAGAGCAACTAATTGGATGTCATGGGTTGACGAGGGCCTCCAAAGTTGGTGGTTTGGCGCTTTTGGGGGGCCTGAAGTAGAAGGTGCGGTGCTCTACTTAAGGGGAGTGTCTACCTTATTGTGTTAGTGCAATGTGCTCGTGCTAGTGGAATGGGGAGGTGGGTCTAACCGTAGGCAAGCCTGGGTGATGTCCCACTCTTGAGGACCCCATTGGTGCAAAGGGAGGTGCGGTGTAAGTGGCTTAGGGTGACAGGTCTAACCATAGGCGACTGTGACCTCCCTAGGTATGTCTTGCCCTTGATGGGCCCTAAGCGTGAAGTGGGGGAGCAAAAAGGGCTAGGGGGTTAGGAGCGAAGCTAGCCGACCAAAGCCACCGGGCACGCCTAACTTGAGAACCCCTAGGTGCAGGGAGCATGCTTTTTGTGGTGATAAGTGCTTCTACAAATGGGTGTTGTTGACCAGTCTTTTTTTTTCGGTTAGTGGAATGAATGACAACTAGGCCTAATCTTCTTTGTCTAAACGAGGGGGGGAAGGAGGGCAGATGGATTTGCGCAAAAATTAGTGGCTTTGCATGTACCCTTTCAGGTTCATGCAGACATGGAGAGAGGTGCTGGAAAGGAAGGGGTGATTACACCTAGTGAATTGGCTGTCACTCATGTCCTCTAGGAGAGCTAGGCAAAAGGAAGGTAGTAGGCTAGCTCTCATCATTAAGCGTGCCATAGCACAGCTATCAGTAGCATTGGGATCAAAAAAGAGGGGAGGCAAGCCATTCTCCTGCGGTGCCAGATCTTGCTTGAGTAGGAGCTTAAGATGCCTAAGGTAATTACACGTAGTTATAAAAGCAGGATCGAGACAGGAGGAGAATTCTGAGACGAAGCGCGTCATGGAGTCGGTTAGGCTTCCTAAATCAAAAAGGAGGGCATCCTCAAAGGAGGTGGCATTGGAATTGTAGATGATGGGGAAGTCATGCCGCCCATAGAGGGTGATGACAAAATCCACGCCTACCCTACGAGGATATGCCATGAATGTGGGGTTGTTCCTCTCGTAGGGTAGGGTGTTGCAAAATGCCATCCGGGCGAGCATGTTAATATCGCAGATTTGCCTTCTCCAGAGGGGTTGGCAATTGTAGCCCCTTACGGTGTGTGGCACTTCGAACACTTTGTCTTGCCAAAATTCTACTTCCTCCGTGCCCCACAGAGTGGGGGTCTTTGCCCTGTCATCCAGCCATTTTTGGCCCAGTCAGCTGCCAGCCGCGATCACCTCCTCCATTACTTTGATCGACAAGACCCTTCTCAAGCTATTAGGCATAAGGAAGCTGAAAGAGAAAGGGTCCTTTTCGATTTCCTACCGTTCCCAGACCACCAGCTCCGCGTGGAATTGCGTTGGGAGGTCATCGGGGCATGGTGGGAGGGATGCGGATGGCCGTATGACTAGCTTGGCCTGCAGTCGCCTTTTGGCTTCTTCCACCAATTTTTTCCGTCGCTCCTTGAGCGTGGCTTGTCTGTCCAGGGGCGGGTCAAGTGGTTGTTATTCCTGAATGTGCGGCGAGGGGGGTTGTGGGATCACATCTTCTCTAAATCTGCCCATGTCAAATTCGAGTTCGGATTCCTTCCCCTGCGGGTTTCCCTGTGGTGCTCTCTCTTCAAATCCTAGGGCATCCACTTCCTGGGGGGTTAGGCCGGCCAGCAATAGGTATTTCCATTGCTCGTCCAGGCTCAGCCTAACCTCTGTAGGTTGGGGTGGCATTTGCAGTCCTGCATGTAGGGCTCTGTGTGCAATGCTAAGCTTCCTTTGTGCCACCTCCAACAACTCTCCCTCCTTTGGGTGGATAGTGTCCATGATGGTGTCGAGGAAGGCTTTTTGTTGGGCACAAAAGGCCACTTGGGCGGCTTTTGCCTTGCTCTCTGCAATGATCTTTTCCTTTTCTACCAGAGCAAGGTGCCTGCCAGTGTCTTCACCCTCTTTTCATTACGCACTGCCCACTCCTCTGCTCTCTTGTTCATTTCCTCCATGCTCTCCCCTTTCTTCAGGGTCAGTATCATGAGCCTTTGCTCTTGGTCCTCCAATTCCCTAATCAGCCTCTCTTGTTCTTCTTTTTCAGAGTTCAACTGATCAGTTAGGCGCTCAATCTCTTCTTGCTGCTCCTCCATGTCCTGCTTTCTTTTCTCATCCCTGGCGTTGAGCTCAGCCATGAGCTCTTCAACTTTAGCAGTTTTTGCAATGAGCTCCTGATATTGCATTATCAGGAGCTTATGTTCTCTTTGCATCTTCACCAACTCCTGTGTTTCATTCTCGAGCTGCTACCTCCAGTGCTCTTTCTGGTCATCCTTAGCCTTTATTTCCTACTTGAGATCCGTGATCTCCCTTTGTTGCATGGCTATCATCCTTGTTTTGTCAAGCTAGAAGGTGGCTATTGATTCCTTCTCAGCTTAGCCCCACAGCTATCTTTCGTTCCTCCTTAGCTTTCTCCAACTGAGAGAGTAGCTCGATGACGTATTCGTCATAATTAGCTGGCGGCGTCATCGTTGTTTGGATGGGTGTTGTTGAGGCCTCCACCTTCTATCATTTAGGATCTTGCCTAGACTCTGCGTCTGTGACCGGCCACTTTTGCCCTATAGCCGTAGTTTCAGTGCTCTTCCCCTGGGTTATCTCCTTGTTAATGAAGTACTGCATCCATGCCACAAGATTTGATATATCTGCACTGGTGGGGATGCTGGGGGTGATGGTGGTTGGCTCAGTGGGAGGCACCAATAAAGTAGAAATTGGGTGAATTGGGGCTTTGCCCTTGCCCTCAGTGCCAGCGGCGGGCGGCACAACATCCGGCACCTGTGTGCTTGACCCAAGCCTTTCTTCTCTATGTGGGCTCAAACTCCCCAGTTCATCTGCTTTGCTTTGTTGTTCGATGGACCAGCGTGTTCTTAGTTCTTCCTCTTCTTAGTTCCTCCTTCCTTCTTCTTTTCTTCCTCCTTCCTTCTTAGTTCTTCCTCTTGTTCATCAGCCTTTCTTCGCCTTTCCTCTTCTACTTTTCTTTGCTCTTCCTTCTTTTTTTATTTTTCCTCCTTTTCCTTCCTTTTCTCTCCTCTGCCTCCTGTTTTGATGCCTTCTTAGCCTTTTGTAATTGCTCCTTTTCCTTTTCTTCGTCCTATTTTTTCTTCTTCTCCCTCTCCTTGGCCTCCCTAAGGGACTCTCTCTTGGCCTTCTCTAAGTCCTCTTTCTCTTTCTTGCGGCTCTCGTCATCCTTTTTCTTCCTTTGAGTTGTCTTCTTTTTGGGTTTCTTGGTCGTCTTCCTGCTTTCCTGTTCTTCCCCTTCCTCATCTGTTTCAATTCTATCGGTAGATTCTTCTCTATCCTGGTGAGGGGGCGTCCTATTGGGCGTTTCTCCTTCTCCCTCCTCTGCATTCTACGTCCCTCTTACTGCCTCTTGGATGAGCGCAATCAAGACACCTCCATACCCGATGAAAGAGGTCTTGGATGAAGCTTTCTTCCTTTCTGCAGCCTTGGAGGCTGGAGACCCTCCACCTGCTGGCACACTTCCTAAAGCCAATGCTTTAGCTGCCTGATCGATAGTTTTCCGTACATACCCGTTCCAGTCAACTTCATCCAGAGTGTGGGCCGCTATGTTCTCTAGCACAGGCACACTGATTCGATGCATCAGGGAGTTGTAGTGCTGGCTAGAGAAGAGCACATGTACTAGCTTTGCTTGCAGCCTAGCTTCTACATCGAGAATGTCTTGGATGCTAATGCCGTCATTGGTGAGCACCTCCTCCTTTTTCATTTTCAGGATAGCATAGACATCCCTCTTCTGTTTTCTCTCCATCTTTGGCTCCAATCCCAATGCCTTCTCCACCAAGACTAGATCTAGACGGACCTGCACCTGCTTGGCACTTTCTCCTCTACCCACCGTCACTGTGCCACATTCTTGGTCTGGGTCGTATGATCTGAGGAACTCCACACACTTCAGGTGGTTCGACTCCTGTGAGAATTTTTCAAGGTACTTGGTGAGGTTACATTGCTTGACCACCCTCTTAGTTGCTTCCTCCCTAGCCACCACAACTTCTATGTTGCAGACGATTCGAAACTTAAGCTGGCTGAAGGCGCGGTTTTCTAGGTAGATGTGATATTGCTCTCTTTTCTCTTCTGTGAATAGGAGTCGGTGGGCGCGGTCTTGCTGCGACATCTTTTGTTCCTATCATAAACCGTAATTTTCATTAGTGCTTGCGACATAATAATTTGCTAAAAAAGAAAAATTCTATGCTTTTGAATGAATTCATTAAGATCCAATGTAGATTCTCCTTTTCAGACTTTGACTTTTTGCCCTTTACTTCAAAATTTTCATGCCCTTTTCCTACCCCATCCATTTTTCATAATATATGTCTATGTGCTTCACTACTTTCATTTGATTTACTAATTCTGATTTGATTCACCTTACCCCCTCCCCTTCCAGCTTGAGAAGAATCCTTCCTAGGATTTAGGGTCAGAAGGTTAAGGGCTTTTGGCATGGAGGTGTAGGGGTTACTTGTGAAGGAGCCAAGCATAGAATTTGAGATTGTATTCCAAATGAGCTTCACGGTCCAGATCAACGAGTCGAATCCCCACGTACGTGATGTATATGAGAACATCTGTTAGAAAGTCACCAGAGTTGACACGGCTAGCAATGTGTAACTCTTCCTCAATCAACAAGAGATCGAGGTAAGGGTGTCCTTTGATGTGTTCGTCCATGGGTCGACCACGAAGAGTGGTTAACACTCTATACGAGGTTGGCACAATGTAAGTGGGGTCGTACTCTGCTGTTTTGATAGCGCGGCACTCCTCAGTATTGGTCATTATTCGGCATCCTTCAACTTCCCATCGCAATCTAAGAGTGTACCAATGCTTTAAGAACTGGGATTCCATCTCAGAAAGTCTTGACAACTCTGTAACTTCTTGGTCAGTGATGGCAGAAGTGGTTCGCTGATCATACGATGTGATGAGGCATTGTTTGATTGCTTGCTCTTTGGAGATCTCATTGCTGAGCAATTCAGTAGCGGAGGTAGCAGCTTTTGCAAATGCTAATTCAAACGTTTTCCAAGAAAAAGGCATCGTTTGAACTTCGGTTGCGAAGGATTCGTCCAATAGGCCTAAGTCCAGTTGATCGTAGCTCAGAGCTAGAGACACAAAAGTGGTGTCCAGTCATTTAATGCAATCCACCACATCATCCCCTGTTTCTTCAGCTAAATCAGCTACTAGTGTGAGAAAGTATTTCCTCTCATAAGAGGGCCTAAGGCCTGCGGGTGGTTGGGGTTTGATAGGACTTGAGCCTTTGGCAATGAAAAGTTGTGGTTATGAGTGTTCTTGAGCTTGCGATTGGGTTGCTCGGACTATGGCTAGGTTAGCAGCAGCCTCAAGTGATGGCCTGCTGCTTTCAGGATGGATTTGGGAAGTCGAATTGACTCTAGCGGGTGATGACTCTTGTGACGGTGGCTGTCACTTGGGTCGATAGGCTTGGGCAACTTTCTTGGGTTCACGCATGGACGAACTTGATGGTTGCGGGTCAGGCAAGCTCTGCGACTTGTGGTTTTGAGGTTTTACGATTGTTGGGATGATCAAGCTTGAGGCTGGCGTATGAGTGGTGCATTTGGCCATGTGGGCCTTAGGTATCCATATCCAAGAATTGCCCTCATAGTAGCCTTGTGCGTGCAAGAGGGCTTTGGGGACCCATCTTTGACTGATTACGCGTCTATTCCTATAACTGTGTCTGGGCCTCCTAGTTTAGAGTTTCTAGTGTTATGAGGGTAGAAGCGTCGACTCCTAGATGGCTGTTGCGGCTGTTTAGGCATCCATTGAAGGTGAAGCTGTGGGGCCTTAGCTTTGGCTGCTATGGGTTGCGGTCTATGAAATTCGGGGAGTGGCGGCCACGCACTACCCCCCTCCTTAGACTTGACTACATATGTTTCTATCGATGGCTTTGTGGCCCGGGACGAGGTCGCGCAGCCCTTGCTGAAAGCTGTAACAATGCGAAGGTTGCCTATTACGAGGTGGATGCACTGTGACGCGTAATCAACATTGCAGTGAGCCTATTTTTTGAAAGTTCGCCCCAGCAGCGACTCCGTGCCCGCATCTTTAGTGTCTGGCAACACGTAAAAAATCAGTGATAAAGTCGCAAACTCGATAGAGACGGCGGCTCTACACTTGCCCAGAAGTGCGTATGAGTGGGCCCCATATGGGATTAATTTGGTAGTGGTGGGTTGAAGTCGTGGTTTGCCAAGTTGGGTCCAATGATCGTGAGTTAAGACGTTGCAGTTTGCTCCCTCGTTGATCAGGGCATTAAAAGCGCATGTTTGGTTGGCAGTGTGACCGTGATATGGAGGTATGCGGGCTCTACGGCTTCCTCATCCTCATCGTCGATTTTAGTGATTGTGGCTACTCATACTTTGATAGGCAGTTCTAACATCAGTGGCTCATGCAAAGGATGCGTAGGAGGGTAGTACTTCTTGACACGACTGCCATTGAAGAAGCCTATGCCTTCACTGTCTAGGGTCTCAAGTTCGACATTGCCTGTTCGGCTGATCGCACGAACTGTGAAGGGTCCAAGACCTCTAAATTTCATTTTTTGCTTATGCTCCTTAAATGAGTAGAGGAGCACTAAGTCACCCTATTCGACCTCGCGCTGCTTGATGTGCTGGTCAAACTAGCTCTTGCGTCGGGCTTTCTTATAGATCAGCGCATGGGTGGCTAGAAGACGAGTCTCCGAGAGACGTTCGAGTTCAACTAGACATTGTGTCCATGCCTCCTTCCCTTCCCATCATTCTTGAAGTGCTATTCTTAGGCTAGGAACGAAGAATTCTAATGGTAGAATCGCTTCTGTTCCATATGTCAGCTTAAAGGGGGTTTGACCGATAGCCATTTTATAAGCTGTGCGGTAAGCCCACAAAGCTCCCATCAGCTTGTTGTCCCAGTTGCTGCGTGAAGCAGAGACAACCTTGGTTAGGACATTGACAAGAATCTTATTCGTTGATTCGGCCTGGCTATTTGCTTGAGGGTAGTATGGTGAGGATTTGCGATGCATGATGAGGAAGATGGATAGGAGATGCGCGATCACTTTATTAATGAAGTGTGTGCCTTGGTCACTGACCAGTTTGATGGGGAAGCCAAATCGTGAAATCACTTGCTCCCATAAGAACTTAGCAGTCATTCTAACGTCGTTTTTTCGTGTTTCTCTTGCTTCTGCCCATTTCATGAGGTAGTCCGTGGGCCACAATGATGTACTTGGCCTGCGAATACTGTGCCGTAAGACTGATGGGTCCAATGAAGTCAATTCCCCATTTTTCGAAGGGTTGTCGAGCAATAACTGGGGTTAATTCCATTTGATCCTTGCGAATCGGAACCTTCGTCCGTTGGCACTCATCACAGTGCTTGACAAATCGTGCTACGTCACGAAAAAGCGTGGGCCACCACAGTGGAGACTGCAGCACCTTTCGTGCTGCCATATCCCCACTAAAGTGCCCTCCAGCAATGCCGCTATGTGCCTCTGAGAGCACATCGTGCATCTCATGCTCGCAAACACATCTACGCAGCAATCCATCTTGCCCCAGCCTATAGAGTTGGCCTGCAATTAGCTGATAGGGCTGGATCTTAAGGATTAATCGCCTGAGTCGAGATTTTTCTATCGGTCGATCAGGCAGTCTGTGCTCAAGCACTTGGACTATGGCATCTGCCCAATATGGCGTTAGATCAGCCTTAAATAGATCTCTCTCACTAGAAAGGTTAAACAGATGGGCGTCGGGTTATTCATCAACAACACCTTGTCCAACGGCTTTTTCGGTGGGAATGCGTGACATGTGATCAGCCATGTAATGTTGTTTTCCCTTCCGTACCACCATGAAGAAGTCGAACTCTAGAAGCAGAAGGAGCCATCAAGCTATGCGTCCTGAAGCGCAAGGTTTGTTTACTAGATAGAGCAAGGCTTGATGGTCCACGAAGAAGGTAAAGGGCGTGGCCAAAAGATAATGCCGAAATTTCTTCACAGTGAATACCATGGCTAATCCCTCTCTTTCCATCATTGAGTAGTTCATTTCCGTCTCAGTGAGTTGTCTGCTAGCAAAGCTCACTGGATAGTCTAAATTGTGTTCGCCAGGTTGGCACAACACTGCCCCCATGACAAACTTAGAAGTATCGATATGCACGTGGAAAGTAATGGTCCAATCTGGGGCTCGTAGGATTGATGCTGTGGTTAGAGCCTTCTTTAACTCTTCGTATGCCCATTGGCATACTTCGGTCCATTCAAAGACAATAAGCAGCTTGTACAAGGGTCTGGTGATCAATGCATAATTCAGTACAAACCGCCGATAGTATCCAGTATGGCCTAGGAAGCATTGAACTCCCTTATAGTTGTTTGGGGGTGGAAGGTCAACAATAACCATGACCTTCGAGAAGTCAGTGGCAATGCCGTTCTTCGACACCACATGCCCTAGGATGCATCCATGTTTCTCCCAAAACTGGCACTTTGAGGGGTTCAAGGAGAGACGATATAAGCGACACCGCTCGAAGACTACTCGGATTTTGTCTAGGTGTTCGATCCAGGTCGAGTGGACACATAGGTCGTCGACAAAGACTTCTAAATCCTTGCAAAACATGTCCTTAAAGATGGTGCACATGAGGCATTGGAAAGTGGCAGCGGCATTAGTCAACCCAAAAGGCATAATCCCACTCAGTGGCAAAGGCAGTTTTATGCATGTCCGCAGGATGCACTTGCACCTGGTTGTACCCTGAGAAGCCGTCCAGAAAACTATAGGCTTCCTTGCCTGCCACTCTCTCAAGCATGTGCTTGGTGTACGGCAACAGATAGTTGTCCCTCTTGGTAGTAGCGTTCACCTTCTTGTAATTGACACACACTCGGATTTTTCCATTCTTCTTCGTCACGATGACTATGGGTGATACCCAGTCTGTGTGCTCAATTTTGTAAATGAATCCCGCTCTCATCAGCTTATCAATCTCTTCTTTGATAGCATGAGCGTGTTTTGGATTCATAGGGTATGGTTGCTGCTTGACCAACATTGCGTTTGGCGTCATGGGTATGTTGTGAGTCATGACACTCGGATCTACCCCCTTAAGCTCTTCGAAGGACCAGGCGAACACGTCTATGTACTCTCGCAAGAGAGCGACAAGACTCGTTTCTTCTTCATCAATCAAGTCATCAGCAATGAAGACTGGTCTGCGCTTGACGTTTGGCACCTAACAGGACTACTACCCTATCCCCTTTTTTGAATTTCGTAAATCGTTTAGGGAGGTCCTACGATTTTCATTGTTCTTCCGTTCGTGTATCCTTGGGTTGTTTTGCCTTTTCCTGCCTTAATCGTCTGCGCCTCAGGTGGATGAGTAGGTCCCCCTTGGTATGTCTGATTATGGGCGGCCTAGGGATTTCTGGATCACTATCCGAACTAACCTCCGATTCAGAGTCGAACCCTCCATCTTTGCTAGAAGAGGTGGTCTCCCTTGGTGGGCGCAGTTCAGATGGTGATTCAGAAGTACTGATGTCATTCCTGGCTGGGCTAGGCCTGCTTGCTCAAGGTCTATGGCTCCTACGTGTTCCAACCAAGCGCAATCACACTCCATGCACATGACTCCTCGCTCCATCCTAAAGATACTCTTTTTCTGCGGCTTGGAGTCTGCTCGTATCTTCTCTATTTCTTGTCCTTCAGTGTCGTATTCCACAGTATCTACCTCACCCTCACTTTCATCATTGAAGGATTGGCAGTCTTCGTATTCGTCGTTAGAATCCTCTTCATCAGACTACTCGTCGTCTCCTAGGGCTTGGTATATCTCTTGTCGTTGGTCAGGAACTAGGGCCTAGTTATACATGAGGTTTAAGTCATGCACTCTGGTCCATTGCCACTTGGATTCATCTAAGAGATCCTGGAGTGGTTTGAAATTTGCAGCTGGATTGCCAGCTAGCTTGTTCGTTAGGTATTCCAGTATCTCCTGGAGTTCCCTTTTGTTGGTTGGGACTTGGAAGTTGACGAGCTTCAGTTTCCCACGACGGCTTCTTGCCATCATGCAGACTGGTACGAAGGGTGTGTCATTAGCCTTTCCGATTGTTTTGATGGCTTGCTCATACGCCTCATGATCTGAGAACAATAGGTCGATTGTAGCGAGGATGTACATCCAATCCCGCTCATCCTCTGGGCATGGGATATACTTGGTCAAGGGCCCATAGGACTTCTTGACCTAAGCATTACCCTTGAGCACAGCGGAGATGGCATCTAAGTCGACTGGTGAGGTCTTCCAGGTGTCCATCTCTACTCTCACGGCATCCATCCTATTGCCAAGGAAGATCAAGCCGTTACCCCAATCTTCGATGACTCTAGTGTTGCGCATCCAGGGTCAGCCTAATAGGACGCTGTAGTCCACTCCCTTCATGACTATAAATTCAACGGAGAACTGGACACCTGCGATCTTCAATGGCCAATTCTTAAGCACTCCCAATGGCTTGACTCTCATACCGTTTGCTAGTGTGACATTAAATCTAGCAGTCTCAATAGGTGGGTTTCCCCAAGTCTGAAGCACTGCGTGGCTAAGTACACTCACCCCAGCTCCCGTGTCTACGATTACCTTTCTCGTTGTGTCACCTAGGGCTACAACCGGTAAGACTGCATGCATCTCGAAACCCTCCCAGAAGGCGTTGACATGTAAGGATTTAGGCATAGCGTGTAGAGTCAAACTCAGTATTTGCATCTCCGCATCATGGTCATGAGAGCCTGCCGTGACCTGCTCTCGTGACCCTTCAACCCAATGCTTAAGATCTTGCCATAGGGTGGGATGCTGCCTAAGCAGATCTCCTAAGCTAAGTGTTACAGGGGTAGTCACCAACATGGTCAGGAGATCGTTGGGTGCTCATCTCTCTCCTAACCTGGATTGTCCTGGCCAATGGCTGTGACTGATCTGCGGCCCTATAGCATCAAGGCTTGGCCTTAGCGGCATTGCTTGTTGTGCAGTTGCTTCTCCCAACTTTGGTTGAGCAGGTGAGACCGGCATGCTTATGCTAGAGAGATCATCGATCACGTCCTCTATGATGGGCTCCGTGTCTTTTAGATGCTCTTGAGCTTCCTTCACCCATTCCTTCACCTTTTCTATGGCCTCTAACTGTCGCTTCGGATGCGGGTATTCCCCTACCTTAGCACTTCCCCTTGCGGCCATCTTAGGGGCTGAAGTCTCTGCCTCTACGTTAGAGACCCTCTTTCCAATAGGCAGAGTTGTATCACTCTCCGTTTTTAGTGTGATTTTAGCTTCCAACCTCTTCCTCCTCCATCTATGGCTCTTCTTTCCTATCGAGGCTGCATCGAGATTGCTAGGTCCTGGCAGAGAGATGCCAGCCTCTTCTTCGTTTGGGCATGGGTCATGACCCGCAATGGGATAGGCGTGGCCTCCCCATCGAGGTTCTCGACACCAAACAGTCCCAATGGGATAGATGGCACATTGGCTGAACTAGAAGATGGCTTCCGCTTTGGGCAATCAACGAAGAGATGAGTGATTCCGCACTCTGCACATCTTTGGTTAGCCTTGTCTCTGTTTTGCTGCTCCCTTTCAGGGCAGCATGACGAGACATGTCCTGGATGACCACAAGTCCAACAAATGATTGGATCCTGCGTCTGCCCTCCTAGGCCTCTACCTCGCCCTCTTCCCAACGCCATCATCGGCACTGGTCAATAATCCATGAGGACTGCGTTGCCCTCATCGTCATGCGAGACGTAAGGGTATACGTAGGTCTCTTCTTCACTTGGTTCTTTCACATAGTGGACAGGACCGTCACTCGATGGATGGGTTACGTAAGGACCAGGCGGTCTAGGAATGCTTATAGGATTTATTTCCATCCTAGGAATAGTCGGCTTAATGTCGTTAGGCGCAGGGAGGGCCAATGGGGCTCCCCTTTCGAAAAATGGTTGCGGCCTGTTCGCTAGGTAAGGCTGGCCGTATGGTTGTGAGTATGGAAGTCTTCTTGGAAATTTGCAATGTGCAACATCATGACCGAACCTAGCGCAATTAGCGCAAGGTCTTGACCTAGGGTCTTGACACTCGGCTGGCAAGTGGTTTCTGCCACAGTACACGCATTGGACGTGTGGGCACGTTGGTCGTCTCAACATGTCTTGCAACTTGGCTAATTCCATCCTAACGTCAGCCAAGTCTTGGTTCGTCTCGGTGGTTTTCCCCTTATCCTGGGATGATGGGGTTGATCGCTCACTCGAGACTGACGCTCTCTCTGAATTTCACGAGTTGGTTTGCTCAAAGTTCGAGCTCCTAGAGCTTCATTCCTTCAGCTGATCGTCAACTCGGATGGCTTCCTCAAAGACCCTAGCTAGCGCGTCTCGCTGCAAGCTCGAGTTGCCTGCCAAGGCCTTATATAGTTCCTCATTCCGAATCCCGTTGATGAATACAGTTGATACTGCTCTTTCAGTCGGTCGCTCTCCAGTAGGAATTCTCTTGAAAAGACTCCTCACATGGGTCACGTAATCGCGAATGTCCTCCTTCTCTTTCTGCTTGACGTTCATCAAGCCTACTAGTAGATTATTGGAGTATCCGGGCTCAGCAAATCTCTTAATGAAGAGATCCTTGAGGCCATTGGCTCGCTCTGCGGTATCAAAGCTCGTATACCACGTTCTACCCTTGTCGCCCAAGCAAAGCCCGAACGCTTGAGAGCGTTGAGTTAGGTCGTTGAGGCCGTTGGCTTCGCAGACTTGCTCGAACTACTCAACAAAGCTGTATGGATCGTCATGGGGTTGGTACTTATCGAGTTACTTGGCAACAATAGGGATTTTAGACTGGCTCTTTGAGCCTTAGTTTGCTCCTAATCCTGCAAGCAGCGATGTCACTAGAGCCGTGGCACTTTGCCGTGCAGCCGTGTTATCGAGCAGCCGCTTCATGAGAATCTCACTCAGCGTTAAGTCTCCTTCTAGTGCTCTCTCATGGTCCGCTCGATTTCTGCCAGCCAGGTTCAGCACCTGCTGTACCTCTCGCAACTCCATGCTTTGCCTTTGGCTCCTAGCCTGTTGATCCCTATTGTATTCACCCATGCTTTGGAATGCTTTGTGGGCTAGCTTTCTCTCCTCTTTTAGATCTGTGATAATAGCGTCTGTTGTCCTGCCGCAGTGCTCATACTGGGCATGAGCATCGTAACTACTGACCAGCTTTGAATAGCATCTGGAAAGACTCCTAAGTCAAATTCCTCGTTAGATTTGCGGTCTAAACTTTCTTCTGCCATTGTCGAGTTCTCGTGCTCCACCAAGCTATCGATCAGGTTCAGTAGACTTGTCAAATCCACCTTGTCGGTGCCCCTTGCTTGGTCCTACTTTGCGCATTGATGGTTTGTCTACGTCTTGGGTCCTCTCCTACTGGTGGGTTCCTTAAGTGGTTTATCTGGGTGAGTTCCTTCAATTATTGAATACAATCCTCAATTTATGGCCACTCAATGTATGTGTCTTTTCCTGTGCACTTGTGCTCAATCAGGCTTTCAGTTTCCTTAAGTGTACAAGTGCAGAAATTTAGGAGAGTGCAGCAACCAATTTCTAGGCATCTTACACACTCTCGCGTTGTTTCGGGCTTGATAGGCTTGTTGGTCAATTTTATGGCCGTCTTGGCAGGGTTTAGGGTTTCTCTAATATGTTGCCTCGTTCCCAATCAGGCTTTACAACTCAGAGGTTTGCGTCTAAGCCTCTGGGTCTCGCAATTGCCTACTTCTAGCTGCTAAGCGGTTGCGCCCTACGATTTTGCCTATTCCATGTGCCAGAATCAAGTTCTGAGCATCCTAAGGGCTTTCGACAGTTTGCATTGCTGAGTTCTAGCTAGGTCAGGTCAAATTTCTGAAAATTTGATAAAAACCTACACTCAGTCCAACTGGTCCGAATTGCAGGGTCCGAGTGGGTTACTCGGACGAGCCAAGGTATAGGGCCGAGGGCCGAATTCCTGACTTAGACAGAGCAGACTCGGGTGGGCCGAGTGGGTGACTCAGACAGAGCAAACTCGGACGTGGTTACTCGGACAGGCCGAGACACTTGGGCCGAGGGCCGAATGTGGCATGTGGCCGAGGGCCGAATTGTTGGCTCGGATGGGCCGAATCAATAGGCTCGAACAGTTTGTCTTAGACGGGCCAAATCAATAGGCTCGGATAGTTTGACTTGGAGGGGCCGAGGGCCGATTAGGGCCGAATGTGACATGTAGCCGAGGGCCGAATTGTTGGCTCGGATGGGCTGAATCAATAGGCTCGGACAGTTTGGCTCGGACGGGCCGAATCAATAGGCTCGGACAGTTTGACTCGGACGGGCCGAATGGTTTGGGCTGAATAATGGACTCGGAGCCGATTAGGGTTTCGGGCCGAGTGGGCCGAATGGTAAGGGGCCGAGGGCTGATTCTGGGACTCGACCCAGAAAAGGCCACTCGGACGGGCCAAGTGCAGCAGCGCGACGATAGCAAAGGGATGATTTTGGTCAATTCATGCAATTTAGGCAATCATAGTAAGCAATAACCTCTAGATCCTATCTAGGGGGATAGGGGAAGGGATTCATATATGTGAATAGAGTGGTAGGCTCGTCGATGGTGCAATCAAATCAAATCGTGGGATGGCTCTCTCTCTCTCTCTCTCTCTCTCTCTCTCTCTCTCTCTCTCTCTCTCTCTCTCTCTCTCTTTCTCACATTGAAATGGTCACAAATGAGCTCTCCCTTGGTCTCTTGGCTCTTATACCCCTTTCCGGGTATGGTGTTGGTGCCCCCAATCACTCACTTGCCAATCTTAGGCATCACAAGCGAGCTTTTTGCACGATTTTTTGCCCTGTTTTGCCATATTTTGCAACGGTAAACCCTACCCTTTTCCGGTTCGATTTCCTAATCCTAACCTATGCTAAATGCAACAAGAATCAAAAGCATAAAACTAAAATGATTTCTCCCTGTTTTCCAATCCTCCTACAAACAAAATACCTCAAAATACTTACTTGTTTCGAAGATCAAAACACCCACCTTCCTACCTATCTCAAGCTCCGTTTCGGGGATGAATCCCTTACTTCGATGCTTGATATGAGGTGCGCAAGTGCTCAAGCTTGAATCCATTGCTCCCGGCACAACAGAACCAAAATGTGGGAGCTTTCGCTCTACCGCCAAGACCCACGGACTGCTTATTGTTTCAAGCGTTTCAAGGAGCTCTAATGGCTATCTCTCACCTAGCCGACACGCCGTCGATCTTACAAGTGTAGTGAGATTACCTTAATGCCGATATGAGTTGCCTCCTCTCTCTCACACGCCGGTAGCTCCACGATCCTAGATGCAAGCTCAAGCATCCTCAAGCCCCCTCCACCTCCAAGCTCCATCCTCCATAGCCGCGCGCGCAAGAAGAGAGAAGAGAAGAGAAGAAGAGAAGAGGAGATGGTGAAGAGCTTCACCCTCTTGATCCCTCACTCTCACACACTCACTCCCTCTCTCAAGAGCACACACAAGCAAGAAGATGAGAAGGAGAGAAGAGGAAGAAGACTCTTGTTGCCACACCCCAAAAGAATGAGCTTTCATTCACTTTTTGAACTTTATATACAAGCCCTAAAATCCCATGGGCGCCCATCCCTTTTTTACATGACCGGCCATTGTGGCAAGGTCCTTTTTTCATTTCCCTCTTCTAGCCTTGTGCCTCTAACCTACACCCATCTAATATTTTACAATTGGCACAGGAGGGAGCCTGGCGCTCTTTTACAAGAGTTTTCTGAGTTTTTTGAGGCGCCTTTCCATTTAAAGTTGCGCTTTTTGCCCCGGTTCATCTTTAAAGGCCGCCTGCGTGTCTTTGCTCTTTTTCTATCTTCCTTTTACTTTTTCCTTCATTTTTCCGCCATCTCGACTTGGGGTTAACAAGGTGGTATACACAATATTCATCAACGAAATATGAAGCAAAGAGCTCTACAAAGCCTTGGTCAGCAACTCAAGTTTTCAACAAGACGCACTAGCAAGGGTCTTTGAAGAAGCTATTAGAGTGGATGACCAGCTCAAGGAAAGAGGCTCTAGAGGCTTGAATCAAAAAGAGTCCAATGTCAGGAATTCTGAGAGAGCCTCAATACTGAGTGAGAGAGCCTCAAGGAAAGAGGCTCTAGAGGCTTGAATCAAAAAGAGTCCAGTGTCAGGAATTCTGAGAGAGCCTCAATACTGAGTGAGAGAGCAGACCCGAGCATGCAAGACAAAGGGAAGGGCATTGAGTCAGGACAAGAGCTAGCAGAGATTAGGATGGACATAGCCAAACTGTAGGAGATGATGAGATGACCAACATGCTCACACATCCAATGTGTGCACTGTGGCAGAGCCCAATTTCCAGTTGAGTGTCAGGACCCTAGGTCATGACCTTGTGCTAATTGTGGTAGGCTCGGCCATAACACCATGCATTGTCGATTTCCTCAGAGGGTCCCATATCCGTAGCTTTACGATCAACCCAACCTTGCAAACAAGCCACCGAACTTCTTTGGAAGGGGAGCCCCGTTGGCTCTTTCTGCACCAAATGACACTAAACCTATCATTCCTAGGATGGATATCAATCCTACAGGTATCCCTAGATTGCCTAGACCCTACATGACCCATCCACCGAGTGATACTCCAGTCCACTATGTGGATGAGCCAAGAGCAACAATGAGTTGTATGTAAACCCATATGTGTCAGACAATGAGGAAGGCAATGCCATCCTCATGGACTATCGACCTAGCGTTAGCATAAGAAGAGGGAGAGGCAGAGGGCTAGGAAGGCAAGCCCAAGAGCCCCAATCATGTGTTGGACTTGCGGTCACCCAAGATATATCTCTTCGCGCTACCTCGAGAGGAAACAAGCAAATAGAGATAAGGCTGATTTAAGATGCGCTGAGTGTGGAATCACTCATCTCTTTGTTGATTTCCCCAGACGACGGCCATCCTCTAGTTCGATAAACAAGCCATCGGTCCCATTGGGGTTGTTCAGTGTCAAGACACTCAATGGCGAGGCAACACCTATTCCATTACAGATCATGACCTGCACACAGATGAAGTAGGGGGGCATATCTTTGCCAGGGCCTAGCAACCTTAACGCAACCTCAGTTAGAAAAGAGGAGTCAGAGATGAAGAAAGAAGAGACCAAATGCTAAGGTCACTCTCAAAACCGAAAGTGTCATGACTCTACCGGTTGGAAGGAAAGTCATTGATGTAGAAGAAGAGACGTCAGCACCTCAAACGACTGAAAAGGGAAGTGTTAAGGTTGGGGAGTACCCCATCCAGAAGCACCAACTCGAAGCCATCAAGAAGGTGAAAGAATGGGTAAGGGAGGCCCAAGAGTACCTAAAGGACACTGAGCCCATACTAGAAGATGAGATTGATGATCTCTCAAGCATAGGCACCCCAATCTCTCTCCCACAACCAAAACCAAGAGAGGTAATGGCACCACAAGCTGGGCCACCCAAACAAAGTCTAAATGCTTCGGGCCACCAAGCCAATAAAGGCCATTGGCCAAGAACGATGGAGTTAGAAGAGGGGCAAGCAGCTAGCAACCTCCTCAATATGCTGGTGACCACCCCTATAACTCTAAGCTTAGGCGACCTGGTTAGGCAGCACCCAATGTTATGGCTTGAGCTAAAGCAGTGGGTTGAAGAACCAAATGAGCCAATTACCATAGACTCTCCTGAGCATGACATAGAAACTCAAATACCGAGTCTGACACTTTACTCCATGCCTAAATCCTTGCATGTCAATGCATTTTGGGAAGGCATAGAAATGCATGCAATCCTACTAGTCCGAGCTTTGGGGATGTCAGAAGAAAGGGAATTGTGGACATAGGGGCAGGAGTGAGTGTGCTAAGCCATGCGATGCTCCGAACTTGGGGTAACCCACCAGTCGAGATTGCTAGGTTTAATGTCACACTGGCAAATGGAATGAAACTGAAGCCATTCGGAGTGTTGAATAATTGGCCAATAAAGATCGCATGGATCCAATTCTCTGTTGACTTCATAGTCATTAAGGGAGTGGGCTACTCCATCCTACTAGGCCGGCCCTGGATGCGCAATCCAAGAGTCGTAGAAGACTGTGGCAACTGTCTTATCTTCTGAGGCAATCAAATAGAAGCTATGAGAGTGGAGATGGACTCTTGGAAGACCACATCAGTTGACCTAAACGCCATCTCCACCATGCTGAAGGGCGATGGACACAGACTAGGGGATCCTATGGAGCTCTTACCAAGTATATCCCGTGCCCTGAGGACGAGCAAGACTAGATGCATGTTCTTGCTACCATTGACCTACTGTTCTCAGATACTGAGGAATACCAATAGGCCGCCAAGGCAATTGATAAGTTCAAGAACACACCTTCAGTGACAGTCCGCATGATGACCGAGAGTCTATGTGGAAGACCCACTCATGTTGCATTTTGGGTCCCAAGCAATAGACATGAGGTCCAGGAGATCCTAGGATACTTAACCAGCAAGTTGGCTGGCAATCCAGCGACAAACCTTAAGCCACTCCAAGATCTCTTAGATGAGCCTGAATGGAGATGGTCCAAGGTACACGATTTAAACTTGAAGTACAATTGGGCCTTAATCCTTGACCAACGAGAAGAGAATTCTCAGAACCAAGAAAATGATGAGCAACCGGATAGAGACAGCTCTGATGACGAATATGAGGATTGATGTTCCTTTGATGAGAGTGAAGGAGGAATTGATACCATAAAATATGACATGGGGGACATATGATCAAATAAATACAAGTAGACTCTAGACCATGCAAGAAAAGTGCACTTAAAGGTGGATCAGACATAAGGACTGCGATCGAACTTGGTTGGAGCACACGGGAGCGATCAACTATGAGCGAGCAAGCCTGGCCCAACATAGACTCACTTTCCGAGCTACAACCACCATGAGAGAGCCCCTCTTCTAGCAAAGATGGAGAGTGTAATTCCGAGTTGGAAATAAGCTCAGATAGTGACCTGAAAATACCTCGGCCTCCTAAGACTAGACGCACTAAGGGGGACCTACTTGTCCACCTATGATGCCGACGGTTAAAGGAGGAATGACATGCACTAAGCAAAGAAACACGGACAGATGAACAACGAAAACCGCAAGACCTACCGAAATGATTCACAAAGTTCAAAAAGGAAGATAGGGTGGTGATCTTGCTGGGAACCAAACGGCAAGGGCAAGCAAGCAAACCAATCGAGGGACCTGCCAAGGTTAAGGAGGTCAATTTAGTCAGGGAGGGGGAAATCCCGTGACCTGTCTTTATAGCAGATGACTTGGCTGAGTAGGATGAGGCAAGTCTCATTACTCTCTTGAGAGCATATGTAGACGTGTTTGCTTGGTCCCTAGAAGAACTTAAAGGGGTGGACCCTAGTGTGGTGACTCACAACATACCCATGACACCTAACACAACACCGGTCAAACAGCGACCATATCCCATGAATCCAAAGCATGCCCATGCTGTCAATGAAGAAATCAACAAGCTACTGAGAGCAGGATTCATTTATAAAATTGAACACACAGAATGGGTTTCCCCCATAGTCATCGTATTAAAGAAGAATGGAAAGATTAGAGTGTGTGTCAATTACAAGAAGGTAAACTCATCTATGAAGAGAGATAATTACCCACTGTTGTACACAAAGCACATGCTTGCGAGAGTAGCTGGCAAGGAGGCCTATAGTTTTCTAGACGGGTTCTCTGGGTACAATCAGGTTGCAAGTGCATCCTAATGATAGGCATAAGATGGCATTCGTCATTGAATGGGGAGTCTTTGCCTATATCATTGTGCCTTTTGGATTGACTACCGCACTAGCCTCTTTCCAATGTCTGATGTGTATAATATTCAAAGACATGCTGAGGAAGGAGTTATAAGTCTTCATGGACGACTTGTGCATTCACTCTACTTGGCAAGAACACTTAAACAGGCTCCAAGCGGTCTTTGAATGATGTCGACTATACCACCTCTCATTGAACCCCTCCAAATGCCAGTTCTAGGTGAAGCAAGGATGTATCCTAGGATATGTGGTATCAAAGAATGGCATTGCCACAGATTTCTCAAGATCAGGGTCATTGTCGATCTTCCACCCCCAGCTAATTACAAGGGTGTTCAGTGCTTCTTAGGACATATCGAGTACTATCGACGGTTTGTGTTAAACAATGCATTGATTGATAGGCTTCTATACAAGCTATTGATTGTATTTGAATGGACCACGGAATGGCAACGCGCATATGAGGAACTAAAAAAGGCTCTAGCCACCGCTCCGATACTACAAGCCCCAGATTGGACACTCATGCTCCATGTGCATATCGATGCTTCAAAATTCGCCGTAGGAGCTATGTTGTGCCAACCTGGTGAGCACAATCTCGATTATCCAGTGAGCTTTGCTAGCAGACAACTCAGTGAGACTGAAATGAATTACTCGACAATGGAGAGAGAGGGCTTGGCCATGGTGTTTGCTGTAAAGAAAATTTGGCACTATCTTTTGGCCACGCCTTTTACTTTCTTTGTCGACCATCAAGCCTTGCAATATCTGGTTAATAAACCATGCACTATAGAGGATGCATTGCTAGATGGCTTCTTCTACTTTTGGAGTTTTATTTCTCCGTGATGGTGCATAAGGGGAAACAGCATTACATGGCTGACCATCTATCTTTCATCCCCACGTGAGAATCGGTTGGACAAGGTATTGTGGATGAACTGCCAGACGCACATTTATTCCACTTGTCTAGTGAAAAAGATTTGTTTAGAGCTGACATGATACCTTATTGGGCAGATGACATAGTTCAAGTGCTTGAACACGGAGTATTGGAACAACCGATAGAAAAGGCCCAACTTAGGTGGCTTATCTTGAAAATCCAACCCTATTAGTTGATGCGTAGATGCGTGTGTGAGCATGAGATGCATGACGTACTGACAAAGGCACACAGTGGAGTCACAGGAGGACATTTCAACAGAGACACGACAGCTCAAAAAGTGTTGCAGTCCCAGTTATGGTGGCCTACCCTCTTTCGAGATGCGACGCAATTCGTGAAGCATTGTGATGAGTGCCAACGAACTAAAGTACCTATCCATAAAGATCGCATGGAACTAGCCCCAATTATTGCATGACAACCTTTCAAGAAATGGGGGATTGACTTCATCGGCTCCATTAGTTCCATGGCACAATATTCACATGCTAAATACATCATTGTGGCACCATTGACTATCTAACCAAATAGGCAAAAGTGCGAGCTACAAGAAAGAATGGTGCTCGAACCACCGTTAAGTTTCTACAGGAGCAGGTGATCTCATGATTCGATTGCCCCATCAAACTAGTTAGCGACCAAGGCACCCACTTCATCAACGAAGTGATAGCTCACCTCCTGTCCTCCTTCCTAATCATCCTTTGAAAATCTTCACTATATTACCCACATGCAAATGGTCAAGTTGATTCAACAAATAAAATCCTAATGAACATCCTGACCAGGGTTGTCTCCACGCCATGCAATGATTGGGATAACAAATCGATGGCGCCCTTGTGGGCCTACCACATGGCTTACAAGACAGAGATCCCCTTATTGACATATGGTATAGAGGCAATCCTTCCCTTGGAATTCTTCGTACCAAGCCTCAGGATCGCCCTTCAAGAAAGATGGGATGGGAAGGAGGCATGGACAGAACTCTTGATTGAACTCGAACGCTTAATAGAAACCCAGTTTTTAGCTACCCATGCGCTCATATGCGAGAAGGCAAGAAGCAAAAGCTGGTTCGACAAGCATGTCAACAATGCAACTTCGAACAAACTAACTTAGTACTACTGTACTCAGTCAAAGGACATAAGAAAAAATTGAAATTTCAGGGGCTAGGGCCTTTCAAGGTTCGAACCATTAGCCAAACTAGCAACGTAGAACTTGAAACCCTAGAGGGTGAGGACATAGGCTTCTTCAATGGAAGCCACATAAAGAAGTACTTTCCCCCCACACACCCATTGCATGAGCCCCCAATGCTAATGCTACCTATCAATGTACGAGTAGTCACTATCACTAAGATGGACAGTGAGGATGAGGAAGCAGTACCACTAGCTTACTTACGCATGACGGTCCTCACTGCCAAACACACATGCACCATCAGCGCCACATTGATTGATGAGGAAGTTGTTTTTAATATCTTGACTCATGAACATTGGATCCAAATTGGCAAACATTTGCAGCCCATTAATGCTAGTCTCACCCCTTATGGAGGCCGACCCTACAAACTTCTGGAAAAGTGCAAGGTTACAGTTTCTATCGAGTCTGAAAGCATGCCGATAATTTTCTATGTGTTGCCCAACACTAAGAATGCATGCACAGAATCGCTGTTAGGACGAACTTTCAAGAAGCAAGCTTGTTGCAATGTTGACTACAAGTCGCATCGCATCCACTTCACCATGGGTAATGCCCACATAGTTACATCTTTCAGCAAGGGCAGCGTGACTCTTTCCAAGTCCACAAAGCCACTTGTAGAGAAACCCATTGCCAAGGCTAAGGAGGGAAGTCGTGACTTGTCACAACCCACCCAGCCTCGAGGCCAACAACCCACTAGAGCCCACACTGAAGCCCATGAGCCCCAGTTCAAATGGGTACCTAAACAGGGAAGGCCACCTAGGAATAGAAACACACGGCCTCGCAAAGCTCATCATTTGCACCCAAAACCTAGGAGCCAAGGCTTTACCTTAAACATTGACGCACGGTCAAGCCGGATGGGTCCCCAAGACCTTATTGCAAGTGCAAGGCTACTATATGGGTAACACCTGGATTTGGCTACCTAAAGCCAAAACAATCAAAGGCCCTACTCAAATGCCACCCTCAAAATTGACCACATGAAACATCATGCCATAGACACTCACAGCACAAGAGAATCAGGCCGTTAAGTTCATAGAACCTCCAAAGTCTAGCTTAGCATGGCCTAAACCAATCTATCACCCAAAATCACAGCCCACTACTGCCAAAATGCCTAGCTCTAGCACTAATGATACCTCTCACATCTTGAACGCATCTAGTGGCATGACAACCGCAACTCCCACTAAACCCATCGAATGTGAGGCCAGACTCCAACCTAAAGAACAACCCAAACTGCGACTATTGGATGATGAACTCTCTAGTCCTGTTAAGCCTCAACCCCCCACTGGCCTTCAACCCTCTTATGAACGACAATCAATTCTAGCTTTGGCCACAAACTTAGCTGAAAATACAGGGGACGACTTGGTTGCTTGCCTTTGACGCTTGGACGCTACTTTCATGACGTTGGCTAAAAGCTACAATTGACTAGACTTAGGCCTCTTGGAAGAACCTATAGCAATGGAAGTACGAACACTCCCTTGCTCTTGGGAAGAGTTGGAATTTGTTTTCATCAAGGCTTCCAAAGCAGCTCAAGAATTGATTGCAATTGAGATACCCCAAGAGCAAGCTATCAAGCAATGCCTCATTACATCATATAACAAGAATACAACTCCGACCAAAAATCAAGAAATAGTGGAGTTGAAATAGCTTACCGACCACGACTCCTCCTCTTGCAAAAATTGTATGCTCTACGATTGCAATGGGAGCAAGCGGGATACCAAATAATGACCAATGCTGAACAGCAACACGCAATCAAGGCATCTGAATACAACCTAAGATCCAACTTCCTATAGGGTCTTGACTTCTCTTTGTAACCGACCCCTAGAAGAACACATTGAGGGACATCCGTATTTGGATTGCATCATCATTGAGAAGGAGTTGCATGTCGCTAGTAGAATGGACTCCGGTGACTTCTTGCTTGATGTTCTCACTTATATTACGCACGTAGGCATCCACCCTTTCAACATGGATAGCTATGCTAACCTCGAGTATAATCCGAATTTCTATGCCTAGCTCATGAGAAGGTAAAGCACTCACATTGTGTGCTAAACGGCCCTCATCCTCTACCCTTTAATCCTAGGAAGGATTCTTCTCAATTCAAAGAGGGGGAGGCATGGTAAAACAAACCAAAACACATAACAAGAACCATAAAGGAAAATAATACTAACACATGCGGGACATGAGAGACCTCAGTGGTAGAACGAATTAACTTGTGACTAAGGAATTGACAATAAAACTTGAAAGCAAAGGACTTAGATTGTTGAAGGAAAAAGTCTAATCATGTACTAAAAATAAGTTTATCTGCCAAAGCATGAAGTCTTTTCTTTTAGTAAAGCTAGGTTGAAAAGCACTAATGGCAAACCATGGCTTATGACAGGAGCTAAGGATGTCGCAGCAAGACCGAGCCCACCTCCTACCTTTCTCGGAAGAGGAAAGAGCAAATTACGGCCTATCCCTTGAAAATCGGGCGTACAACCAACTTAGGTTTAGGAGCATCCACAACATCGAAGGGGTGGTGACCAACAAAGAAACTATTAGGAGGATTGTGGATCAGTGCAACTCGCCAGGTATATTGAAAGTTCGAACAAGAGCCTGACCACACTAGATGTGTGGAATTCCTGATGCCAGGAGGCATATTCCACGGTGGATTTTGTGAGACCACGGTGGATTCCGTGAGTTTTTTTATTCCACGGTGGATTTCGTGAGGTTTTGCGACGGATTTCGTAAAGCTATATTTATTTGCCGGGGCTTGTACACAAGGTGGATTCCTTGTGCGAGAAGTTGACGGGGATGCCTATCCTTTTCGGGCATCATGTTAATTTAATGTGCATGTGGGTGATTCCACAGCAAGTGATTCCGCAAAATACATATTTAAATTAATGAACATTTATGAGTTTAGAGTGCACTTGTATTAAATTAAGGTTAGGACAGAGTTCCAACCTATTTATTTATTTTGTAGCTGAAGATTGCTAGGTATTCACTTTTGTCGGTTAAATTTTATTATTTTCTAACAATTTTGAATGCTTCAGTTGATGTGTAGAGCAGGCGGCAATGGCGTTGGGAAGCACTGGGCGATTGCGTGTATTCAAATTACCTAGAAGAAATTATCATTTTTGATGGGCGTGCGCATCTTATCATTAAAGGTGTGACGCTAATGTTTATTTAGGTGTGCTTATTTATTGAAGCGCTTGACAAATATTTATTATTTTGTATGAGCATGGGCGTACGGATTAAATATTTCATTATTGGACATTGTATTTGGGCACAACCCAACTTTTGGGCTGCCCAACCGCTTTATTCTTTATTTGGACAAAAGCAAACACAAAAGCTAAAGCATGCCAATTGTAAAATTTGGCTATTTTTTAGCTTTGAGATGAATAAATTTATAAATGCATGCCTTATGAAGCGCTCACACAAGGCATGGGAGGAGATTGTATCCAATTTGTCTCTTTTCTTCATGCCATGCAAATCTTCCTTCTTGCCTTTTGAGCTTAAGTAGAGTTCTTTTGTTCTTGGGGACCTTCCGATGCTTGCTACGTACGCATTCAGCATCCGATTTGCACACCGATTCCTGAGGACATATGACCCTGACAAGGAGAGTGGGACAGTGTCTTAGGCGAGCAGGGAAGGAACTAAGCAAGTACAGGTTTCGCTCAGCAAGACCTTAGTGGAACATGCACTAAGATTAGAACCAAAGGTGGAAAAGAGGCACAAAAGAGATGTCTATGCCATGCTAGGGATAAAGAAGGAAAGTGTCTTAAAAAATGATGGCATAAGCATCCAGGACATCCCCGACGCAGAGATCAAATTGTAAGAAAAGTTGATCCACACCCTTTTCTCCAGCCTAAAATACAATTCGCTCATGCATAGGATCAGCATGCCCGTGCTAGAGAGCATGGCGGCTCATTTGTTGCATGAAGTGGATTGGAACGGCTATATTAGGAAAACCATAGACCAATCAGCCAAGACACTCAACCTCGATGGGTGGAGAATCCCTAGCATCAAAGGGAACTAACAGGAAGAAGCCCTTGGCCAAGGCCTCATTCATAGGGTATGGAGGAGTCTTGACTGCCCTTATCCGAGAGGCTATAAAAGAGGCACAAGACGGAGAAGAGGGATCAGATGAAACGTCTAAGAAGTCACATCCTCATCACAACAAAGAACCATCAAGTGAGAGGATGATTTGTGAAGAAGAGGGAGAGCAAGAAGCTCGAACCAGTAAAGGGAAGGCAAAGACGCCTAAAAAGAAGGCAACGAAGAAAAAGCAAGAGGAAGAGAGGAAGAAAAAAGAGGAAGCGGACCTACTTAAAGCCAAGGCTAAGTCAAAAAGAGCTGTGGAACAAGAAGAGGAGTTGAGAAGGAAAGAAGAGGAGGACATGGCACAAGCTGTGCACATGTCCATTGAACAACAGTGCAGGGAGGAGGAACTAGCAGCAATGAGCCCGCCTAGGCAGGATAGGCCGAGAACCAGTGCCCAAGCGGCAGAAGACTCTCCTCCACCCGTCCCTGAAGAAAAGGGCAAAAGCACACTCCACTCAACCCCGCCTACCCTCTTTCCCACTACCCCAACCACCACAGTGGACGCCAACAACCTTGTGGCATGGGTGCAATTCTTAGTCAATAAGGCACATACCCCAATGCCCACCTCCAATGCAGGAACCCCAACTACAGGAGTGAAAAGATCAGCTGTTGTTGTAGACCCTGAATCTCAACAGGGACCCAAGCGACCAAAGGTAGATGCTATCACCATGGAGCCCCAAGTCGCAGACTAGGACAAGCATGTCATCGAGCTCTATGCTCAGTTGGAAAGGGCAAGGGAGGAGAAGAGAGAGATAGTGGTGATGCTAGAAACGGAAAGGGAAATGGCAAATGCCTCCTACTAGAAAAGACCTGCCAAGTGGCCTTGCAACACAAAGAATTCCATGCATTGAAAGCAGAGCTAAGGGCCAAGGAAGACAATGAAGAATAGTGGCAAAAAAGACTAGAGGAGGAGAACCAAGATTTGGCCGCAATGCAAAGGGAATACAAGCTCATGGTCCTACAGCAGGCGGAGCTCGAAGCACACATGAGAAAACTTCGAGAGGGCATGGAAGAGGTCGTTGCGTTGGAAGCAGAGAGAGCACAAGAATAGGAAGAATGGAAAAAAGAGAGACGAGAAGTAGAACATGGAATGCAACGACAAAGGGAAGAACGAGCAACACCAGAGGAGAAGATCGTGCGCCTAACTAAAGAAAAAGAGGACCTTTGTACAAAAATGGAAAAGGCAGGAGCCGGTGATAGTGACGATGTCACAAAAGCAAAGCGAGGGCCTAGAAGGAATGAAAAAGAAGGCAAGGGAATGGGAAACCAAGAGCGAGAAGCAAGTGAAGGATCTAGCGAGTAGCTTGGCCCTTGCAGAGGGAGGCTGAATATTAGCAGAAGGGAGGGTAGGTGCTGCTCAAGCTAGCCTTGAAATCCAAAAACATGCCTTCCTTAGCACAATCTTAGACATCACACTCTTTGAGGAGGAGGAGGCAGTTGATGTGCTTAAAAGGAAACTAGAAATAGCCCAGAAGGCGATCAAAAAAGGACTGTGCTCCCAAGTTCAAGATGCAAGCCTCGACCCAATCAGTCAAGATCAGCAAGAGAAATGGTTAGGAGCAGGCTTGACACCAGAGGAGATTGACGCCTTGGAACTTCAAGAACGACAACCCTAGGAGGCAGGGGTAGGGTCAAGCCATGAAGGAAAGCAACAAGATGAGGAGTGGATCCCACCACCCCCCTCACCAAGTACGTGTGAGAAATGCGAGATCTAGAGCATGGCAAAGACGGAAGCTATGGAGGATGGAAGGAGAAGTGTGGACTCATAATGGAAAAGACATTGTTTGTTACACAAGTGAGTTAGGTTCCAAGATTGAGACTTGGACTCATAAACACAATCTTGTGTATGTAGACAATGACACTGACACTTCACTGAAAAGAAAAGAGTACTATCATTGCATTAAGAAAAGGAAGCAAGTACAATGCTTTATAGGAAAGTAAGAAACTGCAGTAGGCACCATTGTGCATATGGGATAAGTTAGCCTGCATATCCTTGACCCTGAAGCTCCATACAAAGAGGCTGTTTGAGTGAGTGTGATTGCTGATTCTCAACACCCCTCCTCAATCACAACTAGAAAGGCACAAAGTGTGTAGAGGCTGTAATGAGAACCACCTGCAAAGTGTGGCCACACCACAAACATGGTAGACACCAGAGGCTGTTGCAGAAAAGGCTAAGTGTGGGCACTAAAACATGATGGACATCCAAAGGCTGTAACAGGGGCCTCACAAAGTGTACAGGGACTGTAATGCCAAGTTACATAAGGAGTTTACAAAGCTTATGGCAGGAAGCATTAGGGCAAGGAAGTACAAGGCTTTTAAAACAGTCTATCAGAATTATGAGAGTAGAAGGACTGATGAGTCTTGTCCTTCCGATCCTGGTGGTCTTCATCTTCATCTTCATCTTTTGGTCCATGGTCTTCTTCTTCTTTCACAGCTGCAAGATAGGCCTTTTGGGACCTCTTCCTAGCATGACAGAACTTCTCAGTATGTCCAGTCCTTTTGCAGAAGTCACAGAAGAGCGGTTCCTTTTTACCTTTGTATCTGTTGTTTACATATAACATTTGTTCATCCTTTGAAGTGCTGGGCTCTTCTTTGCTTTTAAGTTTCTTTTCTTCTTCTAACAGAGATGCCTGGATATCAACAAGTTCAGGATTTGGCATATTGATTAAAGTTGTTGATACATTATTATATTCAGGAGGCAAACTCTTAAGTAGAACACCGATGCAAACATCTTCATCCATTTTAATGTTGATTTCTGCAAGTTGGGTTAGGAGTCCTTCCATGTAATTGAGATGTGTGGCAAGTGATGTGCTGGACTTCATTTCAAGCCTGAAAAACTCAATCAGGAGACCATACTTTGATGATTTAGATTGTGCACCGAACAGGGTGTCAAGTCTTTTCCATGTATCCTGTGAGGTCTCACAGTTATCCACACGGTAGATATAACTGTCGTCTAGCTCCAGTTTGATAATGGCCTGGGCTCTGTCATCATTCTTTTGCCAAGTAGTTGCAAGGTCCGCATCCCGAGGTTGCTTCTCTTTGCCATTTGTGATGGCCCAGAGACCCTTTTTCATCAAGATGAGCTTGATGCGGGTTTGCCAGGTGTGAAACCCGACTCGTTTGAATCGAGCATTTGGAGAGTCTTTTCCCATGTTGAGGTTGCAAGATCAGCAGCAAATCAACACCAGAATTCTGAGATTTTATCAGTAGAAGAGCAGAATGCAGTGTGTCAAGAGACACAGTTAGTGACAGTGAGAAAACACACTATGTCAGTGTTGAGCTTGATTCTTCTTGTTCGGGATCGTTCGGTCGTTCTTCAATCTTCTCAGGTCCTTCCCCTCCTTGATTTGATGCTGGGTCAATGGATTAGAGTGACAGAGACTTGGGTTAAGTGTCACGAGAAAGAAAAGCTGAGAAAAAAAAGCTTGAGAAATTTTTGGCTATGGTGGAATTAGGGTTTCTGAGACAGGGCCCTGGTTTTTTCAACATTGCAAGAGCTATACTTGATCATTTTCAAAAATTTTTACATGCCTAGGAAGCTGACTTCATGGGCTATCAAAGCCCCATGATAATCGTCAAGATCGCTGGCTGTATGGAGCACGCACAGGGCGCGAACAGATCGGCGCAGTTCAGGGCAGGTTTCCACGATTTCTGTAGTGCCAGGGTCAGGGCGCAGCAATGTTGTCGATTTACGTGCCAAGATGAAGCGCCTTGAGTAGAGGAACAACTCCCTAGAAGAAATCAAGAGCTGAAATGGCCTGGTTGAGAAGATATTGAAGCTCCAAGTGAGGTGGGTCATGTCTGGCTATGGCAGACACAGAGCAGAGATTGAGAATTTTCACAATGCTGAGCTCCAGATGGTCAAATGTCCTGGATTGATGTGATACAGGGAAGCTTTGTGAGTTGGGGAATACTTTTCCATAAGGAAGCTCCAAGAGATTTGACCTGTGGAGTGAGATATAAGCAGCTCAATCTGACAGGGTGCTGCTGGCTATGGCTGCCATGGAAGCTTCAGTGAGAGTAGAGTTGGGAGATGAAGTCATGAGCTGACATTGAGCTAGATTGAGGTTGAGAGGAATCAAGAGAGGTTGGAGAAGCAATGCCATGCCCAGCTGGGCTCTGATACCATGTGAGAAATGCGGGATCTAGAGCATGGCAAAGACGGAAGCTATGGAGGATGGAAGGAGAAGTGTGGACTCATAATGGAAAAGACACTGTTTGTTACACAAGTGAATTAGGTTCCAAGATTGAGACTTGGACTCATAAACACAATCTTGTGTATGTGGACAATGACATTGACACTTCACTGAAAAGAAAAGAGTACTATCATTGCATTAAGAAAAGGAAGCAAGTACAATGCTTTATAGGAAAGTAAGAAACTGCAGTAGGCACCATTGTGCATATGGGATAAGTTAGCCTGCATATCCTTGACCCTGAAGCTCCATACAAAGAGGCTGTTTGAGTGAGTGTGATTGCTGATTCTCAACAGTACGCAAAAGAGCTCAAGCACAACCACTTGCAGTTCCACAATTTCCCATCCCACTAGAAAGGGAATGCTTATTACCGATGAACTAGAATACAAAGCTGTCAGTGTGGGAGCAGTGGGAAAATCATCAGCAACCCTTTGACTTCACCTTCCAATATCCAGCGGGTTTAAGCAAAGTACTATCCACCGAAGCAGTAACAGAGGTAATCACCATGGGAAAAAGGCTTGGTGAAAGATGGCTCACTGAAAGAGAGAAAAATCCAACATCTTGGGGGATAGAGTCCCCAGATTACTGGGAAAACAAGGTTGAGGAGGTACCCCACACAGTGAAAGGCTACGAATCCCAACCTAAGTGGAGGAGAAGAGTCTGGAATGACAACGTGGATGCATGGATGTCATTTTGTGGCTCCCTACCCTTCGAATGGAATGACCTAGCCTATCTACCATATCATCGAAGGGTGGGATTAGATTTTGACCCGGACATCCATGGCCGATACGACTTCCCGAGGATCTACAATGTCAACACCACAAAGCCAGAGGAGGCACTCGCCTTCTCATAACAAGATTTATGGGACTCCATGGCCCATTTCCTAAGAGAATTCTCCTCTTGCCCAGACCTCGCCTTTGTAACAACATGTAACTATATTAGATTACTTAGGACTCAAGCAACCCCCCGCACTTGCAGAGTATCATCTTTTGCCGCTCTTTTTTGACATTAATGCAAGAATAGATGGGTGCGCCATGACTCCGGCTAATGCTGCACGCTACTTTGCTCCCATCCTTTTGCATGGCCCTTCTTGAGGACATGAAGGACATCCAATTTACCAAATGTAGCCATCCACTCTTGTCCACCACACCTCTCCACGTTAGAATAGGCCAAAAAGGATATGTGCTAAGCATGCACTTCCTTAACAAATCATTAAAGCCCCCAACTTCCCATCCCATGACCACGAACCCAAAAAATGAACCTTTCATCTTATACTACTTCTCCAAATTCAAAAAACTGTTTATTCCACAAAAAAACAAAAACAAAAACAAACAAAAAACGTAAGCTGCACATCGATCGTCATCATTGCACCTAGGGGTCCTCAAGTTAGGTGCGCCCGGTGACCTGACACACTTCCCACTTAGGGCACATCAAGGGCAAGACACACCCAAGAAGGTAACACTCACCTGTGGTTAGAGATCTGTCCCCCTAAGCTCCATCCCACTAGCAAGTGCACAATGCACCACACGACAATGGCACATACCTGCACGTAATGCACCTTTCTTTTCTTTCCAGGTACAACCGAAGGTCCCACCACCAGCTTCAATGACCCCACCATCCATGCAATGTGCTCCCCATTTGATGAAACATCCTACCATGTCGGCCCAAAAAACCAAGGGCAGACACAACCACCCCAATCAAAAAGTGAATGAAGAAGCTAATTTCGAACAGTGCATAAGAAGGTCACCGTAGAGGGCCAAGCGATGGATCCATCCAACACAATATTCAATTTCAACAACAAATCGACCCACCAACCTCCCTCCAAGACAAGGGATCATCTCCAACTCAAGGGCCTCATAGTTCCATAAATCCCTCCAAGACCAGGGCACTCAGTCCAAACTCAAGGGCCTTACAATTCCATAAATCCCTCCAACAAGGACTCTTCTTCTTCTCTCCTTCTCTTCTCTTGTTTGCTTGTGAGTGCTTGAGGGAGGGAGTGTGAGGGAGTGAGCTTGTGAAAGTGAGGGATCTTGGAGGTGAAGCTCTCCACCTTCTCCTCTCTCTTCTTCTTCTTCTTCTTCTTCTTCTTCTTCTTCTTCTTCTTCTTCTTCTTCTTCTCCTCTTGCATGTGGCTATGGAGGATGGATCTTGGAGGAAGAGGCTTGAGGATGCTTGAGCTTTCATCACAAATCGTGGAGCTATCGGAGTGCTTGAGAGAGGAAGCAACTCAATCGGGCATCAAGGTAAGCTCACTACACTCATAGAGAGGGATAGCACATCAGCTATGTGAGAGGTAGCCAATAGTGCTCGCTTGGAACACTTGAACAATAAGCAATCCGTGGGTCTTGGTAGTTGAGCTTGTCGCTCTATAGTGTGTTTAAGCTTGAGTGAAGGAATAGTTACAGTGAAGCTCATCTTCATGTGAGAGTGTGCAACGAACGAGAACCATGAACATGGAGAGAGAGAGAGAGAGAGAGAGAGAGAGAGAGAGAGAGAGAGAGATGAAGAAAGAAATATACACTGACTGAATAGAATGTTAAATAAAAAGCAAATGACTATACAATCCTTACACATAGCTCAAGGCATTAGTGAGGGCATTGGATTAGACTAAAATGATGACAGCAATAGCGACGATGATGAAGATGATGACAATGATGGAAACAAAGAATATCCAATCTATTGTCCATGCCAAAGGTGGAGGAGACTACAACAACCAATGGAGCACCTACCAAAGGAGCAAAAGAAAATGATTTGCCAACTAGTGGGGACAACTATATATAGCAAAAGACCCCAAAAAATATCAGACTAGGAAAATGGCCTCTAAATCTAGCTGATCTTTTGTAAAATGATTGGGGCTACAATAAATGCAATTTGATTACCAAAAAAAAATCTAACAAATAGCAACCCCTCTCAGATCCTAGATGGGGTTGAAGTCTAGGGGGGCTGAAGTCCAAAGAAGATGTGGATCCAAGGTGACGTGAAGAGTGCCAATGCTAATTAAGTCTATTGATGTAGATTACTAATGAAGAAATACTAGGGGCCAAGAAATCCACAACCACATCATCGATATCATCCCCCTTCTGACAAGGATGGGGGTACGAGGGAACCATTAGAGGAGAGAGTGGGGGATGGGAAAGAACCTATGGAATTGATGGTGCACAAGAAGTAATAGGTGCAACAGTAGACAATTGCCTTAGAAAACCTTGGATAAGAGAAGGGGAATGGAGCTAGTATAGCTTTCTCTCCTACCAACCTATCATATAAGAAGAAACTATGATGATCGGGCTATAGGAGTCCTCACCTAGTAGGAATTTCTGGTCCAGTTGTCCTAAGTTCAGTAGGTAGTTCAGACCACCACTAGGATGACCTCTTTGATAGGCTTTTTAGCCAATCCATATTATAGTAGTTGGTTAGAGACTCACTCTAGATTTCTGTCAAATTATGCTGGGCCTATCCCTTGTGGATTCTCATGCCCTGATTTTGTCAGGGGGTAGGGTGTGTGATGTATCAACTTGATGCTCTTTGTGGTTATGCATGTGTAGATCTGTTCGTGGGATTCAACGGGCTGAGTCACCCTATCCCGTGGTTACCAATGAGAGCTGGATTTTAGAAGCTGATTTTGAGCCGTGCTTGAAGCATTTGAGGCCGTTTTTGGAGCAAGAAGTGCCCGAGAAGCACCAAAGACCAAATTTTCATGAAAAATCAAATGACTCTTGAAGAAGAATCCTCACAATAAGCACGGCCTGCTCGATGAAGACAGCTTGGATACCAAGTCTATTTAGGCCATAAATGAAGAGGAGTGGAAAGCCCAAGTCTAGAGCATGTAGGACTTCTGAAATGGAGCTAGAGGAATGGTTTGAAAATAATGGCAAAGTGCCAACACCACTAATAGGCACCGAATGAATGTCACCAATAGTGACTAAACCCTCAAATGGACAAAGGTCCTGGAGCATATCTCCTCATGGAGTCATACGACTCAAAGCACCATTATTAATGTGCCAAGGATTCTTTGAAGATGAGTCCACCATTAAAGAATGACCCTCCAACACATGGATATAAAGGAACACAAACTCATGGGTAATAGTTGGTGTAGAGATAGAGAAAGGCTCGGATGATTTAGCTCCATCCTTCACTTCTAGATGAAGGTGAGGGTACTTCTTCCAACATTTCTCCTCAGGATGTGTGCCCTTCCAACAATGTGGGCATCGAGGTTTCTCTGAGTTTGTGTCAAAGCCTAAGGAATGATCTTTGTCTCCTTCTTGGCCTTTGTTTTCTCCTTCATCTTCTTCCCCCCTCCCATACCTACAGTAAAAGCTTTTGTAGAGTTGGATCCATTAGCTACCTCTTTCAAATGCTTATCATGCTCTAAGACAAGTGGGGCAAGCTCCTCCCAAAGAAGACTCTCTGGGTCCTCGATGTAAGAAGGATGGTGATCCCTCATATCCTCCAACCTATTGATGTGATCCTTCATGGAAGAAGAGTCATAAGTAGTGAGCATCTATAATTTCTTCTCAAGTGTAATTGGGTGGGCAAATGTCTTTGGATGGTACAAAGAAGCAAGTTTTGTCCACACTTTCACTTCCTACTGCAACCTTGTACATGCACTAGGATAGAAACCTATAAGCTCATAAAGAGGAAAGATCGAGCTCTAGAATTGAGCCAATTCCATAGGGTTGCATAATCCATTGTTGATATCCCACTCTAGATTCCTCCATGGTATGGGAAGTAGGGTGGGTAACAAAATCTCAAAGATTGAAAGTGTCAAGGATACATTTCACCTTACATGACCAAAGCAAATAATTTGATCCATCCAATGGTCTTATTTTGGAAGAGAAGGATCAATAGGCACCTAGACAGATAGTGCCATCATAGGCATCCTAGGGCTAGAAGGATGGGCCGTATGGGAGACATGGAGAGAGGGAGGAGGAGAGGGTTGCTTCGATCTATGTGAGGTGAAGGTTCATGTTCAAAACAGAGTTGGGACCTTTGATCTTTGCGATGATCACACCACCTCTCAGAGCAATGATGAGAGATCACCTCATTAGAGTCATCAAAGCCATTGAATGGGTTATAAGACATCTTCAACACATGCAAACACCCACAAAATTTTGTGTTTTGCTATATAAATGGTCTTGAACAATGAAAATTAGCTACACCTCTATGATAGAAGGATTGCCGTCTATGTTGTATGGAGTAGCAGAATGTAGAAAATCTACATTTCAAGCAAGGGGAAGATGGTTGGAAATTTGTGTTTTCGGCCCAAGGGGTCTCCTCTAGAAAGGGTAACTTCATGTACCCACTTTGGCTCCGATACCATGTGAGAGTGTGCAATATAAGAGGACCATGAACATGAAGATATATATATATATATATATATAGAATAAAATGTTGAATATAAAGGAAAGGACTAATTAATCCCTACACATAGCTCGAGGTATCAATGAGGGCACTAGATCAAGCTGAAATGTTGAAAGCAGCACCAATCGTGATGGAGACAATGACAGTGATGAAGATGGAGAATATTCAACTTGATGTCCATGTTTAAGATGGGGGAAACTGCAAAAACCAATGGAGCACTTGTCAAAGGAGTAAAAGAAGATGATTTGTCAACTAGTGGGGGGTAGCTATATGTAGCAAAAGACCCCAAAAACTAATTGACCGATAAAATGGCCTCTAAATCTAACCAATCTTATGCGAAAATGCATGGAGCTACCTTAAATGCAATCCAACTATACAGAAAAATATGGCAGATAGTGACATGGCATTTTGGGCAATCAGACAAGCACTGGTAAGGGCTAAAAACTGACTACAAGTGTAAGAATTGCACACAAAAATTGACTCAAAAAAAGAAATGTGTGCTCTAGACTGAGCTACATCCTCCGTTAAAGCACATGATAAACATGTCAAAGTTCTTAATGTTCCCATATTGAGGCTCACATACTCCATCCTCTAGATGCTCCCAATGCAATCACTATTCTCACAGTTGCCATTTTAGCAACAGGGCTAAATGTCTCCTCATAACCAAGACCATATTGTTGTGCATACCCTTTTGCCACAAGTCTTGCCTTGTATCTTTCAAATGTGCCATCTGATTTGCACTTCAGCTTGTATACCCATTTGCAACCAATAGGCATTTTGCCTTCAGGAAAATCAACCAAATCCCAAGTGTCATTTTCACCCAATGCTGAATATTCCTCATCCATTTCCTTACACCAATGATAATCCAAAATAGCTTCAGAGAACTTTATGGGTTCCTTGAAGTTAGTGACTTTTTTCATATATGCATAGTGCCTCACTGTGTAGCCACTGTATGTAAGCCTATTCACTGGCTTTTTGACTCTTTCTAATCTCCTCAACTAAGGTGCAGTATGAGACTCTCCTCTCTCATGAGGTGGTACATATCTATGTCTCACACCAAGAGTCACAACTGATGGAATGCCAAACTCACTATCCAAGCTGTCAATGCCAGGTGAATCATAACCAAAAGTGAGGGCCACGTAACATCATCAAGTTTGCCTTTGCCTTTATCCACATTTCTCCCCCTCACTGACATATTTGTGTCAGTGGATAAAGATGCTGAACTCCTCAATCTACCTATCCAAGGACTAACTGATGTAGTAGCATCTTTAGAAGGCCCAAAAATTTTTGCACTCTCATTTGCACCTGCATGTACATAAGTATTCAGACAAACATCATCATCATCTATCAAGATGGTCTTCTTCTCATGCCATGAATTTAGCTCATCAAATACTACATCTCTTGAGACCAATGTCTCATGACTAGAAGGATTGTAGCATTTGTAAGCCTTCCTATCTTGTGCATACCCAATAAAGATGGCATTTTCTACCTTTGGATCAAGCTTCTTCCTCTTCTCATCTGGAACATGTACATATGCCAAACATCCAAAGACCTTAAGATGGCTAATGTCAGATGCTTTATCCCATAAAGCCTCTCATGAGGAGTCACCTCATGTATCCCTATTGTTGGTGTACGATTCATGGCATACACAATAGTCATTACAACCTTTTCCCAATATGCATTTGGTAGGCTCTTCTCATTCAACATGGCTCTAGCCGATTCTATGATCACCCTGTTTTTCCTTTCTAGCCACACCATTTTATTGTGGTGTGCACCTGCATGTCAATTGCCTCTTTATCCCATGGGCTGCCAAGAAGTGATCAAAGTCTTTAGAGACATATTCTCCACCACTATCAGATCTCAAGCATGAGATATAACAAGCCAATTCTTTCTCCACATGTCTCTTGAAGTCCTGAAAGCATCCACGACGCCACTCTCGTGCTTTCACACATACACCCATGTGTACCTACTATAGTCATATATGAATGACACATACTAGCGTGATCCCCCAAGAGATGCATTCTGTGAGGGTCCCCATACATCAGAATGTACAATTTGTAATGGTCTAGTAGTGGTGCTTACATGCCTTATAAATGCAAGCCTTAATTGCTTCCCAAATTGACATGATTGACATACATGTCCCAATTTCACATGCTTGAACTTAGGAGTCCAAGTACAACTTGCTTATGTTGCATATTTTTCAGCTTTTGAACATCTACATGACCAATCCTTTTATACCATATCGCAATGTCCCTTATTGCAAAATTGTCATGTGAATACATAGCAGCATTCAAGGATGGAATTTTTGTATCCAATGTAAACATCCTACCATTTCTTTTGCTTTTAGTAATGAGTTTGCCTCCTTGACTATACTCTTCAATGTAGCATCCATCTCTATTGAATCTAACTTGTAGATTCTGTTAAGCCATTTGTCCCACAGAAAGCAAATTTTTGGTAATGGAGGATTCATGTAACACATCATATAGACTCTTTTTCTTGTCACCGTGCATCATCAAGGGAATGGTACATGTATACTTAATGTCATGTTGCGTATCATCCCCTCTGCAAACATATCCATGAGTACCTTCTACCAATGTGTCAAACCACTCTCCATGAGGAATCATGTGGTTAGATGCCCTTGAGCCTATATACCATACATCATCTGCTTTGCCTTGTGTAGGCAACCCCTTCTTCACATGTTGCATAGCAAACAACCTATCATCCTCCTACATACCACTAGAAGAGGCATAATTACCATGTTGCCTTCCTCTTGCTCTTTGATCATTCTACTTCTTGTCGCAATCTTTAGCTACATGCCCATATTTGCCACAATAATGACAATCCTTATATCTGCATTTGATTGCTATCCATGGCTCATTTGAGGGTGCTGCTAAGTACCTCTTCCTCTAGACGAGTAACCCCCTCTTCCATGAGCAATAGAGGCACCTCTATTTGCTTCAGGTTGCCTATTTTGCCATCCACTACCTTGATGTCCATGGACTGCGTATGCATTTCCAGCCCCTCTTCCTCTAAAGTTTGACCTTCCTCTTTGTGAGGTGCCCGCCCATCGGCTTTCCAGGCACTCTTTTAGCGGTCTATTGAGAAACGAATCTAAGCGTCGCTGCCCGGCACTCCCAGGGAATGTTCCGAGTTTTGTCGCCTAGGGTTTCCCGAATCCGCCTCGCAATGGAATGTTCACGATCGAACCCACTAGGATCGACCTGAAATTCGGGTTCCTAGTTGTCAAGGTCTCCTGTTAGCATTCTAGCATCGGGTTTTGGACATCCTACTTTACACAGAGATACCCAATCCGAAGCAAATCCATGCCGCACTTGGTTCAAAGAGAATGGAAAACGAGAGGGATGCGTTGCTCAACCTCTCTGCCCATAGGGCATAGTCCCATTCCGGTCCCCTAAAATGGCATGAATCGAGGTTCTATCCTAACAATTTCTAAGGTCGAAGACGGTAAACCTTGTGAGAAGCCTCCCAGTTCTCTGGGACCACCCTACCGTAGGACAGACCCGTTGGGGTTTCTGCCCACCTGCTTCCCTTAATAGCTTTAGTTTTCTAATTAGGTCTTACCACATTTATGTGTGACACTTAAAGCCAGCTTCATTAATTAAGCCTTTTAGGAAACAGGGTTCGTTCACATAACTTATAGCACAGACATGAAAACAGAGCAAAGCAATCTATTGACAAACAAGATCAAACAAGTTCCTTAACTTATCTTCAAGTTAATCTTTGTCTCCCGCCCATACAGGAGAAATTATGTATCGCTTCTGTCCAACAGAAGTATCCATTCTGCCCTGCAGAAGTAACTGGTCCAATTTACATGGCACCACAAACTCAATCCTTTATCTAGAATAGGATCTCCCAACATGCCCAGATGTTGGGGGCCACGGAGGTCTTCAACTCCATTCTAGACCTAGCAAGGGGTGTCCAAAGCTCCAACTGACCCGCAAGCTGTCTAGGAGCGAAACATCATTCCCGTGGTTGGCCTTTTCACCACTCGACCTTCGGCCCATGAATCGAGCAATGCCCTCTCGGGTTAATACGCGGTGCGATCATGGAGGTGATCCACCCGTACAATATATCCTTCCTTAATTAAATCCTTTAAGAATCAAGCACAAACAAGGCATTCAGCCTAATATCATTTTCCAAAAAAACATTCCTTTATTCCCATGGCGACTTGTCATCACAGACCCTTGCCATGCATTTACCATAAATCACAAGCACTTGGAATAATCATCCAAACAACAACTAACAACCAGTTGAATGTAAAAACATTTAGGATGCTGTTTGATCAATCAAAAAAACCAATTGCATTCTTTCCAAAACAATGCAAAAGTAGATGAAATAATATTTCCCATTGCATAATTGCTCTCCCCCTTCGGATCTAAGAGCAATACTATGCAAAAATGTTCTTAACACTTCCTTCTTTCGGCTAGGGCATATGTTAAGGGTTCAAACACTATTCATTATGTAAGTTCTATAGGTCACTTACCTTGAATTGGTAACCCAACCCTGGATTTGGATTGGCAAAAGTCATCGTTATCCAACGCATCTCAAGACATCCTAGTTTTAACCCTTATGATCAATTTCTTGTACTAGCTCTTAGTCAAGTCATGAGGCAACTAGAAAATTATCCTCATATATCAAACATGTAATAGACATCACGTATAAATACTTGATAAGATAAGTGCGAGATGATCTCAAGTAATTAGACTCCAATAGGCCGTGCATTGAGCTAGAATCTAGTTTTTCTTAATATTTGGGCTCTTAGGCTAAGTACTTTTGAAGTGTCTAAACTTTAAAACTAGTACTTCTATTCATGATTCTCAATGTCATATTCTTTTAGTAATTATGCTATTTGTAACCCTTGACCATACTTTAATCTAGCACTTGTATGCACAATCTTTTAATGTCGTTCTTTTGATGACTATGCCATTCATAACGCTTGACTAATTCTTCCTTGTAATTGCTCTACTAGCAAATAAGTCATATGTAACTAGGTGCAATTAACTTCCCTTGATATATGCACTTTACAAACTCCATCTTCCGAGTAGGTGAGGTGAAATTTATCATTTCTGATGACCTATACTCATGCATCATAGTATAGGGCCTAACGTATCTCATACGAGAATCAAAGCAAGCATCTATTAATTTGAAAATGCATTACTTACGACCGGAACCGCATTTGGATTGACAGTGATGCCTTTGCCCGAAGCCTTGTTGCTGGTTGCAGGATTGTCATCTGCACGGGACATTCTTCGCTTGGAGGCCATCGTCCGCAAGTAAACTCAAGAGGTTAAGAAGGTGGAATAGATTCAAGATGGGAGAGCGTAAGAGAAGATGGTTAAGTCGAGGATCGAGATAGAGGGAATTGAGCTAATTCTCTTCCTTGCAGCCTCTCGGGGTGACTCTTCTCTCTCTCTCTCTCTCTCTCTCTCAAGCTCTCACTCACAATCTCTTGGAGGGGTATACTCTCTCTCTCCCTCTCTCTTGTAGCCTTTCAGGGTCTCCTTATCTTTTCTATGCCTCTCCCAGGCCTCATATTTATAGTGAATTAGAGAAGAGGGCTTGTGGTTGAGAAGTGGAGTTCTTTGTGGAGGGGGATCTTGGAAAGATCAGTGATCTGATGCTCAGATCATAAATCTGATGGTTCCATTGGCTCCGAAAGGGGGGGTAAAATTCCAAGACACTTGGTTAGAAAGCTCTTGTTCACTTCTTCTTCTTTTCTCTGTTCAAAGTGCTGTCCACTGCCTGTGTACTGCGATCGCGGCGTGCACGATTTCGCAAATCCTCTCTTTATTTTTTTCTTTTTATAAAATCTCCAAACTAACTAAAATATCACTTGTCTTTTCTTTTTAAATGACATCCAGTTCTAAAAATCTCCATATCTTTTTTTAGGATAATATCTAAAATATACTAGTTTTGCCCAAAATCTAATATTTTTGGACCATCCAAACTATACACATTAACCTAGTAATTAATATAACTCATAAGTCTCGTTCACGTTGTCAAAGAGTTTATTGTTCATAATATAAATCATGGGATTCTTATGAACACAGAAGAGCTTCACTGGAAGTTATATGAGAAATTTGCATACAAAATTCAGACATTGTTATCCAATAACCACCTTAGTTACACAAGTTCTTTTGTATTTAGCATATAATTTTCAATTATACCATGTATATTTATGAAAAATAAGTCTATGGGAACTTACAACTTGGTCATCTGGAAGTAATTAACAGTCTGCAGGATAAATCACATTAATTCAGGTGCAAAAATATGGTCAGAACACAAGAAAGATGCCAAAAGTTGCCAAAAGTCCACTAGGTCCACATGGGACCTGGAGTAACAAACTTAAGTGACCCGCAAGTGACCTGGGTAGGTCAAAAAGTGACCAAGGAGGACTGAGCAGGGAGCAGCCCGCATTTTTCGGCGCAAAATGCGGGCAGCACAGTCTGAGGCAAACTGGAGAGAGCTGGAGCTATGGTGCATGATATGGAGCATGCAAACTGAAGATCAACAGGCCCAACTACTGAAGATGTAAACATGGTGAGAGCTCCACTTCTCTGCCTCTTTGATCTGACGAAAATGCATGCTCAAACAGTCTATAAAAGAGAGAAATTTGAGAGAAAAGGATTCAGCCTGCTCTTATGCACGACTTCTCTCATTTTGTTTCCCTTATTCTTGGTCCAATGAAGCCCGACTTGTACCCAAGTACTTGAGTGACTTTGGGGCAAGCAAAGGGTGAGGATATTGAAGACTTATGGGCTGTTATGGGCTGAAATAACCAGTCATAAATAGGGTAGCCCACTGTTATGGTCCATTTTTATGAACAAACATGGGATTTATGTGGTTGTAATGGAAGGAAATTACCTCTTTTCTTCAGGACTTTGCTCATGAATGATCAGAAGTGCTTCTTCTTGAGTTTATGCACTCATTTTGAACTTGATTATGGGCTGGAATTTTTTGTTTTAAAGTAGGGCTGAAGCTAAAATTATGCTTCTTCAATTCATTTCATGTATCTTTGGCCCAAATCTTGGATGCATTTGAATCTATCAACAATATACTTGTTCCAAAGGGTTGAAATCCATCTATGTACTTGAAATAAAAGCCATTAGATCTTGCATTTGACATTCATAATTGAATTGAGAATCTGAAAATATCCTTTATGATATGATGTATGTATCCAGAGGCATTTGATTTAATCAAGATAGACTTATTCCTTCTGTTCATGTATGCTAAGTACATAGTGAAAAAGCTTGAACTCTTCTTCCGTACCTAAATCATTTCTAAATCCCGGATCTTATTAAACCCCAATCTATTTTCCCTTCCTGAATCTTGAATCCTAAACTCTTCTTCTGCACTAAAGCCCCGGTGGTAGACCTTCAACTCTTAACACGACGACAGTGGTGAACCTGACGTGAAGGTCCGCTGCGGAAGAAGAAGTCCTTTGGGAGAATCATCAAGTTCGGGAGGAGATGCTTTGCAACAATTGGTTCGTCTAATGCAAGAGAGCCAACAACAACAGCTGCAATTTCAGCAGCAGTTGCAATTGCAACAACAACGGAGACAAGAAGAAGAGCGGATTGATGCTGCTGCCATTAAGGCCTTAGAAGCAGTTGGGCATGAGCTCAAGCAATTTAATGGGCAAAATGTGTCCTCTTTTATCCGCCTCTACACTGACAAGATGGTCTTCTTTGGAGTTCCTCAACATGCCTGGAGTCGTTACTTTGCCCGCTTGGCTGTGCATGGTCTCCAGGACCGAATTCATGGTCTTTTCCAAATAGATGCAGGATGGACTATGTTCAAGAAGAATTTTTCCTTGAAGATTCTGGCCTTATGACAAAGAAAGTCTTCACCGAATGGGTCGAAAGGCCCAATAAGGGTCTAACCACTACTGCTCTTCATCGAGAATTTGAAAGTAAATTTTCCCAACTAGATCCTGATGACCAACAAGGTATGGAAAGCCAAAAGATTGAATTATTTTTAAAGGCTGCAGATTCTTCTCTTCAGGAGAAATTGACTGACCGACTTGAAGATCCTGACTCTGAGTCGGGATTGAAGACTGCTTGGAGTGATGTCGCTGAAGCAGTTAATATGATTGCTCGAAGAGAGCGATTGCGCCTAAGATGGGGATCAACCCCTGCAACAACTGAATCTATGAAGGAACCTGTTCCAGTTTCTCGACCTCCTGTCTCTATGGCCGAGCAATCAAGAAATTCTGTTGTTCCTTCTCCAAAGAAGGATGTCATGGACGAGCTAATTAAAAGCATGCGGGATCTCCATCTTAATTTAACAGAAATTAATTCTAAAGTAGAAAGGCTTGATGTAAAAGTAGAAGAAAGGGGTCGGTCAACTACCCAAAGGCGTGCACGAGAAGGCTTCAAAAGACGCGGCATTTGGTGTGATAGCCTTCAGCATGACAAGAGGGAGTGCGGTGCATTCCGTGAAGCTGAAGCACAAAAATTAGTCTTTTGGAAGGATGATAAAATTCATGCAACCGAAACCGGGCTTCCTCTTGAGCCAAACTTCGGCAACGGTGGCATGAAGAAAAGATTGGAGGATTTAGCAACAAGAACGGCCTATGCAGCTGTTGATGCTGCAACTTATGGGTTGCAAATTGAACCAACTAATGAAATTGTTAAAACATGTAAAACTAATGCAAAATCTAAAGTGTGGATGCAAGCCTTGGAACGCATGGAGCAAGGCAAGGCAACTAAGGATGATTTAACCACTACCAGTCAATGTATTCGAGGGAGAACCGGATGGTCCGAGCCTGTGGATTCATTTTCAGCTTTTGCTCGGTTAGCTGAAATTAATAATCAAGAAGCCATGATAGAAGAAAAGAGAAGAAGAGAAGAAGATGTTGCCAGTCCTTCTTCTTCAGGACCAACTAAACGCATAACAAGAAGTAAACCAGATTGAAAGAAGGCTGCTGAAAATCCGCCGCCACCAGAATTTGACATGGGAGATGCCCCTCGAGCAAAGAAGACAGAAGGAAAAAGAAAAAGCAAACATCCCAGTTACAAGTTGCAGTCTGATATAGAGATCGCAACGGATCTTAAACGAATCCTAGAAGAAAGGATTCTTGGAAGTAGAATTGAATTTATATTAGGTAAAATTCTCGGTATTGCAAAACGAGGATTTCATGATGTAATAATTGATGTAATTAAACGAAAAAGACAATATGTTGGTGAGGAAACTGAAGAATCTGTACATGCTTTTTTGCAAGTACTTCATGTGTATTTGCAGGATGAAGAGAAGCTGAAAACTCAAGGGATTCGATTTGAGGCAATCAAAGAATTGATTGCAGCCATAGAAGCCAAAGATGAAGACATTTATGAAGCAGAAGCTGAAGAAGCCAAAGTGTAGCCCATGCATAAGAAATAGACTCTTCTTCACAACATGCAAGAAGAAAGTGAAGCTCACTTTATTCCTAGTAGTCACTATTCCCGTACCCATTGGGCAAGGGCGACTACTGAAACTGTTGTTAAAATCGGTGAGAAAGAAACTCCATGCATTGCCCTTATAGACCATGGTTCGGAAATTAATGTTATGTCAAGAAGTCTCTATGAGAATGGTGGATGGCCCATTGATGTGGACCCAGGATGGTGCATGAAGGTAGCCAATAACTCTTCTGGCGATCTTTATGCAGCATGTCCTTATGTACAAGTTACTATTGGTAATGTAAAAGATGAATTTCATTTCTTTGTTCAAGATTCCTGCAGTTATCCTATCGTTCTTGGACAACCATTTATTTCCGAGTCTCATTTAGAGACAAAGGCTCTTGATGATGGTTCATCATATGCTCGGATAAGAAGCAAGGATAATGATAAAGCTGTTCAATTCCTAACTGTCTGTGTTAATCACCATCGGAATAGGGATCGATTGAGAGATCATCCTGTTTCTCCTAATGCCTGAGAATTTAAGGGTTTTCGGGTAGCGCTGCTATAAGTGGAGGCTATGGCAGTGCATCATGTCACAAAAAAATGCCTCCACATATGAAGGAGGCAAGGCCAAAAGCTGATTTGCAGGTTTTTTCAGCCAATGGTGTGAGCTGTTATAAACAGTTTTCAGCCCCATGAACAGGGCTAAAAGAAAGTATTTGAGTCATATGGAGCAAGAGCTGAAGCAAATTGATGTTTTACCTAAAGATGAAGAAATTTCAGGACTATTTTATGGGCTGAATTATAATGATACAATGGCTGAAATTTATACAGCCGTTCATGCAGAAAATCAAGCTGAAAATCAGTCCATACAGGTATGTACATTGGATATGTATGACATAATTCAAGAATTTGCAGATTATGAAGCTTTTGGACAGCCAAACAAGGATGAAGCAAGAGTAGAAACAAAGTATAAAACAGTTGATAAGAATGTTAAGCCGGTAGCTACTCCTCTACCACCTGAAAGCGAAGGACTAGCAGAAAGGGTATCCAAACAACCAAGCCTTCGTGATCCTAAAGATATTGGTCACCAATTTACAGCAGGAAGTCTACAAAAGCTGAAAATTGGTGAAGACTCTTTTCTCTTGCCAGCTGAAAAGCAAATCTTTATGCAGATGTTAAAGAACCATGGTAAAGCCTTTTCATTTCAGCCACATGAAATTGGCTGTGTGGATCCAAGCATTGTGGCACCAATGGTAATTTTTATGGTCCCACATGTGCCTTGGAATCTTAAACCAATTCCGGTTCCGAGGGCTCATTTGCCTAAGTTATTGGAACTTTTAAATGAAAAGATAAAAATACGAATATTGGAGCCATCTTCAGCTCCATATTCCAACCGATGGTTTACCATACCTAAGAAGAATGGATCTTTACGATTCATTCAAGATTTACAACCTGTCAATAAAGTCACTATAAGAAATGTTGGATCAGGACCAATTGTAGATGAGTTTGCTGAAGCTTTTGCATGTAGGGCAATCTATTCCATGGGAGACTTATATTCAGGCTACGACCAATTTCAGCTTGCTTTGGAAAGCCGTGACATTACCACAATGAAGACGCCTCTTGGCCTAGTCCATATGTGTACTCTACCCCAAGGGGCTATGAAAAAAGTAGCTCACATGATGAATGCTATGCATAAAGTATTGAGGGATTATATTCCTCAATTGACTCTTCCTTTTCTTGATGATGTTCCAATCAAAGGATGTGAAGTTCATGAGAAAAATGAAGAACTCAATGAACTTGGATGTCGAAAGTTTGTTTCTGATCATATTAATGATTGTGCTCAAATCTTATCTAAATTAGAAGAAGTTCATCTTACTCTTTCAGGAGCTAAATCTGTTTTTGGAGTCGAAGAAGTCCTTGTGGTCGGTCATATGTGTGGTCCATATGGCCAAAAGCCTTCTCCATCCAAAATAAATGCTATCAGCAAAATGCAGGAAGAATGTACAAATGTTTCAGAAGTGAGAAGATTTCTTGGAGCATGTGTCTTCTACCTTATTTGGATACCACATTTTGCCCATGTTGCTGAAAGTCTTTATCAGCTTCTGAGAAAGGGCCAAAGGTTTATATGGGAAAAAGAACACACTCAGGCTATTCGGAAACTCAAGAAAATGCTGACTTCATCCCCCACTTTAAAGAGGGCTAATTACTCTAATGGACAACCCATTATACTCACAATGGACACAAGTCCTATTGGAATAGGATGGGCAGTTGGTCAAGACGACCTTGAAGGCAACATATATGTAATCCGCTTTGGAGTGAAGGTTCTTAATGAACGACAAAGAAGGTATACTCAAATTAAAAGAGAGCTTTGGGGAGTAGTAACTGCATTAAAATGTGACAGGGAGTACTTCATGGGCGCACATGTTATAGTTGAGACAGATTGCCTTCCACTCTTGGGCATGATCGGCAACTGTTCCACTCCTGACATAGCCATGCTAAGATGGATAGACTATATTAAATCCTTAAATCCTGATTTGAAACGTATTGCAGGTAGAGATATTAATACAGGTACAACAAAAATTACAGCAAGAACAACAGGTTCAGCTGTTAAAACAAACTTTACATCAGTAAGGAAGGATGAATCAACCAAAGAAGGACAATGAACAGCTAGTAAACAGCATATTCAATGTTTTGTTATGGTTTGTTCACACTTTAAAGAAGAATATTATGCAGATGATTGGCTAAAAATTGGCCAATTTTTGAGCACTATGACAAAGAAGGAAGATTGGACTAATGAAGAGTTCAAGAGAATTAAGAGAAAAGCCTATGGTTTTTTTCTTAAAGATGGATACCTCTGGAGGCATGCGAAAAAGAAAGGAATGGCACCTGTTCGTGTCTTAGGAGATAAAAAGACACAAAGACAGGTCATGCAAGAATTCCATGAAAGCCTATTGGCTGGTCATAGAGGCATATGGGGCACTTTTGCCAAAATAAAAGAGAAATTTTGGTGGCAAAACATGTATAAAGACATTGAGCATTTTGTTGAGTCTTGTCATGTTTGTCAAATGTATTCTATGGTAAAGCATAGAGATGGGCTTCAGCCTACCTATCCTTTATCCATTCACTATAGATGGGTTATTGATTTAGTAACCATGCCTACAAGAATTTGGAACATGAGATATCTAGTACTTGTTAGAGAAGATCTCACAAATCAAGTGGAAGGAAAGGCCTTGACAACAAAGTCCACTCATGCTGTTTGTAGATTTTTACTTGAAGAAGTATTTTGCAGGTATGGATGTGTTGCTAAAGTAACTGCTGATAGAGGAGAGTTGGATGCCGATGAGGCTCGCCATTTCTTTGCTCAATTAGGAATTAAGCTATCTCTTACGTCAGCCTACAATCCTGAAGGCAATGGTAAGAGTGAAAGAGGTCATCAACCAATTCTTAAAGCTTTAGCAAAATCATGCAAAGGAAAGTTGAGGGAATGGCCTAAACTGCTACCATTCGCATTATGGGCTGATAGAACTACCCATAGTGCAGTGACAGGATATATGCCAGCTGAACTCATGTATGGGCAGCCACCTGTTATGCCTATTGAGGAATCCATTGTCACATGGAGTATCTTGCCTTGGGATGAAGGCATAAATAGAGAAGAATTGCTGTCTTTATGCATAAGGCAACTTGAAAGAAGGCCAGAAGATGTCAAAACAACCATTGAAAGGCTAAAAACAGCAAGATCAAAGAATAAGAAGAGGTTTGACAAGCATCACCGACTCCGTCCAAGAGCTATTCAAGAGAATGATTGGGTTCTTGTCTATGATAGCAGCCTGGACAATCAATATAGTGCTCATAGGAAGTTAGCCAAGCGATGGTTTGGACCATATGTTGTAAAAGTAGTACATAATAATGCTACTTACTCTTTGGATGAAATGGATGGGACCATGATTAAGATTCCAATAGCTGGGAAACGAATCAAACTCTTCAAACGAAGAGAATCTTCAACTTATGAGCTTGATGACTTAGATATAAGCCCTCTACTTGAAGACATGCAGGAAGAAAAAGACTTAGAGAATGAAGATGAAGAAGAAGACCCTCCTTGACCTGTAATCTTATGAAATGGCACATGCCGGAGGATGTGCAGGTTAGGAGGGGATGAATGTCAAAGAGTTTACTGTTCATAATATAAATCATGGGATTCTTATGAACATAGAAGAGCTTCACTGGAAGTTATATGAGAAATTTGCATACAAAATTCAGACATTGTTATCCAATAACCACCTTAGTTACACAAGTTCTATTGTATTTAGCATATAATTTTCAGTTATACCATGTATATTTATGAAAAATAAGTCTATGGGAACCTACAACTTGGTCATCTGGAAGTAATTGACAGTCTGCAGGATAAATCACATTAATTCAGGTGCAAAAATATGGTCAGAACACAAGAAAGATGCCAAAAGTTGCCAAAAGTCCACTAGGTCCACATGGGACATGGAGTAACTGACTTAAGTGACCAGCAAGTGACCTGGGTAGGTCAAAAAGTGACCAGGGACTGAGCAGGGAGCAGCCCACATTTTTCGGCGCAAAATGCGGGCTGCACAATCTGAGGCAAGCTGGAGAGAGCTGGAGCTATGTTGCATGATATGGAGCATGCAAACTGAAGATCAACAGGCCCAACTACTGAAGATGTAAACATGGTGAGAGCTCCACTTTTCTGCCTCTTTGGTCTGACGAAAATGCATGCTGAAACAGTCTATAAAAGAGGGAAATCTGAGAGAAAAGGATTCAGCCTGCTCTTATGCACGACTTCTCTCATTTTGTTTACCTTATTCTTGGTCCAATGAAGCCCAACGTGTACCCAAGTACTTGAGTGACTTTGGGGCAAGCAAAGGGTGAGGATATTGAAGACTTATGGGCTGTTATGGGCTGAAATAACCAATCATAAATAGGGCAGCCCACTGTTATGGTCCATTTTTATGAACAAACATGGGATTTATGTGGTTGTAATGGAAGGAAATGACCTCTTTTCTTCAGGACTTTGTTCATGAATGATCAGAAGTGCTTCTTCTTGAGTTTATGCACTCATTTTGAACTTGATTATGGGTTGGAATTTTCTGTTTTAAAATAGGGCTGAAGCTAAAATTATGCTTCTTCAATTCATTTCATGTATCTTTGGCCCAAATCTTGGATGCATTTGAATCTATCAACAATATACTTGTTCCAAAGGGTTGAAATCCATCTATGTACTTGAAATAAAAGCCATTAGATCTTGCATTTGACATTCATAATTGAATTGAGAATCTGAAAATATCCTTTATGATATGATGTATGTATCCAGAGGCATTTGATGTAATCAAGATAGACTTATTCCTTCTGTTCATGTATGCTAAGCACATAGTGAAAAAGCTTGAACTCTTCTTCCGTACCTAAATCATTTCTAAATCCCGGATCTTATTAAACCCCAATCTATTTTCCCTTCCTGAATCTTGAATCCTAAACTCTTCTTCTGCACTAAAGCCCCGATGGTAGACCTTCAACTCTTAACGCGACGACAACGTTGTAATTTACGTGAAGGGTGACTACGGTCCTTTTCAATCCGAGAAAAATATCGAATTTATGACTCTCGATTTTTCTAAATTAAATAAAAATTATTAATAATTAATATTAGTTAGTTTTTACCTTAGTTAGTCTTTAGTTAGTAATCTTACAAACTTATTAATTGACTAACTAACTTTTGAACTAACCATCTAACTTTTATTGTGCGGAGATATTACACTCTTCCACATCTACCCCTTTGATTTGAGTAGAAGACATTGTCCCTATTGTTCTTAGACCCACTCGAACTTGTATTGAGTCCAAGCTTCACTTCTTCATGCAAAAGAAGTGCCACAAGTTCATCAAAGTCAGGCTGCTCCTGATGCATTGATATGGAAGTGTCAAATTACTTGTATTCCTCTCCAAGACCATGGAGGGTAGTGGCCACCAAATCATCATCCTCAACTTCCACTCCAATTGAGCCTAGTTGCTCTGCAATGGTTCTAATCTTACTCACATTGTCTTCAATATACCTTCCATTCTTGGATACGTGGCTAAATTTTTGCGTCAATTGTGTTTGTGTTCTTGCATGAGAGACATGGCCATAATTCTTCATCAACAAGTCCCAAGCGGCTTTTGGTGATGTACAATTTGCAATTTGCATAGCTTTTGTGTCTAATACACATAAGGATAGCCAATGCAAGACCTTGCTAGCCTTTTCCAACCATGTCTTATGTGTCTTCAATTGATCCTAAGTTGGAGGTCTATCCTCCAGTAGCTTGGGCTCATCTTCAAGACCTATGACTAGATTCCAATAGCCTCTTCCAATCAAGAAGTTTGATATCCTAAACTTCCATAAAACAAAGTTGTTGTACTCAAGCTTCTCACCTACTATTTGGGTGATAGTATCATTCTCTCTTGTATTTGCCATTCCAAGATTGATGTGTAGAGTTAATTATCCCAAAATGCGATCAGGCAATGCACTTCAATGACTTGTATGAGAGATACATATATCTGACCACTTCCTGGGGGATCCACTAGGGTTTACTGTATGGTACCACGTGAGTGTAAGGGAGGGGGGTTATTTAAGGGAAGGAATGTACATTTTATAAGGTAATGTCCCATAAATAGGGGGTAGATAAGGGGTATTTTCATATATTTCTTGCACGCAGGTGACGTCTCCTTATTACTCCTAGGCAATCCCCCGTGGACCACTTGTACTTGTCAATTTAGAGCTCAGATAGCTCCAACAACATCCGGTAAATTTTTGCTCTGTTTTGCAGCAAATTTAGCATACATTTGATGAATTTAGATCAGCTCAATACTTGCCAAATAAAACTCCAATGGTTGCTCCACTTGTTAGACCAATGTCAAGCTAATTTTTAGTCGGTCAAACCTTACTGAACTGGCAAACTGTTTTGGATAGCTTGTATGCCTTGCTGTCCACCTATTTTGAGATTATTTAAATGGATTTTAGTGATGTATATTACTTGATCTATGTCTGCAATTTGAATCTCAATTGATGATGCGGAATGCCCAGCTCAATCTTACTCAATTTGGTCACTCCAATTGCTCCAGTGCACTCCACTCTAGTTGAGGACTATTTTGCTCTGTTTTTTGTAGCTTCAATGGTTGCCTTTGAACCTATTGTAAATCAACATGTAATAGCTCATTTGGAAGCCATTTCAGTGAAGAATCAGATGCTCCAATTGGTCTTCAATGTTAGTGAGCAAATGAGGTAGATATCCTTTAGTTTTGAGTGACACAGTAACTGCTACAGAATTTTCCAAATGGTTGAAAATACGAATAGATTTTTCTGATGCAATGATTGATTTCATGTCGATTCTAAACAATGATTTAGCTCCAGCAAGTATACTCAGCTTGCTCCTTGTGAGATGAGACACACTTTTCCAATTTACTTCACCTTAATTCGATGCATGTAGCTCCTGCAATGTCCACTCCAATGTGATGCTGTTTTTCTAGCTATGGCAACACGTTTTTTGTCGAAAGGAGGCTGGGAGATAGGTGGACCTCTGAGAGAGAGAGAAATCTTACCCAATGGGGAACAGAGGCTCCAGACTACTGGGAAAAGAAAGTCTATGAAGTGCCTAAAATAGTGAAGGGCTATCAGTGCCAATTGAAGTGGAGGAGGTGCATTTGGGAAGGTAATGCTAATGCCTGGATGTCATTTTGCAACACCCTACCCTTCGAAAGAAATAACCCCACTTTCATGCCATATCTAAGAAGGGTAGGAGTGGATTACAATCCCGACATCCACGGTTGATATGACTTCCCTAGAGTATACAATGTCAATGTTACCAAGCTTGAGGAAGCCCTCACTTTTACGCTACAAGATCTATACGACTCCATAGCCCACTTCCTCAATGAATTCACTTCATGCCCAGACCCAGCCTTCCTAACTACATGTAACTACCTTAGATTACTTAGAGTACTATTAAAGCAAGAGCCTAAATCGCAAGAGTGCTACTGCCTACCACCACTCTTTTTTGATCCAAATAGCATAGACAGCTACACTATGACTAGATTAATGATGCGAGCTACCCTCATTAACTCTTTTTGCTTAGCTCTCTTAGAAGATATGAATGATAGCCGCTTCACTTGTTGTAATCATCCATTTCTTTCCACTACTCCTCTCCAGGCACGAATGAACCTCAAAGGATACATGCAAAGCTAGAGATTCCTTAGCAAATATCTAAAGCCCCCAACTCCTCCCTCTCATATCTCTAATGAGACGAGGACTAGATCTTTGTCTATTTATTTATTTATTTTTAAAGAGAGAAAAGAAAGAAAGAAAATACACGAAAAGAAGAGAAAAGACAAAGAAAAGAGAAAGAATAAGAGATCACTAGAAGGAAATCACAAGGGAAAGCAATTGAATCATCTCACTACATGTAGGCCATAGTCACTGCACCTACTAGGGTTCCTCAAGTTAGGAGCATCCGGTGGCTTCGGTAGGCCGGCTCTGTCACTAACCCCCTAGCCCATTTTGATCCCCCACATTATGCTTAGGGCACATCAAGGGCAGGACATGCCTAGGGAGGTCACCCTCGCCTATAGTTAGACTTGTCTCCCTAAGCCACACTCACCACACAACCCTTATGCATGAACTGGATCCTCAAGTGTGGGACAACAACCAGGCTTGCATGACCCAGCTCCCAATTCCACTAGCATGAGCACAATGCACCACCACACAGTAAGGTAGATACACCCCCAGGTAGTGCACCTTCTTTTCTTTTTAGGCAAATACAAATGGTGCAAACTATCAACTTCGGAGGCCCCATCATCATTGACTCACATGACCACCCTTCAAATCACCGAACCCTCATCAGCTTAGACCCCCAAGCGCCATGGGACTGGTACTCGTCTAGTAGGGGGGTACTGTTATAGAAATGTTACGGACCATGCAGCCCAAAAAGAAGCAGAAGAAGACCAAGGAAGTCTAAGTCAAAAAGTGAATAGAGAAGCTCATTCTACCCAGTCAAGAAAAATGGAAGAGAAGGTAAGCTAAAAAAACGTGGGGGAGTACTGAATATTCTAGCAAGGTGCTCTCAAGGATGAAGGAAAGCACTGAACATTCTAGCGAGGTGCTCTCTCAATGATAAAGGATGCTCTCTCAAGGATGAAGGAGAGTCTCCAAGGGCTCTCACAAGCAAAGCACAGGGCGCAATGTAATTCATTTATAAGAGCGCTAGGCTCCCTCCTGTGCAAGTTGTAAAGTCTAAATAGACATAGGTGAAGAAATAAGGGAACTAAAAGAGAATAGGGAAAGAGGACCATGGCAATATGCCCGATCATGTAAAAAAGGGGACAGGTGCCCAAGGGATTTAGAGCTTGTATATAAACCTGAAAAGTAAATGAGGAGCTCATTCTTTGGTGCATGGCAAAAGTGGTATCTTCTTCTTCTCTTATTCTCTCCTTCTTGCTTGCTTGTTCTTGTTCTTCTTCTTCTCTTCTCTTCTATTGTGCATGGCTATGGAGAATGAAGCTTGGAGGTGGAGGCTTGAGGTTGCTTGAGCTCGTATCTCGAATCATGGAGCTACTAGTTTGCTTGTGGGAAGAGGCTACTCATTTGGGCATAAAGGTAAGCTCACTACATCTACAAAGGACCGAAGGTGTGTCGGCTAGGTGAGAGATAGCCATTTGTGCTCACTTGAAACGCTTGAAGCAATAAGTGATCCGTGGGTCTTGGCGGATGAGCGTGAGCTCCCACTACATTCCACCTCCAACTATTGGGCAACTACTTACCTTTATTCGAGCCACTCCTAGAGTCTTTTGTCTATATAGACTTAGTAATCTCCACCCAAGATTGCTTTCCACTCTCCTCCCCTTGCATTGCATCCTCTCCATTGTGTGCGGGTACTCTTTGTAGTAATGCCCCATTGCCCACATTTGAAGTAAGTACTTGTGAACTTGCTCCACACCAACTTTTGTCAGAGCTATCCAACAGGGAATATCCAAACCGATAACTTGGGTTTTTCCACAATTGTATCCCACAATAGGCAAGCCTTGTTTCTAAATGGGCTGGCTAATGGAGGAACATACAGAGGTTTTCTTAGTCCCTTTGTGATTTTGGGTAGGAGATTCTAGAGACATGTTGGCAACTTTGGAACCTCAACCCACATTGGGCACTCCTATTTGAGGGAATCCCTTCCAATGTTTACTTGCTACCATGTCATGATGTGTGCAAGCCCCAGAAAAAAACCCATTGGATGGTAACAACTAGACGACGATAGATGTAAACAATGGATCTCTTACTCTCCTCATTTGACATGATGAGTAGTGATTAATATACCTCAAAACCATTAATGCCGACAGGTAGTAGAGGGAAATAGAAGCCTTTAATTGACGAGGAGATGGAGGATGTGAGGTCATATTGTCATCATTCACGTTGCAATGGTCAAACAATCCGAAAGGTGTAGGGAAGAATGATAACGAGGAAAATAGATATGCTATCAGATTTGGTGCGAAGATGCTTGATGAGAGGCAAAGACAATATTCACAGGTTAAACGGGAGCTTTGGGGCATTGTTATAGCTTATAAATGTGATAAGGAATATTTTGTGGGTGCTCATGTGATTATTGAGATGGATTTCTTGTTGCCTTCACCATTAAGTAGAGTGTTGAACCATGCAGTTGCCTCCACACACTGGGGGGGACTTCCTCCTGAAGAAAACCAAGATTGCACATCTTTTAAATCCAAGCACATTCTTGCAAACTTGATCAATGTCCAACGTGATTCTCTTTGCTAGTCCCTCGATCTTATTCTACATGCTTTGTCTGAAGCTTTCCACAAGTAAGTCTGTTACTAGTTGAGGGTTAACCTCAATCTGTAGTTGGTAGCTCTCCTTCAAGTCAAGTGGTTTCCCTGTGGAGTGTCCCCCTTGATAAGGTCTCCTTCTACATTGCCTTGCTATCATAAAGTATTTCCTTGCTTTGCTTCCTCTTTAGGTTGCCTTTGCTTTGTAGCTCAATCTTGCTCATTTTCTCATTGCCTTCCACACTCTCTTTCTACATCATGTCCTCTATTGGATGCTCGCAAGCTCTATTCAAGAGCATGCATGGTAGCCTCTAGGCTTTGGCGTCATGTTGCATGAGCTTTGCCAAGTGGCAACCCAATAATAAAGGCTCACATGGGCTCTTTTAAAGATATGCATGTTACTCTCACATAGTGTTCACGAAAAATCGAGGTTTAATGTAAAATGAATTGCGAATTCAAAAAAAAACCTTCAAATTTGAAAGAAGAAAGTTTAAAACCTCGAACCTTTGAAAAATTTTAAGTATAAAAATGACAATTACATGTAATTTGATTCAAAAACCTATGTAAAAATTTGAGTCAGAAGATTTTGTATCTACTAAGAAAAATGGTTTTCTGAACGCTGCTCCCACACGAGTTCACTTGTCCGTGGTTTTTAGCCTCCCTACACCTAGCTCTTTCGATGGACATATACTTCTTTTAAGCCAATCAATTACTTGAACGAGCCAGTCCTGACTCCTAAAAACTGTACCTGGCGTAAGACGTGCTTTATCCAGAGTTAACTTGTTTTTGTTATTTTTATGCAGTGTTTGTGCGGTTGCAGGGCAAGTCGATTGCCTTGATGAGCGTCGCTGACTCGTTAGTATGAGTTCTCATGCGCAGGGCCTGCTTCTCTCTCCGACGCATCATTCACGATCACGCAGGAAAGCTGCCTCCGCAGCATCATGCCTCCTCATGCTTGCATTCGGTGCAGGCTCCGGTCCCCCACCTCGCGCAAGAAATTGAAACACTGTGCAGCACGGGACAGCCTGACAGGGCGCTTTCTGCTTTTCCATGTTCGCATTCCGTGCACGCTCCGATGCCTTGCTTCGCACAAGAAATCAGGACATTGTGCAGCACAGGACAGCTTGACAGGGCTCTTTCTGCATTTCAGTTTCTCATGGAGCAGCTTGGTACAGGTCCAGGCCCCCCAATCTTCCTCTTCCCATTCGATGCTTATCTGTCTCTCCTCCAGGGATGCTGTCAGGCCAAGTCCCGCAGCAAGACCCAGCGTGTCCATGCCCTTTTCCGCCAGCACTTCTTGACTCCATCAGGTTACCTCGGTGACCAGCTGGTCGGCGCCTTAGCTAAATGCGATGCATTGAATGATGCGTTTCGTATCTTGTGTACCTTGCCACTTCGATCTGCACACTCTTGGACCGCTCTCATCTCTGGGTGCAACACCGAGTGCAGAGCTCGTGATGCAATGGAGCTCTATCACTGCATGCAGGAGGATGGTGTGGAGCCAAATCAACACACTTTTGTTAGCCTTTTGAAATGTTGCAGGCTTGGACTTCCTCTGCAGCATGGTGAGATGCTGCTTGCAGATGCTGTCAGAAGAGGTTTCACTTCAAACATTTTTGTCCTTAACAGTGTTTTGAGCATGTACATAAAATCTGACAGCATGCTGGAAGCAGAAAATGTGTTCAATGAACTCTCTCAACGGGATATTGTGTCATGGAGTGCAATGCTGTCTGCATATGCTGAATGGGGTGAAGGATCAAAAGCTTTGCAGCTTTACAGGCAAATGCATGAAGAAGGTCTTGATCCTGATCAGCGCATCTTTGTGGCTGCCATTCAGGCATCTAGTCTTATGAAGGTGAAGATTGAAGATGTCTCCGGGACAAAAGATCAGCTTACTCAGCAAATGATGTCTTTGGAAATTGGTCAGGCATTACACGCTGATGCTCGACGCAACAACTTCAGCTCCGATGTTTTTGTTGGGAGCACCCTCATCAGTTTCTATGGAAAGTTTGGATGCTTGGAGAAATCTGAGAGCGTGTTTCATGCATTGTCTCACCATGATGGTATTACGTGGAGCTCAATGATCTTGGCATATGTGGAGCAGGGCCAAGGAGACATGGCTTTACAGTTTTACAGACAGTTCATGCAGGAAGGAGTCAGTCCAATTCAGCAAACAATTGTGATTGCCCTACAAGCATGTGTTACCCTTGTACAGAAGGATGAAGACATAGTTGCGGAAGAGAGGCAGGGTCTTGAAATCTGCACGGAAGTTGTACAGGCATTATATGCTGATGCTCAAAGGGGAGGTCTCATTGCTGTTGAATTTTGTGATGGGGGCACCCTTACTGAGCCTTCAGTGCCCCTGGGTGATCACTTTGTGGCAGCATTAGTTGAAGCTGGTGCCATTGATCATGCATATCGTGTCTTGTTTTCATTGCCAATTAGATCTGTGTATGCTTGGACAATGGCTATTTCAGGCTACACAGAACAGGGAAGAGGACACGAAGCCTTGAACCTGAAACAGTGTATGCAAGAGGATGGCGTGGAGCCAGATCAGTACACATTTGTGGCTCTTATTTCAGCATGTGCCTTGACACTCAATCTTCAAGAAGGTCAGAAACTACATGCAGATGCCCAGGTAAAGGGCTTTGTTTCAGATGTTTTTGTTGGTACCTCGCTCATAACGATGTACAGCAAACATGGGTGCATGCTGGAGGTGGAGAATGTGTTTGAAGGGCTGATTGAGTATGATGTTGTGGCGTGGAGTGCAATGATTTCAGCATATGTTGATGCTGGTAAAGGTAATGAGGCCTTACGACTGTACAGGCAATCACAAGCAGAGGGTGTGGTGCCTGATCAGCAGATGCTTGTGTTTGTTCTTCAAGGATGCTGCATGCTACAAGGGACCCAAGAAGAGGTGCAGCTGATTCACACTACTTCGTTGGAAATTGGACGAGCACTACATGCTGATGCTTGGAGGAAGGGATTCAACTTAGACACTTTTGTCAATAACACATTGGTGAGTATGTACAGTACCTGTCAAAGCATTGTTGAAGCTGAGAATGTCTTCAATGCACCATTTGAGCATGATGTTGTGTCATGGAATGCAATGCTCTCAGCCTATATGGAGCATGATGGATGTGAAAAGGCTCTATGGCTTTATTGGCAGATGATTAGAGAAGGGTTCAGTCCAAATGGTCAAACTTTTGCCATTATTATTCAAGCATGTGGGGACCTTGCAGCCCAGGAAGACACCACTGATGAAGGGAGACAACTTGCAGTAACACCATTGGACATTGGGCATGCTTTCCATGGTGATGCTTGTAAAAAGAATTTAATGTCAGAAGCATTTGTCACTAACAGTATTATCAATATGTACATCAAGTTTGGATGCCTTGTTGAAGCAGAGCGTGTGTTTGATAGTTTGTCTAAGCATGATTTAGTCTCGTGGAATACAATGCTTTCAGCGCTTGTGGACCTAGGCCAAGAACAAAAGGCTTTACAACTACATAGGCAAATGAAAGAACAAGACATTGCTTTCAATGATATCACAATTGTGAATGCTCTGGAAGCGTGTTCATTGACAGGAAGTGTAGAGAAATGTAAAGGTCTGCACTTTGACACTGTTATTGCTGGTTATGATACCAATCGTTTGGTAGAAAAGGCTCTCCTACGAGCTTATATTGCATGTGGACTTATAACAGATTCTCAGAGCATGTTCGATGGATTTTCTGAGCGAGATAGTGCATTCTGGACTGCATGCATAGCAGGTCATGCTCAGAGAGGAAATATTGTAGCAAGCCTGCAGATATTTGAAGGAATGCAGGAAGCTGGTATTACACCAAACGAGTCTACATTTGTTGAGCTTCTCTCTGCTTGCAGTCATACCGGCCTTGTTAATGTGGGTGTTAAATTATTTGATTCCATGCTAAAAGATTATGGCATTATGCCAAGCGCGAATCATTATCTGGCAATAACAAACCTTGTTGGTCGTGCAGGGGGTTTAAAAGAACTAGAAGGTATGTTGTTGCAGATACCTGTGCAGGCGATCTGGATTACCTGGCTGTATGTGCTTGGTATGTGTCGCACGTATGGAAATTTGCAGCTGGGAAAAGAGGCATTTGATAAAGTGGTTGCTTTAAAGCCCAAAGAGGCCATTGCGTATGTATTGATGTCAAATATCTATGCTGATGCCGGCCTGCACAAATATGCAATAGAATTACGAAATAGGAGATTAGACATCTAGGTGTAGGAAGGAAACAAAACCTTACTGGCTTTTGGTTTTGAGCAAGACATTTCCACTCTTTGGTTTTTGCAGGAAATGTGAAAAAGGGTAAACACAAAGTACAAATTATGAATGGAAAATGAAACATGAACACTGATCAATAGCTCCTAGGCAATCTGCTCAAGGTGGATGTCTAGTGCAAGGCTAGTAGAGTACCAGTCTGATGGGCTACCATACCCAACCACATCATGTATCCTCAGATGAAAGGTGTCAGATACCCGAGTGTGTTCATAAATATCTGTTCACAAGTGAGTGAGGGTCTTTCAAATGTACCAAGGAATAATACCATGAGGCTAATGAGAACACTGCCTTTAGACTATCACACACATGAAAACCCCAATCGAATGCAAGACATTCAACTTATCAAGACAGGAAAGACATGGAATAAGCCCAGTGTATATATATTATCAACAATACAAAACTACACACTCCTTGTAGCTCAAAACAAGGCATATCATACTCTTATGGCCAACTCTTTGTAGAACACGGTATATATGAGTGTTGTCCTACAACTGTTTTTTGGTAAATTTAATTGCTATTGCACCATGAGGATACTTCAAAGGCATTGACGACACTCCACAAAACTATAAATACAAACTCTCAGCATCACACTTTATTGCTCCTTTGTATTTATAGTCTTCCTCAATGAATAGGAACCACCTATGCTTCACAAATTAGAAGCATCAACATGGCTAATTCTCTACGACATTGTGGCATGTAGGTAAGTAGATCTTCAAAGAGCACCTTTGGGGATATCCCTAACTCCAACCCGCAGCTCCAAGTCTTCGGACCTCCATGACTTAGTCCACAAACATGGCTACAAGCTCCAAGCTTCGAGCTCTAATGGTAGGGAGTTGATCCCTAACTTCAACACGAGAAATTTGCATTTACTTTGCAAGTAGAGACAATGAGAGTCACAAACTTAGCTTCGAAGTGACAACTAGTTAATGAACACTAGTTACACCTCACAAGCACCACAAACTTGTCCTTGAACTCCATGTTGGCAAGGCGGCAGCCTCATTGTGTTGTGTTGATTCCATCCTCAACTCCTCTTCAACATCTTGCTTTCTTTAATATCTCCTCCCAAAGCAAAAGCATGGCTCTATAGCTATCATAATCCAATAGCAGTTGTTTTGGTGGCTCACCAAATCCATATTTGGAGCACTAGGCTTGCTATGGAGGATAAGCGCATATAGTATCATCATCATTGATGCCATTGTGTTCACCATGAAGATATCCTTGAAAAGTAGTGCATCAACATTTCTAGCTAGGTGGATTCTCCAAAAATGTCATCATAGCCATATACCCAACCAAAAAAGCAATCATTTTTATAAAGAAGCTTAATTAAAGCTTTTAGCCTTAGTCTTAAGGCCTTGGTCACATGCTACTGGGGCCATGCATTAACCTCCACAAGAGTCTTTCAACACTCAGGAATCTCGTACTCCATCATCATGGGCATACTCATGGCCACCTTATGCATATACATTGTTATATCTCTTTATTTTATGGTGCATAAGCATTGTCTTGTACCATCGATTCTAGTTCAAAATGTTGTATTGGCTAATTTTGTCTTAGAACTCAATGATAGGTATTTGTAGCTCCACGGAAAAACCATGCTAATCATGGTAAAAAAACTCAGAATATTTCTTTAGAATCCATTTAAAAAGTTGCTAGGAACATCCAATTTTTGCTTGCCTAAAGGTACAAAACCGTCTCTACTATCTCAAACTGTGAGTTATCCATTGGTTAGATTTGTATCCAATCCTAGTTAGGGTTGTTGGAGAAAACCTCATGTGGTTTGCCACCTTTCTAGTCCAATAAAGCATTCATGCTCATTGGTCGAAGAGTCCTAGTAGGCTCCATAGAAGTGTCTTTGTTTCTTTGTATCTTAGGTGCTATAGTTTCTTTTGTCCAATTATCCTTTTATCATTGCCTAGATTTGGGACTTACATGCTTTTAGTTTGAATCCTTTCATCCTTCTCTTGTGAATCTCTCCATAAAGATTAGCAAACTAATAAGTATAGTTGGTATACTTCATAAGCTTAAATGGTCCCTTCCACTTTACATTTGCTAAAATGTGTGGTCCAACTTACTATTTTCACGAATCACATAGTGGGGGAACTTGCTTGAGCTGTTGCACCAAACACATACCATACACAAAAATGGAAGCTCACTCAAGAACACGAGAAGAGAGATGGAGGCCAAAATGTTTTCTTGCTTGTCTTTTCTTCTTTCATACATAATACAATGTACACAAAGTATAGATAAGATACAACATAAAGAAAAGTGGCATACTTAGTCACAGAGTACATAACTGGCGATAGTAATTGACTAGTGCTATAACTATGCTAGTTGTAAGTAGGTACAACAAATCAAATATAATAAGTTAGTGGCCATGTAAGCATCATAATGACCACCAATGTGCTAAGTGTAGAGGTGCGGACCCATCTAACTAGGTGGTCCATAATCAATGTTTGCACGTGTTAAGCTTACTATCTTAACACTCCCCCTCAAGCTCAATTGTATCTCTGCAAATCTAAGTAAGCTTCGAAATTTTCGAAGTTTCTTTGTACCTAGTGCCTTTGTGAAAATGTCATCTATCTGATCGTGCGTGGTGACATATACCAAGTCAATCTCTCTTACATGTACCTTCTCTCTCACAAAGTGGCAATGCACCTCAATGTGTTTTGTCCTAATATGGAACATTGGGTTCACCACTTCACATGTTGCCATAGCAACACTTTTGTACTCAACTTCTGTACTCGTTAAAGCAATTGTAGGTTATTTTTTGTTGCTCCATGTAACTACTGCACTACTAAGGGAAAACATGAATCCACTGGTAGATTTTCTGTCAGACAAGCTACCAGTCTAGTTTGCATGTGTGTATCCAAATACATGCATATTCTTACTTGCCTCATAAAGAAGTCCATAACATACATGCATATTCTTACTTGCCTCATAAAGAAGTCCATAACATAAAGTGGGTTTCACATACCTCAATATGCATCTAATTGCATCCAAATGAGACTTTCTAAGCATATGCATAAACTGACTGACAAGGCTAACAACAAAACTCAAGTATGGCCTTATGATATTCATGCAAATCAAACTCCCTAATATCCTTCTGAACATAGTAGGGTTTTCTATCTCATCCCCAACATCAACTCTTAACTTTACATTTTACTTCAATGACATTGAAAGAGGCTTATATGCTATCATATCATACTTGGACAACATATTCAAGCCATACTTCCTTTTGGACATCTATATACCATTATCACATCTAATCAACTCAATACCAAGAGAGTACATCAGCTCACCCAAATTCTTTATCTCAAACTTCTTCTTCAAAAGATCCTTGACTTCACTAATCCCATTATTATTGTCACATGTACTAATTAAGTCATCCACATAGATGACTATGGTGACTAAGTTTGCATCTCCCTTTCTCACATAAAGTGAGCGATTAGCATTAGAAATATAAAAGCCAATGTTGACAAGATACTCTTTGATCTTGTCAAACCATGCTCTAGATGCTTGCTTTAGCCCATAGAGTTTTGCACACAAATGTGAGATGCTCTAAATCCTCATACGTGCTCACTGCTCCACATATCTCTTCTTGCAATTCACCATGGAAGAAGGCATTTTTGATATCCATTTGCTACAAACTCCAACTTGGATGCTGCCAAAGTAATCATACATCTAATAGTTTCCATCCTAGCAATTGGACTTAGTGTCTCTTTATAATCTATGCCATATGTTTGACCATAGCTGTTGTGAGCAACGGATGCGTGGTTTGTGCGTAGCGAATGGAAGAAGCTCTCTTTCTCTATTTTACTCATAACGACTCATGAAAAATTAAAAATAGACTAAAAGAGAAGGTAAAGTAAGATGAAGCGATACAAGATTGGGTTCAATCTCCCCCTAACATGAAGTGGGCAGCTCCCTTCATGCTGTATTTATAATAATATTATGAAATCTTCTTTGCCCAAGATTTAGGCCCTTTACAATCACTCTTTGCATAAAGAGTTTGAGTGTACTGGAAAAGAGACAGAGTAATCTGAATTAATGGATGCTAGCAGTTGTGCATCCCACAACTCTCTAGAATCATTAATATTTTATTGGACATATCTTCTAAAAATCTATTTTACTAATAAATATTTACATAGAGGCTATGCGCACGCTTTATAAGAAATAGCGGTGCATCTAATACAATAATCCAACAAGTACCAAATAAATTCTTGAGAAAATAATCTTTAAAATGCTTGCACGTGGCACGCCTTTCCAATTCTCCTTGCTCTACACATCAGCTGCCAAAAATTCAGAAAATCATGTCAGAATAATAACCAACTGAATAATTGCAGCTAGCCACATAAATCAATTAATTTGGAATTCCATACAATAATTAATTCACGAAGACATTAATACTTGTGTGGATAAAATGGTATTACCCACGTTCACACTTGCATTGATGCCCGGAAAGAATATGCATCCCCATCGATCTTCTGCCTAAGACAATTCTTAGGAACGTGCCCGGCATTGACGGAGAACCATTTAAGGTGCTCATCCCACCAACGTACACACAAAAAGGAGAACCATTTAAGGTGCTCATTCCTTTGCATAAGTGCCACATGGCAACATACCCTCAGGGTGGGATAGCAATTGTCCTCAATTGCTATTGGCTGGATGTGGAGACAATAAGTTGGAAAAAGGTTGCAAATCACGAGCATGCATCCATTGAGCTTCCTCAACAGGGTGATTGTGGAATTTGACAAGATAACGAGGATAAGTATTTCCAGCTCATAGTGGTCATATAGTCAACATCAATAATTGTTTCAGGGATTAGGATTTCATGGTCATCTGCAATCAAAGGTGGTGAGTCATAAATAGGGTGAACAGGAAGAGAATCTTTAGTAAACAATGTAATCCAAAAATTATTACAGAATCGAGGATCTCGGTCAGACACAATAATTTCGGCAATCCATGGTGCACAAAAATATGCTTGAGAAATAAGTTAGCGGCTTGTGCAGCACTTAAGGTCTTTTTACAAGCGATGAAGTAAGCTTGTTTACTAAATCTATCAACTATGGTTCATATCATATTATTCTGTGAAGAAGTTTGTGGTAAACTTGTAATGAAGTCCATAGAAATCTGCTCCCAAGGTGAATTAGGGATAGGTAATGGAAGTAATAAACCATATGACTTGCCATGATGTCTTTTTATGCGTTGACATACAATGCATTCAGAAACAAAATTAGAAACATCACGTTGCATATTTGGCCAGAAAAAAACTTCATGTAAATTTCTAAGTGTGGAGATAATACCATGATGTCCCATATAAGGAGGCTCATGTACTTCTTGCATAATGAAATGAAGAAAAGGATTAGTAATACATATCCTTTTTTTATAAAACAGAAAACCATCGGAAACAGAAAACCTATTAATAGGGATCCATTGATTGTTAGATAAATTTACCCAAACATCATGAAAATCGGGATCTTGAAGATAAGTATTTTTCATTGTGTCTAACGAAGAAGTAGAAATGACAAAAATATTGTTTAATGATGGCCTACGACTAAGTGCATTGGCTACTACATTTCCTTACTTGATTGATATTGAATGAGTGGATGAAAGGATTGAATAAATGATGTCCAATGTATGTGTCTATCAGATATTTATGGTTGTGACAATAAATGTTTAATACTCTGCTGATCGGTTTTAATCATAAACTCCGAACCCATTAAATAATGCTTCCATATGTGCAATGCATGAACTACGGCTAATAATTCTTTGTCATATATACTATATTTAACTTCACAAGGTTTAAGTTTACAACTAGAGTATGCTATAGGGTGATTGTCTTGCATCAATACTACACCGATGCCAGAACCACTTGCATCAGTAACCACAAGAAAGAATGGTCTATTGAAATTAGGTAACTGCAAAACTGGTGCGTGTGTGAGTGCATGCTTAAGTATTTCAAATGATCGTTGTTGGCTATCGCCCCAACGATAAACAAGATCTTTCTTTAACAAAAGAGTTAATGGGAAAGCAAGCAATGAAAAGTTTCTAACAAATTTTCGATAAAAGCTAGCTAGTCCTAGAACTTCATGCACATTTTTAGGTGTTGGCCAAGACTTAATTGCTTCAATTTTACGTGGATCTACGTGTATGCCTTTGGCAGATACGATATGACCTAAATATTCTATTTTAGATTGAAAGAAAGAACTTTTGTCAGGATTAGCATATAGATGGTTTTGTTTTAGTAAACTAAACACTAAAGATAAATGTTCTTCGAGTTCTTTTTCAGTTTTGTTGAACACAAGAATGTCATAAAAAAAAACTATTACACAATGCTGAAAATGCAAAAATATTCTATTCATCATTCTACTAAATGTAGCTGGTGCATTGGTAAGTCCAAAGGGCATTACCAAGAATTCATAATGTCCAAATTGTGTACGAAAAGCTGACTTAAAAATGTCAGAAGTAGACATACGAACTTGGTGATATCCTGATTTTAAATCAATTTTACTAGACACTGTTGCTCCTTGTAATTTATCTAGAAGGTCATCGATTCTAGGTATTGGATACCTATTTTTAATTGTTATTTTATTAAGTGCTCTATAATCTATACACATGCGGTAAGTTTGATTTTGCTTTTTAACTAATAATACAGGAGCTCCAAAAGGCGAACTACTTGGACGAATTAATTTTCTACTTAGAAGTTCTTCACTTTGCTTTTGAATCTCTTTCTGTTCTAATTGGTTATGGTGATAGGGAGCTTTGCAAGGTGGTTGACTACCAGGAAGTAAATCAATTTGGTGGTCTTCGGGTCGTGATGGAGAAAGTTGTAAAGGTAAATCATTAGAAAAGCAATTACAAAATTTAGCAACAAATAAAATGCTGTTGCTTTGGAGTTAGTTCAGTTTTTGTAACATCAAATTCATTAATCCATACTAAGAAAGCTTTTGATTGTTTACGCAAAGCTCGATTCGCCTGTGTATGACTAATAATTGGAAATAATTTGATTTTTGTTAACCTTTCAAGTAAAATTTGTTTACCTTTGTGCTCAATGTGCATTGAGTGTGTGTTGTAATCTATATTGGGGTTGAATTGGTGATGCCATGGCATTCCTAGAATTACGTCGGCAGATTGCAAAGGTGCTACTAAAAAATTTTGCTTTTCCTTATAAGATCCAATACTAATTTCTAAATTATGAACTTCTTTAGTACCATTATATCATTGTCCTAGAAATGCGGCCTTAATTCTATAGGCAGATGGAATAGTTTTAAGTTGTAAGTTTCTAACTACTTTTTCTGAAACAAAATCATGAGTACTACCATCGTCATGCAAAGCAGTCATATCATTATTATTGATTTTACATTGCATCTTTAATAAGGCATGCATAGAAATTTTACCAGCAAGGTCTTCAAGTTCGTTAGAATTTTCGCCCATAAGTGTAGCCTCATCGAAGTCGGGCATTGCTTCAAGGCCTTCGTTGGATTCTTCAGCTCCAAGAAAATTTAGATACACCGTGGCTTTCTTCCAATCATGGGTGTTGCCCATGGGACAACGACTCACAATATGACCAGGACGCTTACAATTATAACAAATTATATTTTTGGAAATGGCATTGGAGACACTTGGGTTAACATTTTTAGGTTCACCAGATTTAGGCAAATTTGAAGGTAGATTGGGAGGTTTAGAATTGGAAACTGATTGACCATGATTATTAAGAACATTTTGCATCCATGGTCTTCGATTAAAATGATTCTTTCCATATTGAGAATTGAAGTTACGGAAAGAATTAAAACGAAAGTTGTTACCCATGTTGTTACCGTTGGATGCCGAAAATTGCCTTCAGTCTTTAGATTGCTTCTTTTTCAGCGTCGTGAGCCAGGGATATGGCTTCGTCTAGGTTATTGGGCTTGAACATGTTGACTTCGGCTTGGATGGATGGAATTAAGCCGGACATATACTTCCTCTTGAAGGTAGACTCGGCCCCACTGGCTCCACCATTTGGAGCTGCAAGAGAGTGCTCCAAAATGTTTCTATGTATTGAGGGATAGACTCATGTTCCCATTGCATGAATAGGTCCCATTGTTGTTGCATGCGGAGCTCGAATTGTGCAGGGAGAAAATTTGCAAGAACCTTCTTGCGAAACTCATTCCATGTGAGAGGACGATCAATGCTTTTACGTGTGACATCCCACCATAATGCATCTTTCTCAATAAAATAATGAGATGCACATTTAATTTTATCACTTTCTGAGTATTTCTCATTGTCAAAATAAGCTTCAAACTGACTTAACCATGATAGAATTTTGCGACCATCTTTAAGACATCAAAAGAATTAAATTTGAATGTATGCTTGCTTATCTTGGACTCCTTTCGACTAGCGTGGACATCCAAAGTAGCGTTGATGGCGCGAACTAGGTTGTCGTCGTTGGTAGAAATTTTAGTGGCGGGACGCTTGAGGGACTTCAATTCTTGCTCCAGTTGTACGCGATGTTGAAGCTCTTCTTCAAGTTGCATGGATATTAAATCCATACGCTGCTCTAGGGTTGGCTCAAGAAGTGGTGATGCAGAGTCAAAATTGGCCATGATTGCTTGATGGAGAAATCCGGAGATTTAGGACGTCTTGCAAATGAAAAGATGCCTTGCTTGTCGTTGAAGAATTTTGGCGTGTAAGACCAAAATTTTAAATGGTCTTTGGACAAGAAATTATGGATGGAAGTAGGCAAGAAAGGGCAGGAAATTTTTATGGGAATTTTGTGAATTTTATGAAGCTGGAAAGAACTACGCGAGAACTGCCTGTATGGAAGAGATAGTTAGCTGTGACTTGTGAAGATTTGCAGAGTCTATGTATGATACGGAGTAAGAGAAGTTGAAGTTGATTATGTAAATTAGTAATGTAACTTGCTTAATAAGGCTTTAAGCCTTAAAAAACTTGACGTTTTAGGACAAGAGGACATTGTGGATGCTGTCGTGGCGTCCAAAAACGCCCCCCACCCCGCCACCCCCCCTCGATATCAAAATAGAGCTTAAGCTCTTGTTTAAGCTTAAGCAAAGCTTTTAATTAAGCTTTAATGAAGCTTGCTAATCACCTTGAAGCTCCAGTTCTTCATAAAACATGGCGCCATGATGTAGGAGTGGGTCTTCTTCAATGTCTGGGAAAATAACAGAATTTCTTGACTGTGATAGAGGGGTTGGGGGTTTTGAAGGCTTGAGAATCCAGCTGCGTAGTCGGTTCGTGATGAGACGGACCGTAGAGCCCGTTTGTAGCAGAGGGCTTGCCTTCATGCCAGAGGGTAGGCAATTGGAAGTCCAAGAGGTAGGCTGGGCTCTGATACCACTGTTGCGAGCAACAGAAGTGTGGTTTGCGCGTAGCGAATGGAAGAAGCTCCCTCTCTCTCTCTTTTACTCATAAGATTGCATACGACTCATGAGAAATTAAAAATAGACTAAAAGAGAAGGTAAAGTAAGATGAAGCGACACAAGATTGGGTTCAATCTCCCCCCGACATGAAGTGGGCAGCTCCCTTCATGCCGTATTTATAATAATATTATGAAATCTTTTTTGCCCAAGATTTAGGCCCTTTACAACCACTCTTTGCATAAAGAGTTTGAGTGTACTGGAAAAGAGATAGAGTAATCTGAATTAATGGATGCTAGCAGTTGTGCATCCCACAACTCTCTAGAACCATTAATATTTTATTGGGCATATCTTCTAAAAATCTATTTTGTTAATAAATATTTACATAGAGGCTATGCGCACACTTTATAAGAAATAGCAGTGCATCTAATACAATAATCCAATAAGTGCCAAATAAATTCTTGAGGAAATAATCTTTAAAATTCTTGCGCGTGGTGCGCCTTTCCAATTCTCCTTGCTCTACACATCAGCTGCCAAAAATTCAAAAAATCATGTTAGAATAATAACCAATTGAATAATTGTAGCTAG